>NC_089538.1:15690795-16042612 GCF_963924715.1 Thunnus thynnus | reverse complement strand
AATTTATGAATGACACTGCAGTTTCTCACGTGATGTTACAAGTTGAGATGGGAGATGTACTGGTAAATACACTATCAAACGTTGCATTTTCTACTTCACAAAGGCTGCATTAGAGTTAAGTGATACAGTTTTCTAAACGTATCTAATTGTTCTAGTTAAATGAAAAGAACAGTGTTTATATCTACCTGCTTGGGCATCATATAAACAGATGATAAGTTTGGCTTTAATATTGTATGAAAACACCAATATTAATACCCAAATATCACCACCAGTTCGATTTCTAGGCTACAAGAAAACATTACCATCACCTGGGTCTAGTTGGGATTGTTGCCCGCACTGTCCAAAAGACCACCAAATTAATCATATGGCATCAGAAGCCAAGCAGCCCCTGAGACATCCAGACAGACTCATTTACAGAGTTGAGTAAGCACAGATGACAAAGACAAGTGGCTTCCCTCATATACAGTCTACAGAAGCCCATGTGGAGAGACTGCCAGACACAGAGCTACATCTTGCCATCTACATCTGCCAATTCAGTACAGCAGTGGCAGGAAAACAGGACCAACAGCTTGAGGAGAGATGTTTCACTATTACGAAGCCATCCAGGCCTGTGGTTGCTCTCTGCTGTAGGGGGTAGTGCAATCACATCTTTAGAGTCACTCTGCTGCAGTACATGACTGTGCTAAACAACTATGAATACCCTACAGTCCTAACCTGTGGTTTTCAATTAGAGTACTGAGCACAGCTGCATATTGAAAGCGATATTCACACCAGCGACACTTTGAAGGTGAAAAGTAACCAGTTGGGTTTTTCTAGTGGCACACAAGCACAGGTTTAGCGCGTCCATACCGAACCAAACTGTGAGTAAGGGAAGAAAAAAGCAGTGAAATCTGTTTGAGGCCCTCTAGCCGGCAGCAACCTCTCAACTCTCTGTTTTACTCTTGTTTTTTGATGTTGCAGCCTCAAGGAGAAAAGTCTTGAAGAAATCCATATCCCAGAGTTAGCAAAAAAGGGTTTCAGAGTTGTGAAAGATCCTGTTTGTTAGACTGTTGAAGACATCCTCTTTGATGAATGTGTGTGCTGTGAATATGTTTACATTTTTGGTATTCAGTTGACAGTTTCGCTACATAACTGCCTTAAACCAGCTGTCGGCTCACCTTGCTCATCATGCATGAGAGAATCCCATCAACAAAAGTGGACTTGATTTTGTGAACCTGGGGGTAACAAGACAGACATTTGTTACTGCAAAATCAAGGGTAATACGTCAACATGCTCTACTACCGTGTAGTTTATCCTTATATGTAATTAAAGCTCTCAAAAGGCAGAGCTAAACATTTCAGATAACATACACTTGTTAAACTATATCTTTGACAATTATGGCTCATGAATAAAAAGCATTTGCAAGCATGACAGACCTGTCTGTACTCCAGAATGATCTTTGGTAGAGGGTGCAAGTCCTGAAGCTGCAACAGCTGCGACAAAGACAAGACAGAGAAGGGAAAGGATAAGAAAAAAGTTGAATGAATGTGTGTGTGTGTGTGTGCGCCTCTGGATGCTCTACTTCATCAATGTGTCAGTGCACATACTGGAATTTCAAATAAGATTGAGCTGGTTTACTTAGATTAAAGGAGATGTGAGGATCAAATTGACATATCTGTGTGCGTGTTTGTGTTTATGTGCCTGTGTTTGCCGTACTGCAGCTTCTGATGTTGACTGCTGTTGTTTGTTCGTGGTCTTGGGAAGCTTCTTGTTCTCGCAGCGCTCGTGGAGGCGCAGCTTCTCAAACAGAACCTTCAAAGATTGTTAATCCACAATATCAAAAAATCCATAGCGGACACACACAGAATAGAGAAAGATTTGTAAACAGCAGAAGTTTTCTGTTCCAAGACCATTGACAACATCGACGTACAGGAGCAGCAGGATACACATGCATGCACACCACACACACAGATGTATACATAAAGGTACACACTGTTCGTAGCTGAGTGTTGCTGGTGACCAGGAACATTTGTCCAGCTGCTCGATGAGCCTCCTGCTCCAACTGCTTCATCTTAGTCTGACAAACATGGAGATTGAGAGAGAGACAGACAGACAGAGAGAGAGAGAGAGGGGGAGGAGAGAAGGTCAATCAGACTTGATTCATGTCAAATTTTACCACGTTTGTTTAAGCCTGCTTAGTCTACCAGTACTTAATGACTGTTTGAAGGTCAAAGTAAGACAATAAACATACGTCACCTGCCCAATTAATGTGTTACACAGTGCGGCTTACAAATACAATACTAGCTCCATTGAGTTTTTTGATTGTTTTGTATCGATTGTTTTCCAAAAAATATCTGTGTTGTTATGTAACGTTAGTGCCTCATATCCAGAAAGATTTTTTTTTTTTTACCTGAGTCATCCATGTCAAACTTGTATGACAATAAGAACTTAACACAGTGAGCTTTGTTGCCATGAGTATTTAAGTAGCAGCCAATACTAACTGTAAAATCAATGCATATGTGTAGGTTGTTTAATTCAAAAGTGCTACTGATCCTTTTTGGTGTCAATTTAGTACTTGTTGCTTCTTTTAAAAAAATAAAGATGATTGATTGCAACCTTGAAAGGTGCTGCTTTTTATTTCCCAACTTAATCACTCAGTGGCTATAAAGGCAATTAAAAATATTGGGAGACAGCATTGTATTTATGCCAATACTAGTGCAACATTATTAAGATGATTTCTGGGCCCTAGCGACTGTTAGCTTGCCAAAAACTTTCCAAGACTTTCCACTGTCAAACTAAGTTTTCAGACCTGAGTATGAACCCAGCAAAGCTTTGGAGGTTATTTGAGGAGAGGACTGTTAATATGTGTAAGACAGAAACTTGTCTCATTTCTCCTTCCTTTCAGTGGACAAAAGGCTGTGTTAATCTGTCTAACGCACACATCAGTCACACAGCAAGCACTTTAGGATCACACACACAGACAAACCAACGACAAACAGCCTTAGTCAACACTTTCAGACACTCCAAAAAACATAAAGTATGAATAAACATACATGTATTTACACAAAGGACTGATATTGTACAAACAACTACAGACACACACACACACACGTTTCCACTCACACACCCTGAATACTTAACACACAGAGAGCCAGACAGGGTTTAATGACTGCTGTGATAATCCAGTCAAATACAGGATGAACTTTTTACTTAGCACAGCCGACACAGACAGCATGACAATCACAGCATGAGAGAGAGAGAGGGAGCGATGGGAAAGAAGCGATAAAAGGAGGGAGCGGGATATATGCATGGAAAAAAGGTGAGGAAGCAAAGAAAGTAAAAGAGAGTGGAAAAAAAGAAAATGAAAGGAAGAGGCACTTGAAAAAAACATGATGAAAGAGGCTAAGTCCCGGAGAGACAGAGATAATGATGAAAAGTAAATGAGGAAGATGAAGGGGAGTAAATGAGGGGGAAAAGGGAGTGAGGGAGGGCAGACGGTTATAAAGAATTTGACTGAAGTAGAAAACACTCCTTAACAACTTGACAGGCGAACAAGAGAACGAGGGAAGAGAGACGGGGACGACAACAGCAAAACAAAAGAGAGGGGAGAGGGTGAGGTGGGGTGATGAAATGAGAGACAACAGACAGAAGAGAAAGAAGAACAGAGTGACAGAGAAAAAAAAAAAAAAAAGCCGAAATGTGATGCAAATGCTTATGTAAGTGTGTCGACGAGGAAAAAAGGACGAGGGTAAAAAAAAAAAAAAAGAGCGACAGAAGGGGGGGAGGCTGTGGCTGGGACTTGATAGCAAATGGCATTTGAAACAAACAGACATCAGTCAAACGAGTGAGACTGTTAGACAGACAGAACTTGACAGAATGACGGGCAGAGGCGGGAGAGGCGACAAAGGCAGAAAGAGCAATAGAGGAGAGGAGTGTGGCGAGAGGGGAAAGAGCGACAAATATAAAGAGACAGCGAAAGAGAGAAAGAAAGGAGAGAAAAAAAAAAAAAGTAGGGGGAGCTGGCAGACGTGTGCCTAAACTCCAAAATATGTACTTCTCTCTCTCTCTCTCTCTCTCTTTCTCGCTCACCGCCCAGAGCAGGCACCAGACTGCTTCATCAATATTGGATGCTAGCCCCTTTAGTACTTCGTTTGACACACAAACACACGCACACACACACACACACATACAAGGCGGGTATGGCAGGGATCTCATATTGTAGCAATATTTTGGGTCATTTCAGCAAGATTAATCTCCCATCTTTCTCTTTCTTTTTGGTTATTTATGACCACTGAGAAAACAGGATGTGATATATGTGAATAGAGAGATGTCTCTCCGGAGTGAGCTGAATAGTGATGGCTGAAAAACACAAACAGAATGTGAATTGTTATTAAGTGACGTGTGACCCCGTGAAGTTTATATTTATGCTGCCTGAGAAGATAAAGCAGCATGTGAGCATGTTTGTGCGATGCAACCTGACAGACAGGAGGGATCCTCTTGTTTTTAGCGTTCAGACTGGTGACCTTGACAGCTCAGATAAAAGGAAATCTAACACGACAGAGTGGGGACATGCATGACTGCACACACACGGGAACATATCACCAAAAGCGCACAGCCGTGCATGCACACATAACTCTGCAGCTGTCAGCAAAAACTTTGGTGCCTCGTTGAGTGTGTGTGTGTGTGTGTGTATGTAGGTGTGTGGATGTTGGCAGAGGCAGACAGTGACGTTCCTTCCTGCAGCACACTCTCTTGAAGGAAGAAGACAGACTCTCCGTCCTATTTATAGCAACACGGCAAGATACCAAGACTCTCTCTCTCCACAACAACGCCCCTGCTGGCACTTGCAATAGTTCTAAGTGGGTTTAAGAGTGCAAAACTGATAAACATGGGTGTATTACTGAGCATGTTTGTGTCCACAACATCTGTACGTCTGTCTTTGTGTGTGTCGATGATGACTCTTAAATGTCGTCTCCAGAAATTTTGTTTTTTATCTGCATGTAAACAGGACAGGTCCCCGGAGGACGTCCACCCACATCGCTAATCCTACCCAGAAGAAGAAAAAGAGAAATTCTATTTTTCTGTGCTTCTCCAGCTCTTGAGGGTTTTTTTTTTTTTTTTTTTTTTAAATGTATTTATTTATTTCCAGAGGTCTCTCCTGTTTCTCACATCCTCCCACTGTTTTGCTCCCATTTGTATTAGTACAGCAGCTGTCTACTGCACTCTGTTTCAGCAGCCAAACTAAAACCAAATCAGCTAAGAATGATGCGGCACAAAGCTGAGCTAACACTAAACATTATACGCAGGCTGGCAGAAATTGAGCTTCCCGGGGGGGAACTTTTGAATTAAGTTTGTTTGATATAAACACATTTTTTGTTACATAAGACTCCAACACATTTAGCTTCAAGTATTTCACTGGAGATTTAAAAATATGTCCATAGTTTTCCAGTTATTCCTTATTATCTTCGCCATGTGTATCCTTGCTGTTAAAAAAAAAATCTTTGTGCCAAGATCAGATAATGTAGATATTAATGCTGCTCTACAGTAATGTCTTTATTCAAACTGTGGAGCCCACAGATTTTCAGCTCTCATTATAGTTTTTTTCAAATAAAAGAAACCAGAGTATCCATAGAACAGGCTTTAAACTCTGGCTGAAGCATTAAGCCAACTTTATCTAAAATCCCTCTGATCATAAAAAAAAAGGAATAAAACAAATGTGTTTGTGACCAGCTCAGTCCGGTGTGGTGTTATAGTATTCCACTTAAAGCAAGGAAGTCAAATAAAGGTTAAATTAAATCACTTAAAATAAGCTCGACTATCTGTATACACACACTGAGCAGAGTTTATATTTGCGTACGCTGCTCCTGTTCTATTGTTGTGTCCTGGTGGGAAATTAACATTAACCAAGAGGCAAATGTTAATAACTCCTGGCTGTGAGAGATAAGTTTGTCTACTCTACCTGCAGCCTACATCACCAGCCACCAATAAGACTGACAGAAAAAACTTCAAAGTACAGCAGCCATAATGTTACTACAGAGGTTTGTTTTGCACCCTGATGTGCTATCTCACCCCGAGCAGGTCTGAAGTTCTCTTTAGAGCCTCTTTGTCCACGTGGATGTGATGGCTCTCCATGGCTGAAACGACACGAGCAAACATTTACTGATCCACCGGACCTGCAGCAGGAAACTCAAATGGGATAAACTACAAAATAGTTCGCAGTAGTTATGGATGTAGAAACCTGGTTTGAATGTTAAGATTAAAGAATGGAGTAATTAATATAGGCAGTTCCAACCAAGTGTCTTCAATGATTTAGAGAATTGTCAATGCTGTTTAGGACATAATGTTATCTCTTACTCACAGCTTCGACAAAACAAAAACAGCAACTTCATTTCAGATGTCGCAGTATGAATAAATTATCAGCCAGTGCTGCATGCTTCTCTATGTTTTTTCTTCACTAAAAATGCATGCAATCAGGATAGTCATCACTTCATGCGTTGCCTACTGAATCTAAGAAACAGGACAAGAAAAAAAAAAAAAAAAAGATGTACTTAATGAAGCCTTACCTGCCAGAACAGGTATCATGTTCAGCTCCATGTCTGAGTACAGCTCCCACAGGCCTTGGCTCTGGACACGCAAACACTCAGTCACGACGTGTGTTGTCTAGTTTATGTACAAGTGTACATGTGTGTGTGTGTGTGCATCTCCTAACCCGTAGTTTACAGCAAAGCTCCATGTTAAGCCAGTAGAGCGAACAGAGACCTGAGATGACCTGAGAAACCTGAGAGAGTGAGACAGACAGACAGGAAGAGAGTCAGTGGGGAGAGACAAACTCATCTTGTTTTTCTGGAAGATGATGTTGTGGAAATACTTTTTCCTTGTGTACAGTGAAGAATCGGTGGTTCAGGGGCCAGGAAATGGGTGCTTTCATGTGGGTATGAACCGTCCCAGAGGCCTTTACACTCTAGTCAGTGTCTATATTAATCAATCGATCAGACTTTATTTGTATAGCACTTTTCATACAAACAAAATGTAACACAAAGTGCTTCACACAATAAACCAGTATCGCTCCATCCACACACAAAGCAATGAATTACTTTGTAATTAATAAAACATTCAATAATAACAGCACTCAATAAAAACAGGAACTGAGGAAACTACATTAATTGACTACAGGAGGATAGTGGGGAGGAAGTATTTTCAAGTTAAAGTGACTACTTTATCCCAGCATCCAGCCTACTTAAGTGTCCTTCATGACATTGAAAAGCCACCAGCTCCATGGATTGGTTCTGTAGATGACCCTGACGTCTTGACACGTGGTGAAAGTAGAAAAGAAACAGGGGAAAATACCTACTAGGATATTTTAACTAACCTTCTTGGTACCCAGGGTAGGTGTTTTTCGGGGTGTTCTGAAGTGTTTATTAAGAAGTTCCTGGCAGCTAGAGGAGGGATCTGCAGGATCTAGTAGCCACCCTGACACCTGTGGGTCCTGGATATGACACCCTGCAACTAGACAAAGAGGAAAAACATATAAAAAAAAATACAATAGAATTAATTTGTAATTTAACTGATGCAGGAGTCGTTTGAGAAGTGTCTGTGGGCATATTTGATTCTTGTTTTCTATGAATTTTGACTAACAAAAGTGTTTTTGAAGTAGAACTACACAACAGATGTGCATCTATGTGTGTTTCTTTGTGTGTATGTGTGTGTAGTAATGCCTTGTTTCCAGTTTAGGTCTTGTCTGTAAAACTGCAGAGCTGTACGAAGCAAATCCTTGGCCTTATAGCACACCACCAGTTGAGATCTTGATAGCACTCGTAGCAGCATATCTCTATGGGACACACACACATAAAGTACTCCTCTTATAGAACTAATCGCATACATGAGCCTTATTTAATGGATGCAAAAACTAATGGATGTACTGTAAATTCACCCACTTGTACACAGTCACACTCATCATCATATTGACTCTCATTTCTCTCTCATACAAACACGCACACACACATAAAGACCTAGTAAAAAGCTCCTGGCTCTGGTGTGTGTGTTTCTGGGCCCATGCAGGTGTGTGCTCCATTTTTAAGTAGACCAGACTGTCATTTGGCCTGAGCGAGTCCTCTGGTATGCTGCTGTCCGGATCGTTCTTCATCAGTACGAGGAGGCCGCACACCGGTGGAGTGAGCTTCTATATCGGCGATCAGAGAGGGAAATTAACAAGAGCGCAGGGGCCACCAGCTAATGAGGCAGTAGGCCACAAGAGTACAGTTTACACTAATCTTATAACATGGGAGAGATTAGAGGCACGCGGCAAAGCTTGTGAATCTTTTTTTTTCTTTTACAGATGATAATATTAAAACACTGATGCATGTAAAACCTCAATTTTCAGTTGATGATTATAACCTTTTCTGAACTTCTGCTCATGTTTTTGGCAAGAATGTCCAAACTGAACAAACCTTCTGTCCCACCGCCCTGCTCACCTGTTCTGGGTCTAACTGAGTGGTACCGTCTCTGTAAACCATGGTTAGCACCAGCGCCTTGGCCTGCTCAGCCTTCTCAAGCATCTGCATCTTCTCATCCGGGCTAAGCTTCCCAGAATCCTTTACTCTAGGGTCAGATGTCAGGGTTGCGGTCAGACAGCTAGCTTTGGGTCGGTTCTGGGGCTCGCCGGTATTAGCTCCCTCGTGGGATGTTTTTGGCTCATTTGTGGCCTGGTGAGGCCCGTATTTGGCTCGCTTGTGCTTGGGTGGTTTGAAGGTCACAGAAGATGGGATTTGTCTGGAAGCATTCCTAGTGAATTCATGGCCCCTTTCTTCCACCTCACTCTGCCTTTGCTGAGTTTGCTTCTGGGCATACGGGTCAGTATGCACCCCTAACAATAGTTCTGTTTTATGTGAAGGACTGGCTTTAGTCTGTGGTTCTAGGGCTAAAGCTAGGTGTTCAGGATTAGAGGCTTTGGGCCTGATTCTCTTCCGCTCACTGACTCCTCTTTCAACTGTCTTTTCCTGGGAGGGGCGAGGCGGCTCCCATTTTGGAGGACGCCTGGTTAGGGAGATTTTGGGCAGAGGGTTAACATTTTGGGGTTGGAGAAGCTCATGCTTCCTCTTTAATGAGAAGGAGGGAATCAGAGCAGGCTGATGGGTTCGGCTGCTGTTTTCTAGTCTTTCTCTTGGTCTTATGGCAGTTGTGTCCAAGTCCTGCACTGAAGAGTTTTGTCCAGAGGCAAAAAAGCCTCCTATGGCCAGCACTATGCTTGAGTTGCTCCCTCTGGTGCTTCCATTAGTGGCCTACACAACAAGAAAAGGTGGAGCAGTGTGCAGTCAGACAGGGACATGGAAACAGAGAGACGAGAATAGATTTAGAAGGATTCAGAGACAGCAACAGGCACTTGAAAATACACGTGCACTGTCTGCACTGGTTCTGTTACATAGAAAATCAATACGTAACATCAAATCAGTTTAGAAAGTGAGCTGAAAGAAGTAAAATATTCTAGCTGCACATTACTTTTAACAGAGAAGAATGTAAGCTTTATTTCATTACTCTCATTCATGCTTAGATCTAGTGGCACAATGTGTAATTTGTAAAAGAATGAAAACTGAAAGAAATAAACAGCAGGTGGGTGAGCAAGAAAAAAAAAAAAGGAAACAAAAAGTAAGGGAAAGCCAAACAAGCAGGACAAAGGATGGAGGACGTGAGGAGAGGACTTGTACACCCATTGAGCCCTCGGCGCTGTGTCCCAGACAAAAACACAGACAGTCAAGACACTGTTTGTCTGACAGTCTGCCTGAAGCTGGAAGAGGGTCACAGACACACGCACACACACTCGAACGCACACTCACTGACTCACTCACAATCATTCACATTTGTTTACTTTTCATGAACAACAACAATAAAAAAAGCTCTTTTGGCTGACTGACAATGAATATTTGACACTATCCAAAGGGATGGATTACATGTATAGGTATATGTATGTAATATGCATGTGGTTTATATAGTATAGTAGATGGTGAGTATATTGTATTGTATGTGAAGCCCCTTGAGACATGAAAGTGATACAGATGAATAATGTATAATAAATTACTCGATTTTATATAAAACTGTCAAAATCATCCAAATTAAAGACACCAGGTTATCACCCAGCAGAGATGATATGATCCCATAGAGTCCAGTGGAGGACAGATGGCAGGATGACAAAAAGGTGAGGTGGTAAAACAAGGTGAAAAACAACAAGATGGACAGAAATTTGAGTCCCATCTCCCAGAAGTACACACTCACCTCCCTGTAACCTTGGCAGCATCTTAAAAACATCTCCATTATTCATACCCGCAACTCCCATCTCTATTTATGCAAAAGCACCGAGTGTGCGCACATGCAGTTGCATTCTTTGAAATATAGTTAAGAGTTTTTGAGTTCAGTATTCGGAGAATTTTTCAAAGACCACTTGTGAGTTTATGCATGTGCGCGGTGTTGTATGGTTGTCAGCAGTGGGCTCAGTGGGTAGGAATTCCTGTGATTCAGCTCCCTGAGGAGAATGCTCCTCATTTTCCTGTAAACACAACCCGTTTTCCTGCTGACAAAGTCATGAACCACCCCCAGGGCGTTGTGCTTCGGGATATAGATAGAAAAACCGAGGCTGGCCGTGGTCCGTAGCCTAGTAATGGGCGCAGAAGAGTGTGAGGATGAATGAGTCGGTGTGTATGCTGCTGACTGTAGCAATACAGTGAAGGTTTGCACCTCTTTTTATTTCTCTTCTTCTCCCTCCATCTTTCAGCCTCACCCACTTCCCTCCCCTTCAGGCCTCTTACTGCATCTCTTTCTCTATAACTCTTCCAACACCATCTATCCGCCGCCCTTCCTCCCTTTATTGTTATGTTTCTTTGCTGTTCTCTCCTTTTCTGCCAATATGTATCAAGGACTACTTTGTCAGGACTTTTTTTTTTACTTTATGACTCAGTGGGGAGCTATCACTAGTCAGCGTGCTGCAATACTGCCGACGGCCCCCCCTCGTTTCACACAAGCCAGATTGATTTCTATGTGCATCGGGGAAATAGAAGCCTAATCCTTCTCAAAGCGGCTATTTAAATTTCAGGACTTTTTGGTGTGTTGCTGCTGTACACATGGTTGCCTCTACATATGGGGATTACGTAGGCAGAGTGGGAAACAGACAAAAACAGGGGGAAATAAGGACATGTCAGTATTTCAGATATACAGCAAAAAAAAATGACAAACAAGCAAGTGATGTACACTCTTTCTCAATCAAGTGTTTTAAGGAGCTTCATCAAAAAAGACACAAACATTTTAAAATTGTCTTCAAATATAACTGAAGCCATCAACATTGCTTTATATAACACTGTAAAGTTGTAACTGGCTAACAGTGCGGGTAACCTTGCTCCATAGAGACTCACTTGTACGTTTTCATGGCTCTGATGGTTCCCACGGAGACAGGGAGCTCTAAACCCTGACCCTCCCGCCTCGCACTCCCGGGGCAACGCAGGACAGCTTTCTCTCCTTGAGTCCTCTAGAAGGAAATAGGCAAGTGCATTTCTATCCGATCATCACTTTTCAGACACATCCTCAATTAATGAACTCTGTTGTGTAAGCATGTGTTTGAGTAAGCATGTAATGGAGCTTGCACAGCGTGTGTGTGTGTGTGACAGGACAAGGTCAGCCAACAGTATAAATCCTGGCTAAGATCAAACTGACATTTTGTTACAACATGACTTGCCACTTGTTTATCGTGTGTGTTGTTGAGTGTGTGTCTGTGGATGTGTGTGTGTGTGTGTGTGTGTGAGTTGACTCAGCATTGTCTCAGCAGCTGAGACTCAAGCTCCCTTCCTCCGGCTGAAATGTGAGCAGGCACACAACATCCCTCGTCAGTGCTGAGTCTTTTCAGCACTGCTCTGTCATCGCCACCGTATCGATTAAAAAAAAAAAAAAAAAGATGGCTGAAAGCCACTGGCAACACTCTCACAAAAACTTTTAATGCTTTAGCACCCCCTAGTACTGTTTTTCCTAAACTACCAACTGGCACCCAGACAGTCCCCACAGTCGGAGAGCAAATTAAATACATTTATGTCCTGGGCTGAAAAAGATTAAGAGCACTTTTTCACGCAGTTTAGTTGTTCTTAAACTACAAATTAAATCCTAAATATTTGTTCTGTTTGTCATTTCGTGTGACCTGAAAACTGTACATATACATGGCAGCAGCATTACATTCAAGTAAATAAGTGTATCTTCATGTACTTTTGTGCTATATGACTATATTTTGTCTCCACATTCAAAATCTGAAACTCTCCACCTCATTGTTTACATACAGCTCCAGTACTCAGACTGTGACCATAGTCAACAATAGGTGTAACATTTAGTGATTCTGAGACTTTCTCCCATTTAAATAAGTGGCATCAACTGGAACCTTCCAATATCTGGTTGACCACCAATTTCACCAAGCCTACAAAATTGCTTCTGTTGTGTATTTTGAGGGTATTTGTTTACACACCATCACTCCTGCAGTTGGTTACCACACGTACAAAGTATTCTAGCGCTCTCTAGTGGCGAATACTCTAAACTGCGTATATGTTGACAGTTGAATCACGGCGACATAAAACGACCATAATCTGCAGTGAACACCACATTAAAGATTCATGATAACCTGATCTTGCTGATTTTGTTGTATTTTGCTGTGCGACTAAATACGTTTTAAAAAGCTAGTCTAAAATCTATCATAAACTAAGGGTATGTTTGTTGTTTGTTGTCCCACCACCCCCACGCTCATGCACTTACCTGTACATGTACTCTCATCCTCACTGTCCACAGTTGTCATCACTGACTCACTCTCTCCTGCCTCAACGCATTTTCCAAATAACTCACTGACTCCTCTATAATCTGTCTCACGCTGCCTGTCTCTTAGATGGACATCAGAACAGTGCTGCTGCTGCTCTGTCTCCACTTCCGATCCAATCTCCATCCCATCTATACTCTCCTCTGTGGCTCTTTTCAGGTTATCAGCAGTGGAGTCACCTGTCACCTCTTTTTTGGCCTCACAGTGTAACAGTATTGCTGCTTTTGTCAGGTGCTTCTCTCCTGTTTCGGTCACAGTGTGACCTAAGATTTGAGTGTTGTCAGGCTGGCAGGGGCTCATCTTGTGGTCTCTCATCTCTACAGATATTGAGATCTTTGCTGGACTGTCAGTGTGATATCCCACTGTTATCTCTTTATTTTCACTGCCTCGTTCAACATCTTTGATTTCAGGGGTATTAACTCCGTACTCAAAGTCATTCTCTTCTTTCTGCTCTTGCTTTGCACCTTCAGTATCAAAGCTTTTCTCCATTTTATTTGTTGTAGAGACCAAGTACAAATTTCTCTTTAAACTACTGTTGTCATTGGTTCCCATTTCATTGGCTGACTCTTTCTCATTTGGCAGGACTGCATCCCTGTGTCCTATCTCGTTCCATGCAACTTCGTTTACTCCACCCTGCATTTCATGTTGGATGTCCAACATATGTCCTGCACCTGCCCAAGTAATAGTTTCTGAATCCACCATTTGTTCCACCCCTTCCTCTCCATCAAGCTGTCTCATTGGTTTGAGAGCATGTGTGTCATAACCTGTCCCCTGTCTTGTTACATGGACACTGGGAGGTAGATGTACCCTTCCAGTTTTGATTGTTCCAGACTCTGATTGCTGATATAATATACCTTCATCTTCTCCTCCACTAGTGGCCTCTTCAGAGGGGTTGGATATAAGCTGCTTCCACCTTGATTGGCTGCCCGAAGCTATGGTTTCTTCTCGCTCATTTCTGGAGACACTCCAGCTCTCTGTACTTTTCATTTCTCTCCGTGCACCTGATGTGTCGCTATCGGTCTCGACACTTATTTTATGGCAGGATGAAACTGGTCGGTAAGCCAAGGCGGGCTCCTTTTTATGAGTATTAGAGTGTTCCATTGTGGGGAACAATACCTCATCAGGACCCTCATCCCCTGGAGAAAGATTGAGGATGAAACATGGCCTGATTTCTTCAGTGGAGCTATGAGTGAGAGAAAGAGAGAGAGAGAGAGAAGACAGTGAGTATGCAAAATTTATAATCCAAGCTTTTCACTCACAAAACTAGCAACAGAAGAACATCAATTATGCTAAACTTCAGACAGCTTTCCTTGGTATTAAAGAGGATTATATATTTCTTTAGGTTTCTTAACGGGCAAATGTCAAAGCAGTGTTAACATAGATGCCGTTCTCTTAACACCTAGGGAACATTTCTGAGTACATGAAATACTCTCAAGGCTTAACTATGATTACTACTTTAAAACAGTGTATTTCCATTGCTACTCACTTTTTCCAGGGGGTAGCCTGATGCTCAGAAAGTCTCTCTGGTATTTGGAAGGAGAGAGTGTTCGTGTCTTTATGGAAAGAGGATGCTGCTGTCTCAGAAACCTCACGCTGACTGAATGACGGAGTTTGGCTGGACTGGTAAGCAGGGGGTTCGGAGTTCTTTCTGTGGCAATAAATCTGTGAGGGCTGATAATAGGTGTCAGACTGAGATGTCTGCCTTTGCAATGATGAATCCCACCAGGAGGAGGAACAGGGGGAGGCCTGGGATGACAGGGAGCAGTCTGATGTCTGTGAGCCCTGATAGCAGGCTGAGGTCTGAGAACCCTGTCTCTGGTTGGAGGAGTCATGATAAGAGGTGGAATAGGATGACATCTGGGGCCTTGACCATAGTCTAAACCAAAAAAAAAAAAATTGGGAGCAGGATTTCTTTTACTTCTTCCATTTTACACTTGCATAAAGGATTAGGATTTGTTATTGCATCAGTTTATAAATGTGCCACATTTGAATATTGCAGGGATTAAAGCAAGAAAAGATTTGTGAGCCTGAAAAGTTGTCCAGGAGGAAATATGTACCATGTATTGGATTAAGTATTATATGAATTTAAAACTGCTCTACACCTGAAATCAGGCATGGTGCCTAAAAACTTTAATCCCAGATATTATAACAGTTAATTACAATAAGTGGTAGTTATTTTAGAACAATCCAACTAAACCCAACTACAAATATTATGGTTAAAAATCCTGTGTGATGTCCTCTTGCCCTTGTACTACACTGATTTATTCAACTGCTGGTGTTTGCTGTGTCACTGTGCAGGCCAAGATGCCTCTGCACCAATCTGCTCAGGTGATAAATGTGAGTGTAACATTTAGCGATGTGAATGTATGAACAAAACAGATACTCTGACTGAACACAAGTTAATGTCAGAAAATCTACATGTATCATCTACCTAATCTGACTTACTGGTTTGAGTCTCTTTCTGTCGATTCCTCCTGACTTATTCTCCAGCTGCTCTGAGTCCATGACTCCCTCTGGCTGCCGTAATACCTCTCCACTACACATAAAGGACAAAACCATAAAGTGTCTGGGAACAACATAGAAGGTAAATAAATAATGTATTAAATAATTTATATACAATGCCCCATGGAGCAGCAAATATAATAGTAAACCATTTTGACAGTTCAATTCTACATCACCTCTCCTTTGTTGATGCTTTATACATACGTGCCCATGAGGTGAATTGGCAAATTTTCAAATATACAAGATATAATGTTAGTCTTGGAAAGCTTCTGTCTAGAAATCAGGTTTGGACATTAAGGGAAACGTGATTATCGAGCAGTATGTCACTGTGATTAATCAAGTAGACCTGTTCCATTACAGGTTATTTGTTCAATTACTGGAAACCACATCAACAAAATGCTAAAAATAACACACAGCATACTAATGCTGTTTAGCAGGATTAATGTTAACCATGTTCACCACCTAGCTCATCTTGTTAGCATGCTAGCATATGCTAATTAGCACTAAGTACAAGGTACAGCTGAAATTGATTAGGACTATCATTAGTTTTGAAGGTATTTGGTAACAAGTCAAAGTATTGGATAAATTAAAATATTGAGCTAATGGTGATTGTAGGAGCCATGTATTTCATTTGTGCCACATGTAATATTCCTCCCCAACACTAGGCGGTGTATGATAAAGGCCAGGCTGGCCACAGGTTATCTAAACTCATGCCAGTAATCTCAGGTGTTGCTGATGGAAAGGGGCAAAGAGCTTTTGACTGTGCTCAGATTTATTGTTTGGCTGTATTTGTTTTAACTTTATTTTGAAAGCTAATTGGAAGTGATGGACAATACAGAAAATGGACACTGGAAAGAAAATAAATGCAGTATATATGAAGTATTGGAAAAGATTAAATATTGTCTCGTCTAAACAATTAGGCCCATTAGCAGCCAGTAGTGGCTAAAGTGCAGGACAGTCACTGCACTGAGGGGGACATGAATGTGTGTATCAAATTTCATGGCAATCTACCCATTTGTTGTTGTTGTTGTTTTACTCAAAACTACAAATGTGAACATGGTGGCAGAGGTGGAAGTCAGGGGATCACCAGTCATTAGGATTCATCATTTGGAAACCATGAATGTGTGTAAGAACTTTTGTGGGATCTACCATCTGATAGATGTTTAGATATTTCACAGGATAAACTAGAGAAAAAGTCACAAAACTCTCTAGAAATTCATCCTCTGGCCACCTCAGAAACCTGTCGAGATATTTCACTACATGCCATAAATGTCAACCTGCTGATGCCACTAGAGGAAAATTGAGGGAATCAGCCTCTGGGGATCATGAATGCCTTTACTAAATTTCTTCATCTCATTGTTGAAATATATTATCTAGACCAAACTGACAGTAGCATCCTTTAAGCCAGGCTGCTATCATTGTATGAACAGTATTTGAGTAAATAACAAGAAACTACATCTGTGCCCTGACTCACTTTGCCTATGATTATTGGAGAAGCTGTGGTTGTGTCTGGCTGCATGTAGAGTCTGGGCCCGCAGAACAGCCAGGATCTTCTGAGCTGCCTTGGACAGAGGTCCTGAGTACAACCTGCTGCTAGACTCCTCCATCTCCTCCCTGTCAGAACGCGTTAAACCTGTTACTCTTTCGCTCTATCAAAGGATCTTTGTGTCTTCTTCTGTCAGTGGCCTAAACAAGAAAAGGGAAGACTAAAGTCAGTTGTACACAGACCTGGTTTAAACTGGCATCTCCAAAAACACATCAAGTGTCTTTTTCACAGCAGACTATACCAAGTATGCTGCTAGCCTTCCAGAAATATACTTCTCTAATCTTTAATAATAATAATAATAATAATAATAATAATAATAATAATAATAACAACAACAATAACAATAACATTCACAGCTAAACCTGCATAAAAGATAACACGTGTGCTTTATTTTTTAGATGACTTTAGACAAAACGGAAACAAATTTGAGATCACAAGACAATAAATTACAAAATTATTCTAATATTAGAACAAAATGTTTGAAATAAACACACTCAAATAAATCCCAGTCATCATATGAATCAGCGGCACTCTTTTACAACCAGATGTTTCCCCAGGATGTGTGTTGAATTAAGTCTCTTCCTCTCCCACACAAAGTATACTCCAGAGGTCGAGAGTTTGGGTAGGGTTGTGTTCTCAGCAGAAAAGGTTTACTAATTAAGCCGTGCCCAGGTAACAGAGTTTACTTATTATCAGCCTTGCATCTCTTCATGCTTTAATAACACAGGATGACTCCCTTAACACACAGACTGAACGTTGCAGGTGGGCTGGCTATGAGCGCTCCTCCGTCATTCTGACAGGTTTGACTACTGCTGCCCTCCCTTTGTGGCCATTTTGCTCTCCAGATCTTCAACTACTTTCTGCAGTAGCCGAGCATCCAAGTGGAAGTAGATGTACAATTCCCTCTCCCGCCTGAGGAGAGCGTTGCGCTCCAGCTGAGAGCGCTTGGCTTTAACCTCTCCCATGATTTCATGTAGCACATGCTGCAAACTCTGCAGCTGAGACTCTGCTTCCGCAAGCTTTGTCGTCAGCTCCTGTGGAGACAGAGGAACGGGGATGAGAAATGGATGAAGAACTTTATTTACTACTTCATGGTGATGAAATGGTAAACATAACCCATTATACAATACGGGAATTTATCAGTTAATACACTTAAAAATATTTCTGACAACATCATCTCATAATGGAAGGCATCAATATGTACAATCATTAATCATTATGTTAATGTTTCACTGTTTATGATCCTTGCGTCAAAATCTCATTTGAAAAGCTAATCCACAGAGGGAACCTGGTTACTGCACTTTAATGTAAATATTGGGTTTGCCTGTAATGAAATGTGATATATTAACATGCAAATTTGGTGGTATTAGCTCAGGGCTTCCCATTTATTTGACGCAGCCTGCCACAATAAACACTGACCTCCACATATTAATCTTCTATTTCTTTTACTACTTAAAAATGGGTAAAATCTTATTCTGTTGTAGAGCTGTGTGCAGCATATTGATTCTCTCAGCCCCTCCTTGCCCTCCTTTCACCCTCTCTCTCTCTCTCTCTCTCTCTCTCACAAACACATTGACAACGGACCCGTCTGTGAATAGCCCCTCCTCTCCGTGCGCACTCTGAATCAAAATATGATCATGCGTGGGAGGAAGGATTGTTGTTGGCTTTTCCCTGCAGAGAAGAAGACGGCTGGCCAAATTTCTGAATAGAATCAAACCGAAGTTCACAAAACACTGTAGCTGGCTTATAAAAGTATGTGTATAAAAACAGTTAGGCAGCCGACACTGCCAACTCTACACTGATCTTTTCCTTCTCTTTCCTTCCCTCAGATTTAAAGAAACACTACACTTTTTATTGGGCTGTTAAGATGAAACTGTTAAGATGTTGATAAGAAGAAGAAGAACAGGAAATATACTCTCAGGCAAGTAGGCAGGATCAGCAGACAAATACACACATCACTGAAACTGAAATTAAAGCTTATGTCATACAGTAAAGCAGTTTCTTCTTATTTATCATGCAGTGCTTTTATACCCAACACCCGTGTCTCTTTATGATGTACTTTGTGACACTGTGATATATTAACTGCTGTAGGGAAAAACATATTGTGCTACCAGCTTCCCTCACCAACAGTGACTAATAATTTAAAAATCAATAGACTCACATTAAGGATTGCTTCTCAAATACACTCTGTATGGTTGACCAAGATGACTGTGCGTAACATAAAAAGGAAACAAACCCACCTGTGCATTTGGGCAGAGCAGCTCCTGGTCAGTGATGGCTGTTGGACGTACCTGTGGACCTAAGACCAGCTGCTGGAACTCTGTGTACATGGCCCTGTGAAGTGCCTCACAGTCACCATAAAGACGAGCTTTTAGGTAGTACTGCTCACGGCTGGCCCCGGCTAACGCATCCCGGGTCACCTGGAGGTTGCCTGCGAGGTCGCGAGCAGCCTGGTCCAACGCTTCGTATGTGCGGAAAGGCTCCGCTCTACCTTGGTCTGAATCACGGTCGAGGATCTGGAGCAGTCTGAGGAAAGGATTTATACATTACGGACTTATGTTCCAGAGTAAGGTGGCCTGCATTTGAACATAGATATACAATGTCAAGACAATGTCATAGGCAAAAAGCAGCAAACATTGCATCACAATATTGTAGAGGGGAAGTGAGAGAATAATCCTGGTTCAGGTCTGCGAACATTCCTCTGCCACAAATGAGGCAGGTAGGCTAAACTTCAGTGAATGAGTAACTGAAGATAGTTACATTCTGCCCTTTCTTTCACTTGGGTGAATGAATAATTAATCATCTAAATGTATATCAATATAGAATATTATATAATACACATGCTACTAAAATGCTGACATTGTGGGAAAAATCTTTTCAGGAAAAGCTCTTGGCTCAATAACACTTTTGGCTCAATAAAAACAAGCATGGAGTGCTGTTATGCTAATGTTTGCAAATTAGCGTCTAATCACAAACTATAGCTGCTGCTGATGGGAATGTCATTAGTTTTGCAGGTATTTGGCCATAAATAAAAGTATTGGACACATTTTTTCCCCAACTCATCGGATCAATTTATTTTTGACTAGATGAAAAGTCAGGGGATCCCCAACAATTCATCCTGAGGATGACATGAATGTTTGTACCAAAGTTCACAGAAATCCATCCAATAGCTGACAAGACATTTCACCACAAATGTCAACCTCATGGTAGTGCTAGAGAAAAAGTGAGGAGATCACTAAAGTCATTAGGATTCATCCAATCCAGGATAAATGAATTCTTTGATCTGTTGGCAACACTACAGGAAAAATCAGCCTGAAAGAAAATCGCTAGGATTCATCCTTTTGGCACCACAGATAACTGTTTTAAATTAGACCTCAATCCGTCCAGTAGTTGTTGACATATTTCTGTCAGGACCAAAGTGGTGGACTGACAGACAACCAGACAGACCAACATTGCCATCCCTAGACCCATGCTGCTAGTATGGCTGAATATTATGACAAAACTACAGTATGTATGCATATATTATATATATATAAAATCACACTGTTAATATGTATCCAGCATTTTCCTCAGAAGGCTTATGAAGAAAAGGCTCATTTTCCTCATATTATATTTTCTACAAAAGGTGAACTTTTCTCTTGCCAGGTCTGTAGTGCGTACAACTCAAGTCTCTTTACCTGCTGAAGGCTGCATCCTTGCAGCTGATGATAGGGTTGGGCCTTGGATTGACTGCCAGGTCAGGATGTGCCAGGGCCTCGATCCTGAGTGATGTTCCTTCACCTTCCTTTAACATTCTGCTGTTTACTTCTCCTAGCTGCTTCAGACACGTCCTCCATCTCCTTAACTCAATCTCCTGGGCCAGGAGGAGCAGGTCAAACGATGCCTTCTGGCGGAGTAGGTAATCACGTACCTTGGTGGAAAGATTTAAGTTTATTTTACTTAACTGTTTTAGTCTACCCTTATGACCTTTACCTCTGTTTAACTGTTGTTTACATAGACGGATTCAGTAATATTACTCTTGAAAAAGAGGACAAGGGCAAATCTTATGTTGGTGAGTAGCACTGATCTCGTTAAAATGTTTTTGACCAAGACTATCTAAATCCTCACAAGCTATTACATTGTGTCCCTGCGAGGGAAATAGATGATGTCACCGACTAACCTGATTCTGTCTTGATGTGTAGTAGTCCTGCCTGGCCAGTTGCAGAGCCAAGTCTCCCCTCACCACTGGCACATTAAGTAGCCTGGCTGACTCCCTAAGGGCAGCAGGTACTGGTCCATGGAGCAGAGCATCCAGCTCAGCCTCCACTGCTTGCAACTCCTTCCTGGACACGACCTCACGCACATTAAGAGAGGAGGACGTGGAAATGCTCTGGTAGAGTGACAAGATAGATAAGAAAGAGCTTGCGAGACAAAGCCAGAGCAGTTACCATTGAATACATTACTCTTTAATCACCATTTTAATTAATCATTCCTTTCTAGCCCACTTCATGTGTGTCTGGTTTACCTTAGTATGAGAGGATTTTTCAGAGAGCCAGTCCAGTCCAGCCTTGACACTCTTTTCCTCTGACATGGCCTGCATCAGCTGGTGCTGGGCTACAATATGAGCCCACTGAAGTCTGGCCATCTCTGTCCTCTTGCAGTCCACAACCCGCTTCTCCCTTTCTTCCCCCTTCCTGTCTCGCTCATTCTCTTCTTCCTCTTCAACTTCACAAGAGCTGAGGTCCAGGACCTGGAAGCGCTCAGAGCAAGAAGTCTCAACAATGTCAGAGATGCCCTGGAAGAAATGTTTCTGTGTGAAGGCAGCTAGTGTTTTGGTGTTAAGCTCCTCCTGATGTAGGTATGGATCCAAGGACAACTGAGAGAGGAGGACAGTGGGCTTTTTGCGGACAGAGGGGTTTGATGGGATCACAGGTTCTCCTTTTCCTTTGTTATTAGCCTCTGGTTGAGCTGGGAGATATGAAGCAAGCTTGCTCACCTCATCTGTTAGGTTTTGTAACAGAGTGTTGGTGTCAGCATTCTCAGCTCCAATTGAAGCACTGGCCTCTGTTAGCTTACACGCAGCGCTCTCCAGCTCTGCAGTGAGTCGCAGGTCAACATCTGCACGGGAGGTGGCCACAACCTGCAACCTGTTATAACGGCGCTGCTTCAGCTCTTTCTCTTTACGTAGCGCCTGAAGCTCTGCCTCCAAATCCTCTATGGCCACATCCCCCTCTGCTGCAAAGATGGAAGATGATGATGAAGAAGAAGAGGAGGGCCCCAAGATGTTTGCACTGCTCCCATCTGAAGGTCCAATGGTTTTAAGGACCTCGCCCAAGGCTGCTTCATCCAGAATTGGTTTGCCAGATTTACGTAGCTCCCGAAAAGCACGTGCCTCCTCCATGGTCAAAACATTGCTCCGGTTGAGTGTCCGACAGACAAAGCGCAAGAAGTGAAGGTTCTCCGGAGCGCAGTCGAACAGCCAGTCAAACTTTGAGGCCTCCAGTGATGATGCATCAGGATAACCGAGACGGCCCAGGGCCTCCACAAACTGGCCCCCGTCTAACATGGTGATTCAGCACCTGGTGTCCCCCTTGTTAATGTGCAAGTCAGTCACACAGCAGCACAATGTGGATTAAGGAGGATTTGGTGAAAGCAAATACAGAGTGAGAGAAGATATGGCAAAGCATAATCATGATATCCTAAGACTAGGAATGTCCCAAGTTAATCTGCACCATTTTTCTAATCAGCTGTCTGAAGCTGTATCTACACCTGCTCCTTTCAGAGTTTGCTCCAGATACATGAGCCGTTAAAAATTGCACAATGTTGAAACACTGGAACCATTTCCCAACACACAGCATTGTGAACCACAAAGTGCACAATGGCACGGCTGCATAGTGACACAATACAGGAAAAAATGCATCTTAAACCATGAAAGAAAAGCTGCTATGAATATGTACTGTTGGCTATGGTGATGATTGCAGCAAGAAAAAACTGTTTCAATGTTCATTTGGGCACTTGACTGTAGTTTTAAGACAGACTTGAGAAATTGGGAACCCATCCTTTAACGCTATGTCACCATGTTATATGATATACTATATATATGATAACCAAAATCACAATCGAAATACAGTTGAATCTTCATTGGGTTAACTAGGAGTAAGAAAACGTTGCAGTAAAGCTAGCCAGACACCTCTGAATCTTCATCAGGAGTTACGCCTCAGTTCTCACTGTCGATGGATTAATTACAAATGAGATGTACTGAAGCGGAGAAGGGAACTGAAACTGGGCAAACACTATCTTCTGTCATGTGGTGAATGTACAAGCATCCTACCATAATACTCTGGACGTGTCCCCTCCTCTATATAACGTTAGCATGCAAACAGATCCCTGACAACGGCTAACTAAAGTTAACATTAGCTACAGTACTCTTGTCAGATCTTGCAAAATACCGTGGCTCTTGTCAACTGTGTCGAAAGTAAAGCATTTGGTGTTATTATCTTACCAGAAAAGCCCAAACTGGCAATCTGCCACTCCTTTTCTTACAAGTTTTGGTCAGGAACTCGATATTGTTAGCACGTCGTCCTGGCCGGTTAGCTGCCCGCCAAACTTTCCAAACGGGCATTACGTCGGCAGTTAAGAACAACGTAACGTCCTCCGTCATACGCTGAGGGCTGCGCCAAATCGTAAACCAATCAGATTTAACTATCGACTTGTCTCCCGCCCCTCTCTCCTCCCACGCTTCTATCCCACAGCCACTACCTTCTCCTATCCTAACAGTAAGTTTACAACTGCTGTCAATTCTCTGTGAACAACAACTAGTAAGTCATATGTATGAGGCTGATCGGGCTGAATGTGAGATAACATGCTAAAATGATCAAGATTATGTGCTATTTTAAGGGAAGAGGCATCAGCAAAACATAGGGGATTCACTTCACTCATTTTTTAGCTTCTATCTTTAATCTAGCTTTTATCTAAACAATAACCTGTTATCTTACTGTTAGTTGTTTTTTTTATAGTATTGCGCACTACTACCGTCTTCTTGTAACTGGAATAGGAACAGTATCATTTGTTTTGCAGAAAGAAATCATTGCAACCAAACGTCAACCCATCGATGTGGTTAAGTTGTAAGATCGGGAAAAAACTCGACTTACTTCATATTTTTATATTCGCGTGTATATGTGTGTGTGTGTGTGTGTGTGTGTGTGTGTGTGTGTGTGCGCGCAGGCATGTTGTGTAATGCTTCCGCTTAAACTGCTGTTTCACATTTACTGTAACAGGATTGTCATCATGACTACTCAGCTTTAACTTCTTGAAATCACATCATTAGTTACTTGTTAATACATTTAACATGTCTCATATTTTGTTTTTGTTTGTTTGTAGTACTGGGCATGGCATTGCTTTACCATGTATTTCTATCTGTTTGATATTAAACAACTGTTCTGTCTCTCACAGCTGCCCCAAACAAACAAATAATCATGGTCCAAGCAAAGTCATGGGTCCTGGCCAAACACTTTGATGGCTTCCCGAAGGATAGCAACTTTGAGCTCAAGGTGGAGAAGCTCCCTGAGCCCAAAGATGGAGGTAAGATGAGAGGTGGACATGCTATTTGTTTGTCTTCATTTAGTCTTAAACTCTTAAGTCTTAGGCATTTGACACTGTTGATCATTCCTTGCTTTGACATATTTTAAGTAATGTTGGTTGTGGTTCAAGAGCTCATACATAGTTCCTGAATTCCTTATCTGATCGGTGACAGTCAGTGAACTTTGAAACTATTTGTTCAGGGTGTTCCACAAGGCTCAATTCTGGGTTCAGTTCTTTTTACAATTTATATTAATCATATTTTTCATCATTAACTAACTGTAATGCACATTTATGGATGATACAATATCGTATTGTATTGCAGACTCTGCTCAGCTGTCAGTGGAGAACCTGCAACATTCTTCCTTTGACATTCTTGAAGCTGCACTTAATGATCTTAAACTTGTATTAAATGCTCATAAAAGTTCATGTTATTCTCTAGAGCTAGAGGTAACAATAGCAAAAAACTTTCATATCTCCACAGTACAAGGGTCCATTACTGAGAGAGTTACAGAATTTATATACCTGGGTATATGGATAGATGACAAATTCACATTCAAATTTCATATAGACAATCCTGACAACAAATTACAACAAAAAAAAGTTTTTTATATAGAAAGAGAACTAACTTTCCCATGTTCTGTAGGAATAGATTAAAGCTGTTTTCCCCCCTGTCTTGGATTATGGTGATATGATTTAGAGGCATACCTCTGCCTCTCCTCTTAAGCCTTTGAATTCTGTTCATCATTCTGCCTTCAGGTTTATTACTGGTGATGTTTATAGCCTTCATCATTGTATTCTGTACGATAAAGTTGGTCATCTCTGTCTGAGAGACGCGATAAGCATATGTATTTATTTATCTACAAGGCCCTTGTTGGGAAGCTACCATCTTATATCACATCTGTGATATATTGGTCCCCTGGAACAATAAGACTAATTTCACTCCAAGTCCCTCGAGTTTGTACTGAACTTGGAAGATCTGCATTTTGTTTTTATGCTCCGACTGCCTGAACTCTTTGCAGAGCACCCTAAAAACTGATACTTTATTAACTCTTGGACATTTTAAATCTATAATAGCCAACCACCTCTGTTTGTACTTGTTTTAATTGATTTGTATTACATCTTGTATCCTATATTAACTGTACTTATCCTTATCTTAATTTTCTCTCATCCTGTATCTTTATTATGTAATTATACTGAACATTATTGTAAATGAGGGCCAGCCCTCAATGATTTGAGTTTAAATAAAGGTAATAGTAATAAAAAAAAAAACATTGAACACCAAGCACTTTAGAATGAGTCAGCATTTACTTGACAGAGTCACATACAGATGAGGAAAGTGTACACACTGAAGTGTCTTTGTGTTTCAGAGGTGCTTTTGGAAGCAGTGTTTCTTAGCGTTGACCCGTACATGAGGTGGGTAAAAAGGAGGATCATGCATCTGAAAAGTATTCTTAATTATTACAGGGAATAGTCTTTAACATAACACTTTGTTTTTATTATTTGTTAAGCCAAAAATACATATTAAATGTATTGTAATGTACTGTTTGTTTCACAAGGTCGTTCAGTTCTGTTGCGATGAAGGAAGGTGATGTGATGATTGGAGCACAAGTGGCCAAGTAAGGAACACAAACACACACAGAAACGCCTTTTATATGTCATGATGTACTGTGCATGCCAGATGTTTACTGAAACACAACTTGGCCTTGGGTACACCTGTAGAGTGCAAGCTGACTCATGGGGTAAGACAGTATAATATCAAATATAATATCAAAATCACAGTATTATATCAAAATCTCAATATTTCAAAAGAGTAACAATTATGCATTCAATAGATATTTCCTTTTAAAACCAATAGGCTAATAGAATCACAAAAACATAAATGGGCTGTTATATATAACAGTAGGCTATTAAAAATGATCAATTCTATATAAGAGTATTGAAAGTGCTCATTCTATATCAGTCTATTACCTACAATTATTGTCATTTCCACTATAAAACAATGATCTTATTCCTTTATACCTTCAGTCACACAACAATTACATTAACGATATGTCTCTCATTCATCCACTTTGTTTACATGTGACGTATTACAACCCGTGCGCTTCCTGGTTGCCTTGGCAACGGTAAACAGCGCTGCTAATCAGCTGTTTGGGCTCTAACCGTCTACATTCTAGTAACCGTTATAAACTGAAACTGAAAATAAACGTTATTGTCCGTTAGGAGAAAACGAATAAATCAAAGAAAATATAAACTACAAAACACTCCAACATCAAATCCTACACATACATATATATCAGTGGATTCAGACAAACGTTACATCTGACTCCCTTAGACGTTTTGACAGGTGTAATTTGACAATAACCGTTCATCGTAAACGGCAAGCTAATGCCAGTTGAGGATACCAAGCTAGCGCAAATACTACTAACAAACTACATGCTACAATACATAACGGTACACTAAATAGAAAGCCTACATCACTGACAAACTGTATAAATGCTTAAGAGACATTTACCCACCTGAATGAATCAATGAAAAACACAATAGCGAGTCAGCTGATCCTCAGTGGCGTTACAGGTGTTAACTGCCAACTGAAGAGTGCAGCGCAAACTGGAAAATTTTCTTACATATAATCTTAACTGCTTACTTAACTGACACTAGCAGTAAAACAATTCAAACAAAGAGATCAGAGGTTGAACAATAATTACTAAGAGCCGTGTGAAGTTTTCTGGTCAGCCCATAGATTTGTTGCAGTCTCCAAAAGCCTACAACAAATCCAGTGTTCTCGAGAATCACTGACTTCTTACATTCTGCACAGTTCTTCTGTAATTTTATAAAAACCATCCTGTGTATGTCATTCACTCCTCTCTAATCAGTCCGTCTGCCAGATAGTCTCAGGTCATAGTGACTTTTAATTCTGCAAGTTGCCTCCCTAAATTTAACTCCAAATATACTCCCTTACTTATTCCTGTTTACCTCAAAACTTGACAGCCTGCATCCTGTCACATACATGTAGGTTGATCACACAACATATTTACAGATTTGTGAGCATCCTGTTTTTCATGTGAATTTGCACAACAGATTTTGACATCCTGCCTCTCATAACCTTCCAGACGTTCTGGCATCTAGTACTTTTCTCACCTGCTCAGCACTTTTTCCATTTAGTTACCTTAATTAGACCTTTTCCCATGAATCATTCATTTGAACAGTGTATTTTCAGTCTATTTTCCATTATATTTTGAATATAAAAGTGTCCTACAAAACCCACAGCTTATATATCCACAGGTGATGTTTGAAATTGAATTGGGGGGGGGGGGGGGTGTCTGTAAACATGCAAGATAAAATGCATTATATATAAAATAATACATTGAAGTAAGTGGGCAAATACATGTAAATATCCTATGTGCCACACCTGCACCTGCTGTTGACTCGAATGAAAACAATCAAAATGTTTTTGACAGCCCAGACACAATTTTTTGGCTGATAATCATACAGAATAAAGTACTTGGTGACCAAACTTTCCAAAAAACCTCAAACTTCTTGTTTTTTTTAAACCAGTTTGTATTTTCTTTACAAAACTCATCAAACTCATCTGCCACATGGTTTGAGATCAAACAGTTGTACAGACCATAAAAAATCTAAAGAGCGTAAATAAAAACTTAGGAGTAAGATTCTTGTGTTGTGTGTTTGTTGTACTACATATGGTTTTAGAATTGGTTTTTGAATTTGCAACAGGTGAGAGATGCTGATGAACCCAAAGCATGAGACTATGACTTGTTTTATTTCATTCATTCATTCAACCTTTATTTAAGCTCAAAGATCATTGAGGGCATGCACAGCTAATGAGAAAACAAACAACAATACCGGAATACAGTCAAATGCTGATTAAAAACAGTTACATTCAAGAGCGTAGTAGTTTGTAATCATGTTTTTAAACGCACAACATGTAATTTCTGCCGCTATGGGTCTCTCAATCGAAACAATTGTTAAACAACCAGCTTCTCCGGGTTAGGATTACTACAGTGTTCATCGTTTAGGATGTTTTTACCGGCCAAATTATCTGCAGAGATAATCTCCAAAACAAATGTACACAGCGATAAAAACACTGAATAAAGCAGTTTCTTGTTTAAAAAAAAAAAAAAAGTAAAAAGACCAAGGTGGTAACATGCAAACTATTCTCCACAATATCTCTGGCTCTAGAGAATAGAATATGTTAAGTCTTGTTTGAAAGCAGAACTTCTCAAATTAAAAAAGTGTATCTTGCCATTTGTCAAAGGTTTGTTGTAGGACTTCAGTGGCTGAGGGTGCAGTATCAGCAAAGCAATACAGAACTGTATCATCTGCACAAAGATGGGCATTACAATTTGTTATAAAGGATGTATGATTGTTAAAATAATTGTGAACAAGACAGGACCTAGTATTGAACCTTGTGGAACCCCGTTTGACAGTGGAAAAAATACAGAACAATCATTTCCCAAGATCACACATTGCTGTCTATGAGATATTTATTCCTGAAACCCTTTACAGGATATATAATCAAAACTAATATCCCATAGCCTCTGTAGGAGCATAGCATGATCATCAGTGTCAAATGCTTTTGTGTGACAAATACCTTTTTTCTGTCATCACGTTATTTTGTTTTCTGCAGAGTGATCCAAAGTAAGAACCCAGCATTTCCTGTGGGAAGCCATGTTGTTGGATCTTGTGGCTGGAGAACACACACAGTCTGTGATGGCAAAGACCTCACTCCCATCATGCCTGACTGGCCTCAAGATGTCTCGTTGTCCCTGGCTCTGGGCACCATCGGCATGCCGGGGTAAAGGCAGATGTTGTGTTGCCTGTATGGGTAGTCATAGAAGGCAGAGGAGTTATATCCAACAGCTAGAGTCCAGAAGTAAAAACATATTTCCTCATAAACAAAGTAATGTGACCGGTTGTTCCAGCATTTACAAGAACTGGATGGACATGAAGTCGACTGAGCTAAATCAACACGACAAAACAAACGGCAAATTCACTGCAATCTGATTGAAAAAATTCCGGTTCACCAAGTAAAAGCCAAAGATGCAAAACTGCAAACATAACAGATTTAGGAGATACAGGGAGTCAGCTACAAGTGCTAAATAGCAGTGGGGTAAGAAACGCTGCTTGGTAGTCAAAAGTAGAACAATGATACGCTTGGGCTTCTCCCATGTGTGAGGTATTTATGTAAGAACAAAGAATAGAGTCAACTCTACTGAGTAAATGTGAGATAAGATCGCTAATCTGGAAAAGGTGTTGCCACTTCCTGCTAATGTTTCAGACCTGGAATAGGGAGAGAATAGTTCTATCAGCTACAGAAGGGTGACAAATTAAAGGGAAAGCTGGTACAGGTCTGAATCCTTGACCCCTAGAGTGAGGGAATCTGGTGGCTCCATTATGCTGTGGGGGGCATTTTGCTGGCATGGTTTGGGTCCACTTTGGGTCAAGCATTCAGACCTGTACTAGTTTTCCCTTTAATTTGTCACCTGTCTGTATTTCTCTGAAGACCTGCAGCTTAGCAGAAGAGCTGAGTGTTGTCTTCCTTTGAGAAAATAAACATATATGGCTCTAGACATTTGGTCGTGCTGGTGAGTTGAAGTCACCTAATGAGCACTGATTAGCGCTCTGGAAGCAGTTACAAAGAGTTTATATAATGAAGGTCAAAGAGGCTCCTTTGTGGGACCGCAGTTAAAACACACATCATTGTGCTTTTCAACTTTTCAAAGTTGGATTTGACTCTCTTTTACTCCCCAGACTGACAGCTCTGTATGGGATAGAGGAAGTCCTGGGACTCCAGGCAGGTGAGACCCTGCTGGTAAATGCGGCAGCAGGAGCAGTGGGCACTGTGGTGGGCCAGATCGCCAAGATCAAGGGCTGTAAGGTGGTGGGTTCAGCAGGGTCCGATGCAAAGGTGGCTTACCTCAAAGAGCTGGGCTTCGATGAGGCCTTCAACTACAAAACTGTCGGTTCCCTGGAGGAGGCGCTGAAGAAGGCTTCTCCGGAGGGATACGACTGCTACTTTGAAAATGTAAGCGGTGGTGGTGTAGTTCCAAGCTTGGAAAGTGTCTTTGTTTGGTTGTTAGCTCTTACTTCTGCTCTGTTTTTAGTTTTTCATATTTCCCTTTGGCAAATATGGGTAATTAACCATTTAAACCAGTGTGAGGTAAATATTTAAAACTCTTTTTAAAATACTTTTCAAAATTGGTTTAACTGACACTTTGATTGCAGGTGGGAGGCCCTTTCTTCAGTGTTGCCTTACAACAGATGAGGCACTTTGGAAGAATAGCCGTTTGTGGAAGTATTTCTATGTACAATGACACCACACCCCAAACTGGTACGTAGCTTCCTTCTTTCATTCAGTTTAGTCATTTAAAAGGAAGCAAATCATTCTGCTTTAACTTGATACCTGCTTGTGAAAAGAATACAGTTAAACCTGCAGTGTAGAACTTAATACATATACATAACATAGCATATAAATGAACGTCTGTTACATTCAAGCCCTTGCCAAACAAGTTCACACAATGCTGATTAAACCTGTCACTGCCAGATAAATCTCTGTATTTCACAGTATATGGAGTTTTTAAATCTCATGTCCAGTGTGACATTCCTGCGCTGGCCATCTGGCCATTAATTGTACAGCTCTTCTAGACTTTCTAAATGTTATCGGACTGAATGGACCAAATTCTGATATTGAAACGAGTCATTTTGCAGGATTTGTGTGACGCTCAAAACAATTTATCCACCATTTTACAGCTGCAACAGTAGGTTAAGGCCAGTGGTGTACTGGCGTAGTGGGACAGATCCCAGTGGGCCGTCAGAGAAATATGTTTTTGGGCCAGTGGACGGTCAAAATATATCCATTTTTACTGGCCCTCTCTGTGTGCCTGTCATTCGGGGTGCACAGTAGAACATCCACCATGCCTTGTCAGGCAATCACAGCCAAGCGCCCCTCCTTTACTCTCACTGCCAGAAGGGGGAGACAAAAGTCCCGCACTCCAGCTTTAAGACTGAGTGTAGAGAAGTTATTCACCCTTTCACAACGTCCCATGTTTGTAATTTTATGTGTTTTTCACTAGAGGGCAACATTGTGTTACTAACTTGCTAGAAGAGATACACAAACTGGCTCTTGCCTTAACAGAAATGGCTTGCTTGAAATATCCTTGAAAGTTACTTGATCTTTTTCTTCGATCATCTTGCTCTCTCAGGCCCGTACCCCCACCCGACCATGATCTTTAAGCAGCTTAAGATGGAGGGTTTCTTGCAGAGCAGGTGGGAGCATAAACACCCTGAATCCCTCAAGAGGCTGATTGGATGGTTGAAAGAGGTTAGTGACGGAAAACACAGTTTGTCATCATGTTGGATGTCTAAATTATTGTCCATGTTTTTGCTTAAGATTAAAACTCTAGTAGGGCTTTAGTCATGGATGTCTCCTGTGTTCTTCATGTTCAAAGTCATTTCTTTGTTTTTTTGGTTGCATCTACAGGGCAAACTGCAGTGTCGGGAGCACATCACAAAAGGCTTTGAAAACATGCCGGCTGGTTTTATGGGGATGCTGAAGGGAGAAAACATCGGCAAAGCTATCATCGCAGTCTGATGTGGAACACAGGATGAATTAAAAGCGATCAGTATTATTAATAACTGCTACATTATCACAGATTTTATACATGAAGGACAATAGATACCTACAACTAACCAAGATGATGTCCATGTAGCTTATTAGTGTGACCTTGTAATCACAAATTGTAGCTACAAGCAGCAATAAGGTGACCAGGCTCCAGCAATTTAGTCATGAAGTGCAAAAATGTAATAACACTGTTTACCATTAGTTTAGGAAACCATTCATTCTATCAAAATTTAGAAAATTGAGATGATCTGTATGGTTTGTGTGAAACTGAACTATTCTGCTGGGTTTGATGGATTTTCATTCAAGGTCAGGCACATTTTTGTCTCAAATACATTTTAAAAATGAAGACAAAATACAATTGACAATTTCCTAAAAAAAAGAAAAGACTGAGTGTCTTCACAGCATTAATCTGGTATATACATGTCCTGCACTTGAGGCCTGAGGAAAAGAGAGAAATCCTATTAAAGATGCGTGCTCCTTTCAATCCTTTATTGAGTGGAGCCCAGAGGATCTTTTTTGAAATTATTGCTGCTTTGTGTTTCCTCAGACAGTGTTTCCCTGTTGAGCTGCAGCGGAAGTATAGTCACAAAAAGAGGGACTTTGGCACAAAAAAGACTGTAACATTAAAAGTTATCTACTTTATTGGACTCATTTGAAGCTAAATATTAGCATCAGATAAACTTTTAAATACATTTTTGCACAGAAGGAGGACTGCGGATTTTGAAGGGATCTTCTAATGGCCAGTATGAACAAGAGGAATGATTACAGCAAGAAAAACCTGTTGCAATGTTCATTTGGTCTTCTGTCATCTGGTGAATGTATGAGCATCCTAACATAATATTGTATATGTGTCCCCTCCTCTATTTAGCATGCAAACAGATCCCCTACTATGGCTAATTAAGGTTAATATTAGCTACAGTCAGGGGTTAAAATTGGATTTGGCAGGAGGGGGAACCCTAAGATCTGGTGTAGCGGTGCAGCTGCGAAAAATGACTCACCTCAAAATAACTCCCAAATTGATTTGTACTGTGAGCTCCAGTGGACTTGTTTTCTTTGTGATCAGCTGACCTTCTTTTCAGCACACATTTCTAGATGTATTTTTTCTGGATCCCACTAGTCCAAAGGGGGCCCAACCAAAGAACTGAAAATCAGCACTGAGAACTTGTTGATTTGTAGTTGTGTCCGTATTTGCGTTATTATATTGTTAATTTCAGAGAATCCTCTTTTACGGTCCGCACTGCTGACAGACAAGAGAAAACACAGACAAGCAAAATAAACATTATTTAACTAAAAACAACTCATACAAAACAACACTGCAGTATGAAATGAACACAAGTGCATATTTACTTGACAAGCAGTGTAGGGTCCATTGATCCAGATCTCCTAACAATGTCACAGAGTTATAGGCGTATCCATTTGCTGCGATGACAGAGAACCTTTCGGTTCAGATCAGGCTGTGTCTCTGGTGACTGTAAAGAAAATATGCACAACCAAATGAGATTACTGGCACTCATCGATACAGATCAGCTGTGGAAAAAACACGGTCCTGAACTGAAACTATGTACTCACCCAGTGTGCTATCCTCATCCTGGAGCCATCAGACCTGGAGGATTAGATGCCTGAGTGAAGGCCACTGCTGAGGGTCAGAGGTGATGATGAGAAGGCTGAGCAGGTATCTGGTGTTTTTGTAGCTCCAACTGCAGCTACTTCATCCTGCTGTCTGTGACTTCTTTTACCAAGAAAACATCGTGCACAGCCGTGTTTCCTGTTTATCTGACAAAGCTGGCGTTGTTTACCTGAATCAGTTTATCTATCTGACCACATCAGAGTCAATAATGCTACTGTGGTTTACTGTCAGTCACAAATACAGAAGACATAGCATTACGGTCATTTGTTGTTCGTTGTTGTCATTTCCAATTAATATTACCAATGCTATCACGTGGAGAGATTGTCAACAACGTGACGTTATGACAATGACAACACTGTCTCTTAAAGTTCACCCGGTACCACAGCGGAGAAACAGCTGAATACATGTCAGGAACAAACTTACTGAAGGCCAGCAGATGAATATCAGCTCGAACAAAGAAAAGTCTTGCGAGTTTCAGTCACCACAAACAGAAAAAGACACGAATATCTCATATTTTGGCTGAAGTTTTCAGCGAAGTTAGTCCTAAACTCTGAATCACTGCTTCTGCTGCCTTAACTTCCGCCGTTCCGGATCGTTCTGGCCCACCTTAACTCCTGACTATAATAAACCTTGTCAGCTGTGTCCAAGGTAAGGCATTTAGTGTTATTATCTTACCAATAACACCCAAACTAGTAAACTGCCACTTGAATTAGAGTGATTTTTTTGCCGGTTAGCGGCCCGCCAAACTTTCCAAACGGACATTACGTCGGCAGTTAAGAACAACGTGACGTCCTGCGTCATACGCTGAGGGTTGCGCCAAATGATTCGACCAATCAGATTTAGTTATCGAAGCTTGTCTCCCGCCTCTCTCTCCTCCCACGCTTCATCACGCTACCACAAGCTTCTTCTCTCCTCACAGTGAGATCACAACTTCTGCCATTTCTCTGTGAACGACAACTGGTAAGTCATATGTATAAAGCTGATCGGGCTGAATGTGTGATAACATGCTAAAATGAGCAAGATTATGTGCTATTTTAAGGGAAGAGGCATCAGCAAAACATAAGTCAGACTGGTAGTCCACAGCAGGTGGTTCACTTATCACTTTTGATCTTCTATCTTTAATCTAGCTTTTATCTAAATTAAACATTAACCTGTGTTATCTTACTGGTAGTTGACTCAATATTATTGCATTCTATTAATGTACTCCGTCTTATTGTAACCGGAATAGGAACAGTATCCTTGCATTGTTTTGCAGAAACCAGACGTCTGCTCATTGATGTGGTTAAGCTATACAGTCTGAAAAGACACTCGACTTGCTTCTTCATGTTTTTAAATGCATGTGTACGCGTGTGCGTGTGCGGGCATATTGTGTAATACATTCCACTTAAATTACTGTTTTACATTCGCTGTAACAGGGTTATCATTGTGAGTACTCAGTGTTTAACTTTCCCTTGAAATTACATCATTACTAACATGTCTCATATTTTGCACAGTACTGGGCAAGGCATTGTTGTATGTTTCTGAATTTGATATCAAAAGACTGCTCCGTCTCTCACAGCTGCCCCAGACAACAAAGAAATCATGGTTCAAGCAAAGTCATGGATCCTGACCAAATACTTTGATGGCTTCCCAAAGGATAGCAACTTTGAGCTGAAGGTGGAGGAGCTCCCTGAGCCCAAAGACGGAGGTAAGACGAGAGGTGGACATGCTATTTGTTTGTCTTCATTTAGTGTTAAACATTAAACACCACAAGCACTTATGAATGAGTCAGTATTTACTTGACTTAGTCACATACAGACAAGGAAAACCTGTCGTTTAATTGTACTTGCTGATGTCTCTTTGTGTTTCAGAGGTACTTTTGGAAGCAGTGTTTCTCAGCGTTGACCCGTACATGAGGTGGGTAAAAAGGAAGATCATGCATCTGAAAAATATTCTGAATTATTACAGGAAACACCAAAAATACATATTAAACGTATTGTAATGCACTGTTTGTTTCACTAGGCCGTTCAGTTCTGTTCGCATGAAAGAAGGAGATGTGATGATTGGAACTCAAGTGGCCAAGTAAGGAACACAAACACATACACACACAGAAATGTCTTTTATATGTCATGATGTACTGCGCATGCCGGATGTTTACTGAAACAGAACTAGGCCCGCACCTGCAGTTAATTACCTCAGCCTTTGATTCACAATGTCTCAAGAGTGAAAACAATCTAAATGTTTTTGGCCGACAGTTCAGACGCAAATGTTTCAGCCAGAATGTTTTTTGCTGATAAACATGCAGAACAAATTACTCAGTGACCAAACTTTCCTAAGAACATCAAACTTCTCTTTTTCAAGCCCACATGTTTGTATTTTCTTTACTTTGTGGTGAACCAAACTCATCTACCGCATGTTTGGGATCATTCAGTTGTCCAGGAGACCATAACAAATCTAAAGAACATAAATACAAACGTAGGAGTAAGAATCTTGTGTTGTGAGTGTTTGCTGTTCTACATATGGTTTTAGCCAGCAGTAGTAGCAAACTCTGAAGTAGCTCAGTGAGTCCATGGACTGAATTTGCAACAGGTGAGAGATGCTGATGAACCCCAAAGCCTGAGACTATCACTTTTTTTTTATTTCATTCATTGGTTCATTCATTCATTCATTCATTCAACCTTTATTTAAGCTCAAAGATCATTGAGGACATGCCCTCATTTACAATAATGTCCAGTGTACAAAACAGAATAATTACACAAAAAAACAACAAATGAGAAAACAAACAAACAATAACAGAACACGACCAACGCTGATTAAAAAGTTACATTCAAGAGCGTAGTAGTTTGTAATCATGGTTTTAAATGGACCTATAGGTACAATTGTGTCACGTTTCAATGTGTGTTGCAAAGTGTTCCAGGTGTGTGCAGCACAGAAACTGAAAGCAGTTTTCCCAAATTCAGTGTTTGCATGCAGGACCTTGAGCATTAACCAATCACCTGAACAAGTTAAATAATGATTAAAGGACCAGTTCAATAAGGAAGTGATATATGATGGCAAGTTGCCATTAAGGCTTTATAAAGAAATAGGAACCAATCCCTGTCATGTGTTACTGTTACAGATGTCCACCCAACCTTTTCATACAAGAGACAGTGATGTGCACAGGGATTAAAGCAAGAAAAGATTTGTGAGCCTGAAAAGTTGTCCAGGAGGAAATGTGTACAATGTATTGAACTCAGTATTATATGAATTTAAAACTGCTCTATTCCCGAATTCAGGCATGGTGCCTGAGAACTTTAACCCCTGAGTGTGGAATAACTCACCAGTAATAAATCTTAGGGGTGGAGTGATGAACTGAATCTAGGGGTGTAAGAGTGGAGGCAGAGGCATGTCTATAGATAACATCACTATAATCCAAAACAGACTAGAAGACAGCCTCAATTATCCACTTTCTACTGAACATAGGAAAATTAGCTTTGTTTCTGTACAAATATCCAATTTTTAGTCTCAGCTTGTTGACAAGTGTGTCATTGTGAAATTTAAAAGTTTGATATAAGATATTTATACTCTAAGACCCTCTCAATACTACTACTAATATACTGTCCATTTGGGTAGTAATATGCAAACTATTCTCCACAATATCTCTTGCTCTAGCGAATAGAATATATTTAGTCTTGTTTGAATTCAGAACTATTTTCACGTTAAATATTGTATCTTGCCATAAGTCAGAGGCTTGTTGTAGGATTTCAGTGGCTGAGGGTGCAGCATCAGCAAAGCAATACAGAACTGTATCATCGGCATAAAGATGACATTACAGTTTGTTATAAAGGATGTAATATTGTTAATATAAATTGTGAACAAGATAGGACCCAGTATTGAACCTTGTGGAACCCCCTTTGAAAGTGGTAAAAATACATGATCATTTCCCTAGATCACACATTGCTGTCTATGAGATATTTATTCCTGAAACCATTTACAGGATATATAATCAAAACTAATATCCCATAGCCTCTGTAGGAGCATAGCATGATCATCAGTGTCAAATGCTTTTGTGTGACAAAATACCTTTTTTCGGTCATGTTGTTTTGTTTTCTGCAGAGTGATCCAAAGTAAGAACCCAGCATTTCCCGTGGGAAGCCATGTTGTTGGTCGTTGTGGCTGGAGAACACACACAGTCTGTGATGGAAAAGACCTCATTCCCATCATGCCTGACTGGCCTCAAGATGTCTCGTTGTCCCTGGCTCTGGGCACTATCGGCATGCCGGGGTAAGGCAGATGTTGCGTTGCCTGTATGGTAGTCATAAAAGGCAGAGGAGTTATATTCAGCAGCTAGATTCCAGGATTAAAAACGTATTTTCTCATAAACAAAGTAATGTGACTGGTCGTTTCAGCATTTACAAGAATTGGATGGATGTGAATCTGCCTGAACTGAATAATCAGCACAAAACAGATGGCAAATTTGTTGCAATCTGATTAAAAAAATTGTGGTTCACCAAGTAATAATCAGAGATGCAAAACTGCAAACATAGCAACTTTAGAAGATACAGGAAGTCAGCTACGAGTGCTAAATAGCAGTGGTGTAAACCCTACTTGGTAGTCAAAAGTAGAACACTGGTACGCCTTGGCTACTCCCATGTGTGAACTATTATCTATGTAAAGACAAACAATAGAGTCAACCTCTGTTCAGGGTTGTGTTGCTGCTTCCTGTAAATGTTTCAGACCAGGAATAGGTAAAGAATAGTTGTATTGGCAGCTTAGCAGAACAGCTCAGTGTTGTCTTCCTTTGACAAAATAAACAGATAAGGCTCCAGATGTTTTGTCTTGCTCGTGGGTTGAAATCACCTAATAAGCACTGATTAGCGCTCTGGAAGCAGTTACAAAGAGTTTATATTAAGAAGGTCAAAGAGGTCAAAAACACACATCATTGTGCTTTTCAACTTTTCAAAGTTGGATTTGACTCTCTTTTTCTCTTCAGACTGACAGCTCTGTTGGGGATAGAGGAAGTCCTGGGACTCCAGGCAGGTGAGACCCTGCTGGTAAATGCGGCAGCAGGAGCAGTGGGCTCTGTGGTGGGCCAGATTGCCAAGATCAAAGGCTGTAAGGTGGTGGGTTCAGCAGGGTCCGATGCAAAGGTGGCTTACCTCAAAGAGCTGGGCTTCGATGAGGCCTTCAACTACAAAACTGTCGGTTCCCTGGAGGAGGCGCTAAAGAAGGCTTCTCCAGAGGGATACAACTGCTACTTTGAAAATGTAAGTGGTAGTGGTGTAGTTCCAAGCTTGGAAAGTGTCTTTGTTTGGTTGTTAGCTCTTACTTGTGCTCTGTTTTTAGTTTTTCATATTTCCCTTTGGCAAAAATGGGTAATTGACCATTTAAACCAGTGTGAGGTAAATATTTAAAACTCTTTTTAAAATACTTCTCAAAATTGGTTTAACTGACACTTTGATTGCAGGTGGGAGGCCCTTTCTCGAGTGTTGCCTTACAACAGATGAAGAACTTTGGAAGAATAGCCGTTTGTGGAAGTATTTCTACGTACAATGACACCACACCCCAAACTGGTACGTAGCTTCCTTCTTTCATTCAGTTTAGTCATTTAAAAGGAAGCAAATCGTTCTGGTTTAACTTGATACCTGCTTGTTAAAAGAATAAACTTAAGACTGAGAGTAGAGAAGTTATTCACCCTCTCACTTCCCATGGTTGTAATTTTATGTGTTTTTCACTAGAGGGCGACATTGTGTTACCAACTTGCTAGAAGACATACACAAACAGACTCTTGCCTTAACAGAAATGGCTTGCTTGAAATATCCTTGAAAGTTACTTGATCTTTTTCTTCGACCATCTTGCTCTCTCAGGCCCGTACCCCCACCTGACCATGATCTTTAAGCAGCTTAAGATGGAGGGTTTCATGCAGAGCAGGTGGGAGCATAAACACCCTCAGTCCCTCAAGAGGCTGATTGGATGGTTGAAAGAGGTTAGTGACGGAAAACATAATTTGTCATTATGTTGGATGTCTAAATTATTGTCCATGTTTTTGCTTAAGATTAAAACCCTAGTAGGGCTTTAGTCATGGATGTTTCCTGTGTTCTTTATGTTCAAAGTCATTTCTTTGTTTTTTTTGGTTGCATCTGCAGGGCAAACTGCAGTGTCGGGAGCACATCACAAAAGGCTTTGAAAACATGCCGGCTGGTTTTATGGGGATGCTGAAGGGAGAAAACATCGGCAAGGCTATCATCGCAGTCTGATGTGGAACACAGCATGAATTAAAAGCGATCAGTATTATTAATAACCGCTACATTATCACAGATTTTATACATGAAGGACAATAGATACCTACAACTAACCAAGATGATGCCCATGTAGCTTATTAGTGTGACCTTGTAATCACAAATTGTAGCTACAAGCAGCAATAAGTTGACCAGGCTCCAGCAATTTAGTCATGAAGTGCAAAAATGTAATAACACCGTTTACCATTAGTTTAGGAAACCATTCATTCTATCAAAATTTAGAAAATTTAGATGATCTGTATGGTTTGTGTGAAACTAACCTATTCTGCTAGGTTTGATGGATTTTCATTCAAGGTCAGGCACATTTTTATCTCAAATACATTTTAAAAATGAAGACAAAATACAATTGACAATTTTCTTAAAAAAGAAAAAAAAACTTGTGTACATTTTTGGGAGACATAGCAAGGCAGTTTTAGTAAGAAAGAAGGAAAGAAAAAATAACTACTAGGATGACAAAAGACTGTTATGCCAGTGAGTATCTGGATGGGAGGTGCAGCTCTGCTGCTGATACTTTCATACATTATTAACTGTAACTGTAACAGTAACACAATTATTCATGGTACTTGTATTTAGTGGGAGCTTTTGTATGGGTAATAAAGTTTTTTTTTCTTGTCTTACAATCTTGTTTAATGTCTTTCACTTGGTTTGGACTTCATACTGCAGACTGAGTTACTTTACAGCATTAATCTGGTATATACATGTCCTGCACTTGAGGCCTGAGGAAAAGAGAAAAAACCTATTGAAGATGCGTGCTCCTTTCAGTCCTTTATTGAGTGGAGACCAGATAATAGAGCAGGCGCTTAGCCTCCCGCAGCCAAGTGGAGCTTTTTGTTTGATCAGGAAATAGACCGTATTTTTAGACTGATCTGAATTTCATATGGTTTTGGTGATGCTGAGAGCATCAATTCAGTGGTTACAGAGGAAGCTGGTAGTAGTACAGTAGAACAGCACAAGGTTCAACCACTGTGGAAATGTAAGAGTCTGCGTAACTTACAGAAATTTGATGTTTGTTGTTTTTTTTAAATGCCATATGGTGCTGTTGAGCAGAGGCCATAATAGCTTGATGCTCAAGTAACAAACAAACAAACAAATTCCCCCAAATTAAGAAAATGAACAACAAGTACAGCCTTTTCAGTACTACTTCATATTTGTGAGTCTGGGAATTAAACCATTTTACCAGTCTCAGAGGGACATAATTTGGATGTAAAATAATTACAGGTCTATGTGAATATTTAAGCTTTTACTTTCGAGTGTATATCAAGTGCAGGGAAGGCTAAGACACGTGTCATCTGCTGGTTTGGGGTTTTAGGAGGGCAGGGCACCCCATCTGGGCCACAGTGGCACTATTTCAGGATTTTTGTCTAGTATGCAAATGTTAATGCTTCTACACCAAAGTGGCCAAGATTTACTGTTGAGAACTAAGTAATCCTTAAATTTAGTATCAGGAAATTTGATTCTTGAAATGTATAAGAATAAAAAGACTAAGTCAGATTACATGATCAATTTTATGAATTCAACTGGATGTAAATGCAACATAAAATAATCTAATTTTGTTGAAAAATGTCAAAACATGCCCATGAAACATATACGTTAAATCTATAAGTTAAGGGCCATCAGAGCAGAATAGATGTTTGAAAATAGATAAAACAACAAAATGATCAAACTGTGAAGAAAACAGAAAAAACTACGCTGATGACGTAATGACGACAAGTCACGTAATTGACGTTGAGCTGCGCTTTCTCGGTCATTTACGGTAAACCCAGAATTTGTCAAGTCATTGTGACTTGAATTAGTTTTATCTCTTTCCCTGCGGTTAATGATTAAAAAATACTATATATGACATAGATAAACTAATTAATAAGAAACTGGTCATAAAATATAGTAATAATCCGTTAGATCTCATATGGTATGTATGGTCAGTATTTTTGGTGCAAATATAAGCTAAGCCTTATCTCTATATTGACTGCTGATTGATCCAAACGATTTCAAAAATATGTAAAACTGTAGAGAACTTGACAGGAAAACATACATTTACAATGTTATATTGGTGCAACATTTAGTTTGGTTGCTGTATGAAAAAATGGCAGAAATAACATAACTTCCGGGACACCCTTCAAAATAAGCGTCCGTATTGTGGAACGCTGTAATACTTAAAGGACGCGTTCACAATTTTTCACGTCTGTCTTAAAACAGGTGTCCATATGAACACTGAAAGATGTTTTCCTCACTGTAATAATTCCTCCTGTTCATTCTGGCTATTAAAAGATCCCCTTCAAATGTCCTTTCATTGTACGTGATGGGGGACAAAATCCACAGTGTGTCCATGCAATCATTTTGTGCAAAAATGCATTTAAAAGTATATCAGAAGCTCATATGAGGCTTCAATAGTCTGAGTTAGTCATTTCAAGTGCCACATTTCTGCCACATTTACAGCATCAAATTCCCTCTTTGTGTTTCCTTATTGAGCTGGGGTGGAAGTATAGTAACAAAAGAGGGACTTTAGCACTAAAAAGACTGTAACATTGAAAGATATCTACTTGATTTGACTCATTTGGACGGCTGAAGCTTCATAGTAGCTTCAGATAAAGTTTCAAATACATTTTTTTGCACAGAAGGAGGACTGTGAATTTTTGTCCCTCATCACTTGTCCCAAAAGTGAAATGAGTTTTTGTATTTTAGAAGCACAACACAATAACTTCCGCTGTAATTTTGTTGAGCTTGACAGGCAGTAATAAATTGCAGCGTGGCTTCTGAAAAAAAGGGCATTCCCATTACCCGCCGCGCGTCGTCCACAGTGAAGCACATCTTCTTCAGCAGTCACCATGGTTCGCGAAGTGGAAAGTCTGGTAAGTTGTAACTTGTTTATTTAGCTGCTTTCGTCATCTACCGTTTTTTAGAAGCCGCCATTGTTGTCAGTTAGTAGATGTTTTTAGCGTGTTAACGGTTGGCGCCGTCTTGCTGCCAACGGCCGGTTGTAGCTAGGTTAAGCGCTCGTTCTCTCCTCTCGTGACTCATTCTCCACACTAGGGCTTTGTTTTCCAGTGTTTTCTATCTTGTTCACTTAGACGGACACTTGCACAAAATTAGCTCACGATAATCTTGAGATAATACTCAAGAGTGGAGCTTCAGGTCCGCTTAACGCGCCCGGTTGTCCGTCAGCCTACCTCACCATGTGTGCGGAATCTGGACTTTGCCATCTTTTGTAGCTCGGCGGGTAGCTTGCTGAAGAAATGCTTGTTGGACTGGATGCCTCGATACTTCATAATATTAACGCATTATTAGTTGTGAATGTGGCTGTATTGTGTGTTAAGGGTGAAAACAACTTGTAGCTAACGCCAGCACCGCTGCATCATGTTGGACTTACAGCGGGCCAGAGCAGGCCTTTCCCGGGCCGCTGGATGTTTCAGGATCGGTGGGTGGGGGGACCGGATAGGAATGTAACGTCAATATTTTTATACTATAAAACACTTCATAATACTCAGTTTTACTCTGGTAAAACACAGGTATGATTAGCTGGAAAACAAGTCGAGTAACACGTCGGGTAGTTTATGAATGAAATGTTACGGAATCATGCAGTTTTACGGATATGCATACATTATTTATCAATATTATTATCGTTATGTATTGATCTAATTACCTCTTAACATGTGTGACGTTTTAGATCAACCGACACCCTCTATGCTTATGCTGCGTTCACGGTACATGGACTTGATGGGTGGTAGAAAAGGGGGAAAGACTTCCATGTTATTAGTAATAACAATAACTTCATTTATATAGCACATAAAGAGCTTTCAAAGTGCTTTGGCAGACAAAATTAAAGCAGTACTACTCAAAAAGACGTAAAAACACAGCAGAGAAAGAAAAAAAAAAAGGTTTAAAAGACAGTAAAATGACATCACATGAAAACAAGTCTATAAAAATGGGTTTGCAAGCGTCATCTGAAGAAGGTTGTATGATAACTGAGTTGCTTGTGTGAGGGTTTTAAAAAGACTGCATTTACAAAATTACAATTAATATACAGTACATTTGGGTTTAATTACAGTGAACGGCTGATGCATATCTGCTTGCCTTTTAGGCACCTCCTTATTAAGTGACAAAGTATGTATATATGGGAGCTTTCAGACAAATCAGTTTAACTACAATACCTCTGATGTGACTTGAACGCGGCATTAGGTCCATGATGGAAAAATCCAACCCAAAAAAAAGTAAAGAGAAAGAGTAGGGACTCCTCTTTCAGGAGGCACAGGCGCGCTCTGTGTCTCATATACAGAGCAAACAAAAGCAGCAGTGTTTGAATTACAATATAGAGAAAATTACCTAAAATTTAGAATTATATAAATTGGCTGCTTTTGTTTGAAGCCTGTGTGAATGATATGGTGTAGTTGTATAATACTGAACTGTACTGAAGCTTTTTTTTCCCCCTTAAACACACTGAAAGTATTTTACTGCTTTCAGATACAATGAAGAACATGTTTTAATTTGCAGTGACTGCAGCCATAACTGCAGATAATTATCATCATGAGACAAAACTGCTAGAAGCAATTATAAGCTGCTATTACCAAGTTCAGGTTGGATAATCCTGTCACTACAAGATCAAAATCAAGCTACTGACATTATCTGTTTCTTGTTTTTTTTTGTTTGTTTGTTTTTTTAATTTTCTGTAGGATGACTTCAACAACATCTTGAAGGAAGCTGGAGACAAGCTGGTTGTGGTGGACTTCACAGCCACGTGGTGTGGCCCCTGTAAACAGATTGGACCAGAATTTGTGGTAAGTGGATAATTGACTTTTCAAACTCATAGTTGAAGGATTTTTTTTTTTTTTAAATTGGTTAGAAAAAGGAACACTGTTACATGAGCAAAGAAAGACCATCTTTTATCCATGGCATGTGTTTCTATGAAGGGAGGGAAAACATTAAGAACACAGAAAAACCTGAGACTGGATTGTGGGCACAAAGTAATCCTTTCTAAACTGGACTCAGTTTAAGCCAAGAAAATGTTTTTAGAGACAGTCCTGCTCACTTTCATAAGTCTGCAGATATGAGAGAGTAAGTTTATTTTCTCTAGTTGCAGCCTTTGTTAAACGTCTCTAGTACATCAAATGCAGATAATGTAAATTTTCTCCTTTTTTGTAACATTTTAAATCAGGAATGCATCTAAATATATATATATACACTCACTATCATGTACATCCTTTGTCTTTGTATCTCTTTAATGCTCACTGATCCACTGTCTTGCAGAAACTGTCAGAAAAACCTGAGAACAAGAACGTGATCTTCCTGAAGGTGGACGTGGACGAAGCTGAGGTAAAAACAATTTATCTGTAAATCTATTGGTCAGTTTTCTTCGGCCTAAATATCAGAGGTCAAAAAGTCAGTTCTGTATGTTTCACATCTCGTATAGGAAACCACTCTTATATTTTTAGCTTATGTCGAAGGGGGCGGCCATAATCATTAATACTCAAAGCAATGTGGACTATTTATGAAATCCATTTCACCAGGCCATGTGGAACACACAGCGGGCTCATGTGACCCAAGTGCAACATTTTTCTGCCTCAGTGCTACGACGTAGTGAAACGAGAACAAACCATGCTACCGTTACACATTAACAGCATTTGTTAAAGAGCTTTTGGTAGAATGATTCGTATTCATATTGGTTTATTGTAACCACATGTGGTAAACCCTCAAACACACAAAGAGACATAACAGCTTTGTTTACATATGTAGGGTAAGTTGGCTTTTGGCCAAACTCCAGGTAATATCTGATCTGTGCAGCTGTCAACATGAACCTTTGATACTCATTGATTCTTCCACTGTTGAGTCCTGCTCACACAGAACAATCTGTGAGGAAAACAGTGGAAAAAAGCAACTTGAATTGAAAGTGCTGTAATTCATAAGTGTGTAAATGAAGAAGGCACATTGCTCACAATCTTCTTGTAAAGGTATTTTGACCCATGTAAGTTTAGATAAGTTGGATCAGGCAGCTCAAGAAACATGTTTTTAGAGTTATCTGGAGAATTTTTCTGCACAAAACCTTGAATGGGTGTTTTGACATCAGTCAGCGTTCCAGACCTGGTCGGGTTTTACACAGCAACGTTTTCTAGATAATTTGGTAAACCATTTAAAGCTGCTGTAACTGTCACTATACAGTCAGTAATATTTGTGTATTTATGTTTAAACAAATAAAACTTGTAGGTTGGTTTACATTTCTGTACAAAACAGAAACTTATCAATTATTTAGTTCGGTCTTGTGGGAAACACAAGGCGGTGAGGATTGAGGGAGAGGCTCAGGTGTCCTGCTCATCCAACAACTCCCAGTAGTTTCCTGTTTTCCGTCCAGTATCTGGATGACTTCACCAGTGTGAAACAAGTCTGGCAGGATTCAAATATGCTCACATGTAAAACGCTGAAGTTACTCTACTGCGTACTTGAGATCATTTTCTGGCTTGAGTATATATTTTTTTGTTGTTGTTTGTTTTTTTTAATATTCACCTTTTTTCACATTATCTCCAACTCTCGTCAGCATGACCAGTCCTCAGTTAAGGGTCTTACTACGGTTACGACTCGAGTCCATCTGATTGTTGTTCCCTTTGCTCTTTTTCAGGATGTGAGTTCACACTGCGGGATTAACTGCATGCCCACATTCCACTTTTACAAGAATGGACAGAAGGTAAGCTTTAGGCGTCGTGAAATTTTTAAAATGTTTTTATTTATATATGATTATCCAGCCATATTGTAAGAATCAATCACATAGTAATCACTTTTCTCTCCTGACTATAAAGGTATAATCATGTTTCTGATGCTTTTTTTTTTTTTTCTTTCAGGTGGATGAATTCTCTGGCGCTAACCTACAAACGCTGATTGCGAAAGTGGAATCATTGAGATCCTAAGTTCCTACCGACCATCAACACACACCACCCCCGTCATTGTATAAACCACGACACCGCTATCCCCCCCCCCCCACCCCACCCTCCCCTCTGTACATGCTTAAGAAATTCCATCTCATTTAATGTACAATAACAAATCAGGTCTTCTTTTCCTCATCGGGAGATAATTTATTCCGCTCATGTTGGTGACATTAAGTCTGTCAATTCAGTGTCTGTACTGACTGTCTGAACAACTGGCTGAAATATGATTAAAACCCAAATGACCACTTTTAACTCTGTTTTATATGAGAAACTGATTTTTGCTCCTGACAAACCCCTGAACTTTTCTTTGTATGTTATGTTTTCACCAAGGTGGATTTAATAAATGAAGATGAGTTACAGAAACTTTGTGCTGTTGTGTTTTGAGTTTAATAATTTTGCCTCAAAGCAGCTGGATGATTGTTTTTTTTTTGTTTTAAATTGCATATTCTCATAAATTTATGTGAGCGTTACTGAAACAGTGAAGTGGGTTAAACCAAATATGACAATAAGAAAGATTTAAATTCGTATTTGAATGCAGCAAACACAACAGAAACATGACTTTAATGTTCAAAACCTTGCTGTGAAGAGAAAAGAATGAGGTGAAAAGGCATTTAATGGTATTTTATGCTTTAATAAAAATGTGAGAATAGTTTACACATATACATTGGACAATCACATCAATAGTTTTTACACATCGTACAAGTATATAGCAGCATATGTTTTAATACTGTTGATTCTCTATATGAAAAAATACAGCTTTATTTTACAAAATGGTTCTTGCTTTGCCTTTTGCTGAGAGATGAGAATGAATTGGTTTACAGGTGTGTCAGTTAACTATACAAGAATTCCCTTCATACGATGATTCACATGGAGCTGAGTGGAAACTTTTAGATGTGATAGTATCCTGATCTCCTTTTCCTGCCAAGAGAAGGAGGAAGAAACTGATCAGTTTTCATGTGTCAATATTCAGGCTTCGTCACATTTGAATTTAAGATTAACAGGCGTTATTTTAATTTTAATTTCATTTTAAGAGCAATGTTGCTACCTGTCACCTCCTATATCACTCATCAAAATGTCAACAGAATCTTCTTTTCTAAGAAAAATGGTTGATTGTTCGTTAAAATGACTCATAACTGAAGTAAGAAAAGGTCAAAACCTTCATGACTACTTTTACTTGACGTCAGGACTTCCTACATTTTCCTTTTAACAACTGCTAGTAACCTTTGAACATGCTAAAAAGAGAAACCTGGTTACTTATTTCCCTGTTATACCTGATTTCAACATTATCCAGGTTTCTGACACACCTGCGTACAGGTTTACATCCTTAATCCAACTACTCTGTCACTGACTGAGTTACCTGAGCAGATGAAGATGGTTTCTGGCTGCCTGAACTGTCTGAAGCTGCTGAGTTTTTCGACTGCAGGAGCTGACTTGTTCCAGTCGATAACCAGTAACGGATGACGAGTCACGATCGTTTAACAGCTGTCTTACTGGTGTCAGACTTTCACTTTCATCTCAGCCTGTACTGTTGATATCCATAACAGCGTTTATCAACATATTTTTTGGTTATACTGACTATCTACATGTAACTTGAGTTGTTAAGAAACGTGGAGGGTCTTAACATGCCACAGATATCTCTAAAATACTCCAGCTAAGATATTTGGGTTCCTCAGAAAAAGAATAATGGCTTATCAAGGTTTATGAAGCCAGGATATGATGTTTATAAGCTCAAACATGTAGACATGATACACAAAAACTGAATCATAATGGGCCGGGATCACAGGATGTTTGTGTGCAGGAACCTTTGAAAGCTTAATTTTAAGAAGGACTGTTTTGACAACAGCATAAACAGTGTAACACTTGACTTTGACAGTGGGTGGAAATAGAAACTTGAGACAAAACACGGCTCACAGCTGCACCGTATTCCTCCAGTCGACTAAGTCGAGTAATTTGTTTTGTGTACATATTCACTTCTCCTTTTAAGATTGAATGAACAATTGATGTTGGGGGGAAAAAAACTGCTGGAAAATGTTCCTGTCAAACTTCACAGCTTCTCTCGAAATGTTTGTTTTCGTTTAGACGCTTGTCAAAATATATTAATGATAGATGTTCAGAATCATTTAATTTACTTTAATGCCAGAAATATGTCTGAAAAAGCAGACGAGAGCTTTTCCACATTAAAACAGGAGAGAAGTCTCATAATGTCAGAGCTTTGTTGCATCTCTACTATCACTAATAAAGACATAAAATACCCAAAAAGCTAAACATCCAATAAATCTTTAAATGGAGCCAATGGGATTTTAATCTTCCTCTAAGTAACATATTTTCCAACACCGTGAATTAAAAACTAATCAGTATTAATCACTAATTAATACTCTATGTGATGTCATATTATCCTTCTTTGCTTCCAACTGGCCTCTTCTATTGTACATGGATATTTGAAATTATAATTAAGTCGGATCAGTTTACTGATTAGAATTGATGAAATATCAACTAAATTACTTTTACACTGAATAAAACTAAAGATGAGGAAAAACTTCAGTTGTACGGTTGAAACTCGTCTCCAGTGTTTCTTCAGATATGAGTCTGTGTGACAGTCACATGGTTTCAGATGGCTCAGTTTTATTGAATGGTGGAAACAATAACAGTTAACTTGTTCCCTTAAATCTTTGAATTTTCCAGAAAATGTTAAAAACTACAAATATTCTTTTGTTTTTTGCTTTTGTCTTGACGGTTCAATGTAATGTAATTCCCCAAGAAGCTCAATGGCATCGTGTATGTACAAGTTATATACAGTATGTCTATAATAAAGGTGTCAATTTTCATACTGATAGTAGCAAGTTTCAGATGTATATATGTTTCTATTTACATATAGAAATGGATTTGTCACTGTTATATGATTTGTAACTATTATGTTTAAGTTTTGGAATTGAATTTATTTATTTTTTTGTTTGAAGAGCTTCATTTTTTTGTTGTGTTTGAGTGTTTTTGCTTTTTCTGTTCACCTGGAGCAGTCGTGTCCGGTCCACCCTGGACTGCAGTGACACCTGTTCGGTCTGATGCATCTGCCTCCATTCAGACAAGGCGTTGAACACACAGCTGTGAACGAGTCACACACACACACACACACACACACACACACACACACACAGAGAAAACACAGCACAATCATCATTACATGGAAATCACTAAAACCACAAGTATTTGCTGACGAAGAAGTACAAATAAAAGTTCAAAAGTTTTTTGGGGGGGGAACAGAGAAATGTGTTGTACATCTGTCTTTAATAATCAGATAGTCAATATTTACTTTCTCTAGATAAATTAATGAGAAGCTTATCCAGAGAAAATGTGGCTGCAAAAAAAACAAAAAAACAAAACAGAACAAAAAATATGAAACTCCCGTTTACAGGAGCGCTGACTCATCTCCTGTTCAGTGTTTTTGCTTTGAGCCCTCAGAGAACAAAACCTGTAACATGCTGCCATGACAGACAGATGGTCGAGTGCTTCCTCGCTCTGCACTTGATGCTGATCTAAACCCTCATTAACACTATTATTGATAAACTCATTGAAGTGACGGTAAAATTAAAAAGGCCGGTTTGAGGTTACTAAAAAGTAGAACACATGAACAGATAAATCAATAAAATAAAATAGGGAATAGTAACAATATGAATAATAGATATTATTCATAATCAGAGATTTAAAAGGTCAGAACAGTTTCTTCTTATCTGTGTTTCTCAGCGAGAGCAAAATTCAAGCTTCAGGGCTGCAGCAGCAATCATGTCGTGTATGTTCCACTTTTTATAATCACATCTGTCCGTCAGATTCTCAAATGCCTTTAAGTTTATGAGTAAAAGTATTAATGTTTGTACTTTTATCTTCTAACTGAGAAAGGATCTTCTTCTCTGAGAAACATGATTGAAGTTTCGGGTTTCAAGTCATCTCGAGCACTTTTATTTTCACTTAAATGTCTATTATTCAGCGACCTCCACACCTACCCTGCTCTGTCAAAAATGTTCTTTTTTTTGCAAAGGAAATGTTTATTGTTTTGCCGTTGCTAAAATGTGTCTTTGATCCACAACATTTCATTATAAATAGCTGCAGTTTTCCCTCTTTGTATCTGTCCTACATTCCAGACAGCAGGAGATGACAAAAAGAAAGAAAATGATTAGTTTTGGGTGAATTTTTCCTTTAAAACTGTCATAATTATTATATCCAAAACCACTTTTTCCTTTTATTTTTACTTTATTGATATTGTCCAAAACAAAACAAAAAAACATTATCAAATAGAATAAATCAATCTTTAAGATAAGAATCTAGAAATTGAATTACTTCCTCAGTAATAAAGAAATAATCAAATACATGAACACAAAACAACGTTGGCGTCACACAACCCTCCCGAGTCAGAGCCATCAGGGAGACAATGACGCTGACGTGAAGGGAATCCTGTGAAGTAATGACTCTATACGGACTCCCATCATATGTCACTGACGTAATGGGTTTACAGGTTTACTCACATGCAAGCCCGCACATGTGAACGTATCACCGACTCACACATGAACTCACCGCTGTGACAGCGCGTCCCCGTCCACCCGGCGGGACACTCGCACTGGTAGGGTGCCACGCAACGCCCTCCGTTCAAGCACGGCAGGATGCAGATTGCTGTCATTAGAGAAGAGAGACGAGAGAGAGAGATAAGGAGTCACTTTAGGTCATCGATCCTCTCTTTCTCTTTCTTTCTCTCTCTTCAAATCCATCTTTGATTCAGTTTTCGAGTTCGAGCTCTTTATGACCGCAGGCTTGAGAGACGCATTATCTGATACTCATGAGGAAGTAATCCATCTCAGGTTTCAAGAAGATAATTCAGTACCTGCATAAAGAGCTTAGTCACGCTACTAGTTATATCTTAAAGCACCAACAGAGCTTAACTAATCATTTTCATTATCAATTAATCTCTTAACATGTTTTGAGGAATCAATTAAACAATTATTCTATGAAATGTCAGAAAATGTCAGAAAATGTCAGAAAATGTCAATAAATGTCAGAAAATGTCAGAAAATGTCAATAAATGTCAGAAAATGTAACGTCCCAGACTCAAAACCAAACCTAAACCAAACATATTCACATCCACACAGGTGTTTTCTCTAATTCTGGCTAATTAATTACACACTCAAGGTGAGGTTGAAGGTGGGCGGACTATGCTTACGTGAAGTCACCAGACATCATGTAGTACAAACATCGGTAAAGTGATAAAAGTGTGATTTGTCAGGGAGATGTTAATCAAGCACATTCTGTGCACCTCCACAGACCTTTTCTTGTATTTTCCATATTTGCTGCAGGGTTATTTATGCCACGTATGTGTTGTCAGATCTGTTTGCTTGTTGCAACGTGTTGAGCTCTTTAGGCCAACGTAGATTATTATTGAAGTGTGTTATTTTTAAAAAAAACACATATACTATAGAAATAAACACAAGGAATCAGTGTTGACTTTTTCACCAGTAGCTTATGATTTCTGCACAACTCTTTAAATACACAAACATAACTTGTCCCATCGTTTGTAGCCACTCTGGTGTGTTTTTTTTACATTTACATTTGGATCAAGCCTTTAAATTATGTGTCGACTGAGCGAGAGACAAATCATCTGAAAGCTTTTTAACAGCAGTTTGTTAAAGCGAAAAAAAAAAAAAACAACAAAAAAACAAAAAGACTCATTTTTTTCTTTCAACGCCACCTGACTCCATTATCTCTGACGCTCTTTTGTACCATTGTCTGCTAAAACCTGCTTAGCTGGTTGGATTCCTGAGCGTTAGTGGGTGTTTGTTTGCATTTGAGTTGTAACACACTTGGGATCACGTTCTGCGTGTTCGTGTAGCGACGCTGTGTGAACAGAAGTTTACGGAACAATATTTGATACTCACGCTCCTCACAGAGTCGGCCCATCCAGCCTTCGGGGCAGGAGCAAGTGTTGGGCCGCTGACACACACCTCCGTTCTGGCAATGCAGCCAACACACCGCTGAGAGACGACACACACACACACAGACACACAAAGGCATATCAAATAAGAACGCTTCCCAAAACTGACACACAACTTAAATTGTCTGAAAGCGTACAGACAGACACAGAAGAGAGAGCAAGATAAGGAAAAACATTCAATCCTCTTCCAGCGCAATTAGAAAAAAAGAGAACAACATTTACAGCTTCCATGTGTTATTTCTCTGCCACAGCCTCAACAACATCTGATGTAAGTCTCGGCCATGCAGCGTAATAAACTAGAACAAAGGCAACAAGATCAAATTCATCTGCGCAAACACATCCGAGACATCAACAGAAAAAAAACCTCCTTTTTCAGTGCATAAACTCAGCAGCTGTTGAGGAAAAGCTCGCCTGGATCCAGCCCTTGTTTTTTTTTTCATATGTAAAACATTTGTGGCCATTTGAATTTCATACTGTTGTAGCAGCGGTGGTGGTTTTCTCGTTCAATTTGCAGCGAGTGGGGATGCTCATGAATATGGAGCTCAACTACTGGTTTGATTCTCTGATTTGTTTTCTGTTGCCGTGTTGATAACAGTACAACAGGTTATACACACACGTACGATAATATGTTATTGATCCAATTGGAAACAAGCAGCTTTAAAGTCAGCAGAGCCAATTTGACAGATTTCCACTGGTCACCTGATTAATGAATGTGAGCTCTGACAAAAATTAACAATTAAAATTATAAAAAATATATAGATACCTTAAGATAAATTGTTTGATAGGTTTAGTATGTTATGTTCAATATTTTCTGTGTTTATAGGATGGAGTTTAGCTTTTTAGTAAACCTACAGTATTTTTCCCCACAAGCTGCCACATGTATTTCAGTTTTTGTTTCAGAAACTAGCTTATACATACTGTGAAATGTTCACTGTAACTATTAATTTCAATTAATTCTGCTTGTTGTATGGTACACAATATCTATTTTACACATATATACAACATATTTCATACCTGCACTCCACTCTGGACAACTGAGACTGCTGTCAGTTGAGAAACTGACGGTTTTCTTACTGCAACACTGATGAACGTTGATATAAAAAGTCTAAAATGTAGCCGCTTCCACTTCGGTCCTGAAGGCCTTAAACTAAACCTAACTTGTGAATGTTTTGGATAGATGACAAGAAATAAAACTAAACTCTACTGTAGCTTCACTATAAATATCTTGACGTGATGCTAGGTTGATTCTTAGCTGTAATGGGGCTGTATCCAGGCTACAGACAGTACTCACACACACACACACACACATAATATATATATATATATATGTATACAATGTAGAGTCACATCTCAGAACATGCGTGGTAAGACTGCACAGGAAGTGTTATTGGTCACGTTACAGCAGGAGAGAAGCACAGTTTCTGTGGCAAAAACTTGCTTTTCAGGTTGACTACCTGACTTTCGTCGTTTCCCATACTTCACTGGCAAAGAGGAAACACAAAAAAATATACAAACAAATTCTTGATAATTTCACCCACTTCCACATATTGTACACATGCACAACTGGTGTTAAAGGAGTAGAATTAGGCAGAAAAAAAACAGCCACAGAGTGTTAATGTCTCTGTTGGAGATAAAGAGTAGTACTCGAGGAAAGCTAAAAAGCAGCATAGCGTCATGTGCAAAGGTGACAGTCAGACGAGGTGTCCTAAGAAAAGGGACAGTCCCTTCTCTGAAACACATGGGTGTGTTCTCTCTACCTCTGCATGTGGGAGGCGGCGTCCAGGTGCCGTTCTCCAAACACCTGCTCCTTCCAACGCCCTCCATGGCGTAGCCGCCAAAACAAGAGTACACTGCCACGTCCCCGTACTGGAACACTGCCCCCCGCACCACCCCATTGGCCACGTGGAGGGGGGGGCCACAGGACACCCCTGTACAACAGCCCAGATGGAACGACCCACGAGTTACTCACTACAACTCTTTTTTTTTTTTTTTTTTTGGTCTCCTCTGTCTTAATTAATGTCATGCTGCCATGATTGTCTTTGATCTTGAATAATTCATGTGTTATTCACTGAATGGCCTAAACAGGTGATGTTCATCTATAAGTCTAACAGGGAGTGGACAAAATAAAAGAAACACCCAGCAACACAGTACAATAGAAGCTAAGTATGTTTTTTTTTTTAGACTTGTCAAAGGTTTTAATTCAACTCTTTGCTTATTTTTTGACGCCTCTTTCCTAAAGATGCTTTCCTGTGTTCGGTATGTCGTCATGATTACTGAAACATCCCCTCTTGCCACACTACGCAACTGAAAAGTGTTTGAGACACAGAAAGAGCGACTTTCTGGCCAAAGCCAAACATTATGAGTTTAATAAAATTGGTATGTTTTGTAAAGCTTCTATATTGTATAATAAGCGTTTTTTGTTGTTTTGTCCACTCCTGTATATCTATGCAAAATATTACTATGAAATTGTGCACTGCAGAGAGAGAAATTTGTGTCGATTGACAGAAATTAGACTGTGTTTTGGGTTTTTTTTTGTGTTTTGTCATGCAAAACATCCAAACGTGTCTGATAGTGTGGCTTGACTATACTTTTGTCGGTGAAAAATCCCCTTTACAATCAAAACAGAAAGAAACTGAAAGGATTACAGTAAACATGCATATATGAGAATGAACACCATGCAAGTACAAACAGTGAGCCATAGCAACATAAGCACCATTGTGTTGTAAAATCAGAACGACTGCGCTTAAGAAAGATCAGAGGATTATCTGATAAAGGTTGCCATAGAAGCTGCGGAGGTGCCCCATAATTAGTCCAGCATACAGGACACCAACAGTGTTTGATGCAGCCTCATTTGTTTTGATAAAAGCTCGGTGAGAGACAGACGACAACAAAGAGAAAAAGGAGAATTACTCCAGCTGACAGGCAGATTTTAAGTGAGGAGCCATGCATGTGTAGAGAGGCATTCGGCACAAGACCAGGGGAGCATGCAGAGCTGTGCAATATCAAATACACATTTATTTTTAACTTGATTATTTCAGGAATTAAGACATGATTAGCTGGATGGAGAACAGAGTATATTAAAATCCTAATAATTAGATTTGATTGGTTTACTCAAACATAAAACTTAATCAAATGATCTGGATTTGACACACAAACAGTTAAAACAAACATTTCAGACAATAATCTGTCAAATTTGAGCATGACACAGTTGGGTCAAAGATATGTATGAATGCAACAGAGTTACATTACGATAACTTGAATTCACTATTTTTACTACAACCTTTACAGATGTCTGACAAGATAATATCTTAAAAAAATGTTCTTTGTAGCATTTCTTCCAAACTGAATAAATGATACTTACTCTCACACGCAGACATGGCGGAGCTCCAGGTCTGGTCCGGTCTGCAGGTGATGGTGCCGCCACCTTTGGCCTGTTGACCTTTGGGGCAGGTGACACGGACTGACTGACCGACACGAAACTCCTGGGATATGTTCCCCCTCCAGGCCGGAGGTGCCGGGCAAGGCTTAGCTGTGAGAAACACAAACGAAGGATTCATTTTTGATTCATCAAGGTCTTTATTCAGTTGACACACTTTATCTGTTAGCCATGTGGAAGTATAATTTCTTAAACTTAACCACAGAAACAACAACAATATGTAATAGTAAACATGGCTGACATCAGGCCAAAGTAGTAACTATACATAACTATGTATACGTTTTTGGCTGACCAGCCACAGACCAGCCTTATAACCGTGGTTGTCTGTGAGTGAGTGAGTTTCTCCATTGGCTGTTGCTCTTTAAAAATGAATTGGCGTGAGATGATAAAGCGGAGGACAGCGAGCGGTGCAACGCAGAGTGACTGTGTTTCTGCTCTTAAATACAGTGAAGTCGGTTAAACTCATGTTTAAACAGACGTGTACCAGCGTCTCTGCCATCTCCTCCTCTACGGTCCAGTGTGATCGACTCTCTGGCTGACGGCGCTGTCAGCAGCCAGCAGGAGAAACACTCCGTGGTGGGTTTGGATTTTACAACTGAACTAATAGCAGGACGCAAACTTTTTATTTCTCTGGTGTTTTCACATCACAAACAAACGATGAACGACAGCATTAAAACACAAGTCTTGCAGGTAAAATATGCGACTCATGTAGCTGTTATATCAGGTTAGTGAGGGGCGGCTGCTCTGCAAGTGCGCTTGATTTTACTGTAACTGTGATAATCAGGTGGAGATAAGCCTCCTGAATTTGCAACCAGAGTGCTGTCAAAACTTTCATTTCCATCGCAGCCCAACTGGGAAAGAGGCAGAAAAAAGGCGTATAGAGGCATGAGGGAGAGTTCAGAGTTAAAGCACCCAAATAACCATCACTCTGACAAAACACAGTGAAAAACGAGAGACGTCCGCAGAGTGATACATATGAAAAAGCAGGGGGAGTTAACAGATAAATAGAATAGTTATAATTATTATTAAAATAAGTTCTCTGTCAAATCAAACATCCCAGGATATGAGTATTGTTTTTGTAGTAGTTTAACTGTGTCATGTGATGCTACTTCAGTACTTTACCAGCAAATATTACTGGGACCACTACAGAAAATTGCAGATGAACATTTAATATCCATGAATTCGCATTATAGACAAAACCACTGACTATCCCAGTAACAAACTGGCCGCACACAGTCCAGCCATATACTAGGTTTTGACCTGGTCTTGTTGTTTTTAAAGTTTGTGTTGCTATATTATAGAGTTGTTAGGCTACACTTGGTGATATTCTTTTTCTCCACATATTTAAATTGAGGACAGATAAATATTTAAAACATCTTTCTCTGACTGTCACAACCAAATTTGAACTTTACATGTTTCACAAAGACATCATTAACTACAGGGCTCGTATCAGATTGCATTATCTGATACAAGAGCTTCTAATTTTAAGGTCACTTAATATATATATCATATATCATATATGTCATCCACAGTGTCAAAAATATATTTGAATGGAGGCATTTTTATGTTCAAATGTTTAGTTTTTTAGTTATACATTACATTATTTTACATATCCAAACATATGGAATATGTGATTTATTTGCTGCATATAAATATTTCTCAGATGAGAACATGTTTTTTACTTGTGCATATCCTGATATTAGACTCAAAACACATCCAGTGAACTTCTCTGACTCAAACTATATCTAGTAGTAGGAAGAGCTCTTCCGACTCATTGACCCACTGTTGTGAAACAGATGACGAAAAAGCTCGATGATGTTGCAAAGAATTTTAAGAGGGAGGGTGTTTGCTCGCACTATGTGGTCTATACTTTTACCAGGAGTTTGTGAGAAAGCAACTGTTGCAACAGTGACTATGTGGAAAAGGTGTAAGATAAGTGCAATATAATACAACGCCTGTCTGAGTAAATGAGACACAGTGGGTGGAAGTAATAAATTAATTCTTTGATATCACATCCGCAAACTTGTTTCCTTGTAACTGCACATTAGTGTGTGTGTGTGAGAGAGAGAGACAGAGAGAGAGAGTGAGAGAGAGGCAGGCAGGTTTTCTCACGTTGGCAGGTGGGGAATATGGAGCTCCAGGTGTTGCCCCCCTTACACACCACCAGAGGATCTCCCACCAGGGTGTAGCCTTTATCACACTGGAACTCCAAAGCGCGCCCTGTGTTCAGGTTGTGTTCCTGCACTTTACCGTGCAGCATCTCTCTCGGGGTGATGCAGCCCTGTGCCACTAACATGCGAGATATGATGGAAAAAAATGTTAAAATTAAGATGTAGAGAGACATTGAAAAAGAAAAGATTGTGGTATTATTCCTGTTAATTACATAGTTCTTCCTTTATTTGTTCAAACTGCTTACAGCTTCCTATAAAGTAAAATGCTTTGATTCCTCTACATCACAGGACTTTTTCTTTTTCTGGGAATGATGTGTAGTATTTTTTGCATTTGGTGCTCTAAACACAAGCTTTCACGTACTAAACACAGGTAGAACTGTCCGCAGATTAACCTTTTACTTGTTGTTTGCTCCGTACCTTCACACGATGGTGCTGGCAGGCTCCACGTGCCATTGACCAGACAGCTGAGAGTCTGTGGGCCAACAAGCCGCAGCCCGGCATCACAAACATAACTGGCATTGTTCAGGTAAGTCTCTCCTGTTGTCTGGACCTGTGCGTTTTTTACTGTGGGAGGAGGCCCACATGACTGTGCTGGGGAGACAATAGTCAAGCACAAACAAAGCGTCAGAGGTATGCTGAGGTTGATGTACTGTGTGTGTGTAATGTATGAGGCTGCTTTACATTATGAGGAATTCTAAGTTACACCCTCCACACAATGACTTATTTTCATTTCACTTTGCTTTAAGATTATTTTAAACATTTCATTTTTACAGTTGGTCAGAGGACATCACATAGCAGGAAAAAAATAATAATAAATTGTCCAAAAACAGCGAGAAAAATGGTAAAATGGTGATGTGTGTTATTTTCCAGTTCATCAAGTTTTAGAGCCACAACTAAGCCGAAGTTCACTTCACTCTTATAAAGTTTCCTCACCTCTAACTCCGTCTGTAGTCTCAGTATATGTCGCCTACATCTCTCTATCTTTGTTTTGCAACACAAATTAGCAAAGCAAACAATTTTTGAAGGATGTCCGTTTTTGTTATGTAACAGGAATGCAGTAATTGAGGCGTTGCCTTGTGACGTGATTCTAATCACAGTCTATCTGTCAAACTTTGTGTTGCCTTCTGTATTTACTCAGCCATGAAACATTACTAAAAAAATAAATCTGTGTATGTTTTTGGAAGTAGCCATTATGTTTGAGGTTTCGGTCTTTTGAGGTCCCAAGCTTTAATGATATTGAGTCTTAACAACAGAATCTGTTGTTCAGATCTCTCTCTCTCTCTCATATGTAAACAAACCTACCAACACACACTGGCTGAGCACCACTCCATGTTCTGTCTCCCTGGCAGGTCTGGACAGAGTCTCCCTGTGACAAAGAGAGCACAGTGTAAAGCTACAAAAGATAGTAGACGATCTAAGCACAGCAATGTGTAGCGAACATTGATTTGTAGCGTTAGCAGGACACATGATACAATCATTTGCACAACAGAGACTTTGTAACTTCAGACTGTTCATATAAAGGAGGCTAGAACATCAGTGGGTATGAGTGCATCAGGAAAAGAGCGACTCGGCTCCTCCCGTTTGCTCTGTAACTTCACTCTTGTATTGATTGCTGAGGAGAAATCACGTGACTTTCTGTAATCTAATGACTGGGCAAGAATGGTAGATAGACGGCAGTGACTTACACTGATTACATCTTTGGAGGGTCAATAAAACTTGGAAAAAGGCACATGGTTACGTTTGAACTATATATATTTAAGACCTGTGTTTTCTCACCTCAGTTTCTAAACAACTAAAGAAAACATGTGATGAGCAGTACCTTCATGTCAAAGCCAGGCAGGCAGGAGTACATGACAAAGTCTCCGTAGTTGAAACTCTCCCCCTCAGTAACACCGTGAAGTAGAGGAGGGGGTTTCTCACACACCACCAGCTCACATGAAACTGACGAGATGCTTGGAGCCCAGCTTCCACCCAGCTTATCACACAACAAACACAAAGACAGGACAGGAAAATACATTATTTATAGTTTCATAGTTACATCATCTGCACTTCTCTAAATCTCTTGCCAGTGTTACATGATAGGAAATTGCTAAATTACTTAAAACAGAAGGTCACAACATCTTCTTTCAACATTGAGACTTGGACAAATCACTGACTAACATGTTTCATACCTGACATTCAGTTAGTGCTGACCCCTGCAGGTAGAAGCCAGTAGGGCAGGAGAGGGTGATGGTGCTCCCTACAGGGGTGAGCTCCTTCCCACTGATCGCCAGATGAGGGATGGAGACATTGGTGGGAAGCAGGCACGGGGTGGGGCGGCATCGAACGCTGTGTTTGGACCAAGTGCCGTCACTCCGGCAAGACAGAGTAGATATCTGTGTTGCTAGTTCGTACCCATCTTCACAGCTAGAGAGCAAGAGGAAAAATATGTGAAAAGGAAGAAAGTAAAAATAAGGGATATGCATGAGAAAAACAAAATCAGAAAAAATTTATTGTTCGCCACAAAGTGATAGAAATTAGTCTTTGATAGTATAGACAAACAAACGCGTGCTAATGGTAACAATGATTTCACATAAAAGTTAGGGCTATTTGGTAGCACAAGTCTAAAAAACCCCACATTAGTTGGGGTTTTCCATACACTTGTGCTGGCCTGGCTTGATTTGGTTTGACTTGCCGTGTCAGCCCAGCGTGGCAGGGATCTCCATTCAAGCAGGGGTACCTGCTTGAAGGTGTGTCTGTGTTAACTTTGGAGACTTTGGAGATATTCTTTGTCTCTTATGTCTATCTTGGGCGCGACTCAGCACGTTTAAACTCGTAATGGGCATGCAAATCATGGTTTGACTCATGATTTGACTCAGTGCCAATGGAAAAAGGCTATAGAAGTCATATGATACACAGGAAGGTTTCACCTGATCCCACAAACTTACTGGGAATGTTTTGTTACAAAAAACAAATAAATGAAAAAAGCAAAAGGTTATGTGATGACCAATGTCCATTAGAAATGACAGAAAATTTAGGTTTGAACACAAATTAAAGTAATAATTACAGTACTTACGTGTATGAGATCTGGTTTGGGAAGGTGAAGGTCTCTCCCACTACCTGAGCATTGGCCACAGATGGAGGTTTTCCACAACTCACAGGCTGACAGCTGATTCTGGGTTCCCCCCACCTGCCGTCTCTTCCGCAGGAGAGGTGTGGGAACCCCTTCGGCTGGTAGCCAGGCCGACACCTGTATATAACTGTGTCTGGGAAGGTAGCACTGCCGCCCTGCTGAACAGCATTAGGAACTGTAGGCGGAGCGACACTGCACCTTCCCCGACCACACACAGGCACCCCTGGGCTCCATACCCCTCCTTTCTCACATACCGCCTGAGAGGGACCCAGCAGCTTGTAACCGTTGTCACACTGGAAGTGCACTTGGTCTCCGCAGGCGCGGTTGCGACCAAGAACCAACCCGAATTTCACCACCGGGAGGCCACAGACGCAGGGCCGACACTGAGGCACGGAACCCACCCAGAGTCCCTGGACGGAGCATCGCAGGATGGGATCCCCAACTACCTCGTAACCATCGAAGCAGACGTACTCCACTATGTCATCGTAGTTGAAGCTGGAGCCGTTCAGGAAGCCGTGGCTGATGTCTTCAGGTGGATCACAACTGATAATATCACAGCGAGGTGGTGGTTTGTCCCAAAGTCCGTCTGACTGACAAACAAGGGTGGAGTCTCCATTAATGGTGTATCCGTCATCACATTCATACTTGACCTTGCTGTTGAGGCCAAACTCTGACCCCAACACGCGCCCATTGGGAATTGGTGAGGGTTTCCCACAGCGGGCAAGTACACAAGTAGGAGAGTCGTGGCTCCAGGTGCCATCAGTCTGGCAAACACTAATAGATTTCCCCTTTAAGATGAATCCTGGCTGACAGCTCAGTTCAATCTCATTATTATAGGTGTACTCCTTGCCTTTAAAAGTAATATCACCAGGGACTTTAGGAGGACCACATGAGACTGGCTCACAGTAGGGCTTCTGTCCATTCCACTTTCCATCTACCTGGCAGACGATAGTGTCACTACCCTTTAGGACAAACCCAGGATTACACTCATATTGCAGGACCTCGGGATACACAAAAGCACCTCCATGAGTTGTGCCATTAGCGATAGCTCCTGGGTCACCACAGGAAACAGGGCGACAAACTGGGGCGTCATTAGTCCACAGTCGACCTGATAAACACTGCCTCACAGCCTCCCCCTCCAGCTCATATCCTCCCTCACAAGTATATCTGACCATACTGCCGAGGGAGGAATCAGTCACATTCACCCAGCCGTGCTCTGGGTTAGGTGGTGTCTCGCACTCTGCTGGGACACAAGATGGGGCCGTCCCGTTCCAGCCCCCATCCTCCCGACACACTAACCTCGTGGGGTTTGTGAGGTCGTAACCTTTGTTGCAACTGTATTCAATCAGTGTCCCTTGAAGGAAGCTCAAGTCCAAAGGTGAGGCTCTTCCCTGCTCCGTCACCCTAACATATTCCCCAAAGTCAATGTGAGGAGGCAGGCCGCAGTCCGAGGGAACGCAGATAGGAACAGAACTTGACCAGCCGAACTCTTCACATGTCAGATGGTCCTGTCCTACTAGCTGGAAGCCAGGAAAACAGCTGTAGAAAATAGTGACACCAAAACTGTGATCCTGACCCTCTACGAAACCATTTTCAATGGGTTGAGGTGGAGTGCAGGATATCTGCACACAAGCCGGTGGCTCGACATCCCAGCCCCCAGTGGCCAGGCACTTCAGAGTCTCTGGGCCTTGAAGACGGTAACCACGACGGCAGGAGTAGGTGACACTCTGACCAAACTGGAGTTTTGTATAAACTACTTTTCCATTGGCTATCTGTTTAGGGATTGAGCATTCAATTGGGCGGCAAGAAGGCACCCCTCCGATCCAGAGTCCCTTTTCTCCACAGAGTACAGTGGAGTTGCCCACTAAATTATATCCAGTCTTACAGCTGTACAGTGCCTTACTGAGGTACATCAGACCCTGAACATCAACGATACCATTAGTAATCTCCGCAGGCTGAGGGCATTCAACAGGAATACATTCTGGGTAAGGGCTGCTCCACTGCCCGCTTGCTAGACATGACACAGAGCCTTCTTTTCTTAAAGTGAAGCCGTCCATGCATGTGTAGGTCACCACAGCGCTGAAAGGGAATGGGGGTGAAGATGAAGAAGGGCCCCCAAATGATACTTCAGGAAGAGAGCCACAAAACACCTGCTTGCACATTGGAAAGGTGTCGTTCCACTCCTGGGATGGGGTGCAGCGGAGGATCCGGGCCCCCTCGAGGACGTAGCCATCCTCGCAGGATAATTCTACTGTTCCAGATTCAGAGTCCAGGCCTTTCAGAACCAGATGGTTCTCCTCCAGTGGCGGCTCCGGACACTGCACCGGTGAGCAGCGAGGTTGCCTTGTCTTATCCCACTTTCCGAACTTCAGACAGGTCCAGATGGCATCCCCGACCAGCTCGTAACCCTCATCACAGATATACTCTACTTTCCGGCCCACTTGGAAGTCAGAGCCCCTGTAGCGTCCGCGGGCGATGTTGGGAGGAGGGTCACAGGTCAGAAGGACACAGGTGGGAGGGTCGTTGTTGGACCACTGGCGGTTGGCTTGGCAAACTCGCTCTGCACGACCAATCAGTTTGTAGCCTGCATAACAGGCATATATCACCTTGTTGTTGAAGATGGATTGAGCTCTGTCCTACAGGAGGATAAACAGAGGGAGATATCATTTAAACATATATTGTAGTCATTTGAAATCTGAAAATATAGAAAAGGTATTTTTTACAGAATGAAGACAGTAAAACTTATTGGTAAAACTCTATTTTATGGGTCTGTAACTTTCCAATAATTTCTAGAAAGTTTCCTGGAAATAAATATTAAATTTGGTAGCAATTACAGGGAAAATGGAGGCAAAGTTAATTTAAATTTGTTAATTCTTGAATTTAAAAGCAATTGCTGCTTTTTCAAGGAATTACCTTGAAAGAACTGCTCCATTTAAACCAAGTAAATAATAATTCATCATTCATTTACTATACATTTATTTAATCAATGGCCACAAAGGACATGCTGGTCTTGTTTTTTATCATGAACTTTTGTACTTTGATGAAACATTGTGCCTTGATTTCTTTAGAAATTCATTCAGTATGTGGACATACAGTATGTTGATTTATATGTTTGGCTGAAGACAAATTGCACATTTCTGCAGGTTCAGCTGCACTCACTGAAAGACTCTCTAGGATACGCTAGCTTAGCATTTAATTTGAATGAATTAATTGGAAGTGTACGAACTGAACGCTGTCTCTACTTTATTACTAAAGTACAAAGTTCTTTCTATTGCTGACTTATTTGACCTTTGAGGCTACAAATAATGAAATAACTAAAATCATGTTAAATGCAATGAATTGTTGTCCAGGACATCAGACTAAATTCACATGTACAAATCAAAAACTCAGAATTTTGTAAAAAAGATGATCCTGATGTGTTGATCATATTTAATTAAAATCCAGCCCTGATAAGAAGTTGAAAAAATGTGGTAAGGTGGTATCTCTGTAAGGGCAACAATGATGTATTTCCTTTCTGTTTTGATTTTTATCTTTGTAAGAATTATTTACGTGTATGGTGTATATTCTGGTGTCTGTGGCTAACCTGGATGTATCCATTCTTGAGTGGAGGAGGGGCAGAGCAGGACACAGGTACACAGGTAGGAAGAACTCCTCCCCATTCCCCATTGGCCTTGCAGGTCCTCCTCTTCTCCCCTCGGATCAGGAAGCCTTTATCACAGCTGTACGCCACCACAGCTCCAAAACTGTAGTTTGTCCCGCTCACATAACCCCGATCAATGCTCTCTGGCTTGGAGCACCTCACTGGTACACAGCCAATATCATATGGCGAAGGCTCCCACTCTCCTCCCATCAGGCATCTCAGTGTTGCTGTGGTGTTGAGCATGAAGCCCTCTTCACATTTATAGCTCACTTCAGTGTTGCTTGCGTATTTAGGTTTGTTGACCGAATCTAAAATTGCGTGGGCCAGGTTAGGCGGACGTAGGCAGAAGTTTGCGATGCAGCGAGGCGCCTCCATTCCATCAGGGGGCGCCCACACACCCTGAGCGTTACACACCATCTTGGAGTTGTTGCCAGCGGTGTATCCATCAGTGCAGTAGTAGTTAGCAGTGTCTCCGAACAGCTGGTGGCTCTCATAGGGCTCCGCATGGTCGATTTCAGGTGGGGGGCCACAGGAGCGGGGGACGCACTGGGCAGAGCTGTCACTCCATTGGCCACTTGGCAAACATTCTCTGGTCTCTGGGCCAATCAGAGTGTAGCTGTCAAGGAGATAGAAAGAGATTAGCAAGAGAGGTCACACCTCAACATAATCAGATATCAGAATGTTAACATATCCCTGCACCAAATATCAAATCAGTAGGTTTTGGTTAATTAAAACATGCTGACAGTTCCCAGCATAGCCAGCTGTAACTTAATTGGTTGCCATAAAGAGAAAAGGTCACTAGAGTCACTGCTATACACCTATAACCTGACAAAGTTTGAATCATGTGGGGAGCTTTGTTAGGTCACACATTTCTGGAAACCAATGAGCTAATTATCAAACGTACTTGCTTTTTTTATGTACAGTAGGTGTTACATTTGGAGAGATTGTTTTGATACAGCACACATGCACTGATGACATTTGTCACAGTTTTCAATCACTGTCATGGTGAAAACAGTTAAGAGGAGTCAAATGTAAAAAGACATTTCCTCATAATCTTTTTTGATAAGTTCACACTTTTAATTGACAAAACAGCATAACAACTTGAGACTTCAACCAAATTTACCCTTCTTTGCAGACATAGTGCACCTTGTTTCCCAGTTCATAGTTATCTCCTACAGTCACGGCGTCTCTCAGGGGCGGGGGCTCGCTGCACAGGACACTCACACATCGGGGGACAGGCCTGCTCCACTCCCCTGTCGCTTCACACACCACCTCCATGGAGCCCTGTGGTCTTCACACCAACACACTGCTTAGTTTACACACGCACATACACACTACTGCAATTATTAATTTAAATTGTGAAAATAAATCAAAACTGATGACAACATACAAAGTCATACAGAGTTCATAATGTCACTGGAGATTGCAGCCACACTGTGCTAACATAGCTGAGTCTATAAACATCAACTATTTTTGACTGAATAAATATAAATATATATCTCATTTCAGATCAAATGAAGTGTTTGATGCACATTAAATAAACTCATATAAACTCAACATTGAGGCAATTCTATTCCTACTTCAGCTTTATGTGAAATTCATTCTATTCAGCGGCCGCAAAACCTTGTAATAAAACAAATCAAAGCAATTAAAACTATAGATAAATTCAACATTATCAATCACATGACCAAAGTAGACAGTGGACAGTGCAGCAGATGGTAATTTATCCATACCTGTATCCATCAGCACAGGTATATGTGACAGTGGACATGTATGTGTTTGTTTTGAGGATGTAGTTGGCGTTCCCGATATTTGGAGGTCCCCCGCAGGTCACTGGATGGCAGACCGGTGGCGTCCCGCTCCACCTCAGACTAGCAAGACACTGGTACTCATAGGGGATTTGAGGCAGGAAGCCCTCCATGCAGCTGAAAACAAGGTGAGAGACACATGTTAACAAGAACCTCAAGATCGTCATGTTCTTTGTTGATACTTTTGTAATATTTCTACTGTCATCGTTCCAACATTGTGTTACAGGGGATGCAAATGATACCTGAAAGTCACCTTGCTTCCATAGGTGAAGTTGCTTCCCTTCATGCTGGAGTTTTCTGGAACAGATGGCGTCGGGCAGGAAAGGGCTACGATGCAACACCGAGGGGACAGTTAGTAACTTCTACTTTCATCATCATTTTAATTATCTACTGAAACCTTAAAATGATGTGCGGCACATTTCAATCAGGAGAGACAAGTTTACTGATATCATTCAATGTTATTGGTGAACTGTAGATTACATATTGACTTAGACTCCCCTCAAGGTTACATTTTAAACTGACAAGATCATAAAGGTTAACAGGAAAGAATAAATTAATGGATAAAAGCCAAGAGGTGTGACTAAGAGGAAGTAAGTAGGTATTTTTCTTCATCAAACCCTCCACTCCTCATCTACTGTGAGCTTCCTCAACCATCATGACTAACATCAAAGGTCGGACCCTGAGCGCCTTCCTTCTTCACATCAATGACAAACAAGACACACGTCCATTTCCTCATGACGTCATGGCTGCTGCAAGTAAAACTGTAATCACGCTCCTTAATTACAACAAAGAAAGAAGGAAATTTTCCACCTCACAAAGTGACTGAACAGACTTTGTGTCTACTTCTCACTTTAAAAGAAATCTTGGATTTGTAGCCATGTGTTAATCATGAAGTCTATTTGTAAAAAATCCCCTTTTTGTGATAAGAGTTGGCATAATAAGCTCTGGCTTCAGCCTACACCTTTTCCGGTCATTGCTATAATCTGTTTTTGACAGTTACTCAATAGCTTCATAGCTGTTTAAGCTGTTTAGTTATTATTATCATTATTATGTTGTAACTTAAAGACGGAGATATCAGCTCTCTAATGTTATTTAGTTATTGTTGCAAATAACACAAATATCAGATGACATACAGAGTTGAATCACTTCACTTTCAGTATGAGGAATCAACAGCCAATATGAGCTGATTAGCGCAGTCTGTAGGCGCTGAGTGACTCAGTTCCCTGCGAGATAATATGTGGCTTAGAGCCAAGGTGGAGGTGCTGCGGTGGTCAGGCCTTTTAGCCCGCAGCACAGTGGAAGACAGAAAGACAGCTGCATATATAATCACCCCTTCACAGCACCGGGCGTCAGGCATGTGTAGAGGCAGTCACACTGTATGATGTGTGTTTGTGGAAAATGTAGACATGTATTTGTGTCTGAATATGTTAGTGGTACAAGATCTTTGTGTGTTTCCTGTGGTGTTTGAGGACTTCTGCTATCTGTATAACGATACATCTGTGTAATGTCTGTCTGTGTGTTACTCAGAGCCTATTGGCTAAAGTGGCTGAATGCTTTGATGAGGAGTTATTTTATCATATAGAATAAAGAGCAGTTTAATGGTGCAATAGTAATGAATCCATTTCCATTGAGGTTTAAATGCCTTGTTGCGTATTTCACAGAAACTAAAGATTAAAGTACTGTGAATAACAGAAAATATGAAAACTTCCTTACGTACTTTTGTGGTCACACTGCGTAGGTTGTGACTAGACATTTCACATGTTAGGCATATATGTTCGTGGGAAACAGATTGCAAAAGGCGATGTTAGCACGAACACTCAGGCCTCTATGCCACAATAACATCTACTACATGTTTAAAACTATCTGCAGAATGGAAACTAACTACTAACTACTAAGTGAAATACTTATAAACCAAACACATGATGCTAGAAGACATTTACACTAAGTACTGTATCTCCTTTCATAGCGGTGCTACGTTTGCCTCTTGATCTACATTTCACACGTGTAAAGGATAAGACTGGCATGACTCTGTATGTTTCTTATTGTCATCAAATCTCACTAAGATCTAAAACCAACGATGTGTTATTGCATCTCTTAAAACCTTCTGACTTTCATACCCTGTATGTTGCACTCAGCCCCGAGCACATTTATTACTACTGAAGATGTACGTCATTAAAAATGTATCACAAATATTGTTTATAGCTTCATTTTTAAAAAGGCTCAGTGATTTTCTAAAACACCTGGGCACTGTTGATGGCAACACTAAACTGTTCTGGACACAAATGGACGTCAATGGCACAGAGGAATTAAATATATCAAGCTTTGGCAACACAAGCAATACCTGTTGGTAGGATCGATTCAATGTTGGTTTTGGTATTTTCGTGGGATGTTTTGACATTGGGAAGAATCTAGAATATCACCAACCTTATCTTTATTATCTTTATTTCAAAGCTGCACTCTGGATAGATTTATTTTCCTTTCATTTTCTCAAAGAGGTAAAACGTTCCCCTCTTGTGGTAGAAGGTTATGGAAGTGAAATCGGCAAACAGGAAGCTGTTCAATCATTTTGTAGGTGGTTTTTTAAATTTCCTATTTCATGTCTTAGTTATATTTTAATATTTACTCGCTGAGTCTTATAAAAGTGATTAATCTGATGGAAATTTGCACATATGTAGAATAAAACACTCAACTACTTAATGGAATTTGTGCACATCACTGCTACGTATTACTTGAGATGCATGTAGCCTAAATCTGGTGAAAATCTACTTTTAACTTATACAAGATCACATGCTGACAATTAGTTGACCTCTGAATGGCTTCAATTAATCTTTTCCAACAGAAAAGATTCACACTTTGTACAGTACACAAATAGTATGTCTGATAGTGCTTCACTGTGATGGCATGACAAACAACCCCTCACCGCTGCAGTAAGGGACAACATTGTCCCAGCTTCCTGTCTCCAGGCAGCGGAGCCGAGCTGAGCCGATCAGCTCATAGCCGTTCTCGCAGCCAAAGACAACTTCGCTGCCCATCAGGAAGTTGCTGCCTTCTCTGTGGCCGAACTCAGGAGCCCCGGGGTTCTCACACTTCACTGGCTCTGTTAGGAACACAGAGAATAACAGAATAATGTATGGACAGATGAAATGGTGCACAAAGTGTCTTTAATAGGGCCTAAAATAAGAAGAGGATTGTAACTTTTCACTTTTTCAGCTTTGTTTTAATCAGTATTTGTTATTTTTGCTACTAATAGTAATTAAAAGGACAGAAAAATATCTATAAGTGCACTAAAATGCTCATGAGAAGTATTTACCTGTGCAGTTCTTGCCGTCTCCACTGTACGGGTGGATGCAGGTGCAGGTGTAGGAGCCGTCCGTGTTCTGACAGCTGGCGTGATCATCACAGTCTGATCCCAGAGCACACTCATCCACATCTGAACACATCCACAGAAAAGTATGAAATATATTTTGTTACTTGTCAATCTTCCCGACAGGATTTTTATTTTCCATATTTTACTGATATGAAATGTATTTTTATCTGTGTTTATGCCTTTAGATATATTACGTAATGAAGTACCGAGACAGGCTGGTGGATTTCCTCCCCACTTGCCGCTGTTGGTGCAGTGCACTTTGGCGTCTCCCAGCAGGTAAAAACCAGCGTTACACTGATAGTCCACAGAGCTGCCAGCATGGAAGTCCTCCCCCTGAAACAAGCCGTTCTCCAGAGGACGAGGAGACCCGCAGGACACTCCTGTAACACATACAGAGGACAGAGTAATATTATCGAAGACCTGTGTTATTCACTGAGTCTCGCAAATATGTAGTACAGTAGAACCATACATCCGGCTGCTGCAGGACACAGATTGGACACAGATTGGACACAGACTGACAGACACATTTAGATCAGATCAGATTTATTTAATTAAAGATAAATGCCACACTGTGACCATCCAATCCTAAAATACAAGTTTAATTGTCGAGAATAAAACAAAAACACAAGACGGGGACACACAGATATGACTCATTTGCAATGCAAATCAGAGAGCAGTTCATGTCGGTGTCTCACGTTCACAGCTGGGCAGAGGGTGGCTCCACTCTCCTTTATTTTGACACTGCAGCACCGGCTCCCCCAGCAGGTAGAAACCGGGATCACAGGACAGCTGGACCTGGGCTCCGGGGCTCACCTCCACAGTGGAGGCGTGCAGGTGGGCCACGGAGTTCTCCAGCTTGGGGCAGTCTGGTAAGAACAGACACTGAGGTTTTACTTGCATGCAACAGGACAGGTTTAAACTTGAAAGTATTCTCCTCACGAATACAAAGTTAAAACTAATTGTGTACATGCAGCTCGTCATTCAAGGTAATATATTGTTGACGTTTGCGGAGCACCCTTACCAGCACAGAAAATGCTACTGAGGTTTACTTTCACTCGGCCCACAACTCCGCTGAGGAAGTCTGGCCAGGCGAGGACGTTCCCTTTGTGGGTGACATGGGTGTCTGGACAGCTACTCGCCAGGACCTTGATCTACAACGGCAAACATATGACCAGAGGAGGTGAAGTTCAGCTGGTAAAACATGTTAAAAATTACATTCACATAGTTCTTCTTTTATTTCTTGGCAACATATTAAATTACCTGGTTTCACACAGACAAGCTGAGCTCAATCTGATATTTACCTGTTGCGGGGTGAGAACACGATCCCAGATGTTGAGCTGGCTGATGGAGCCGACAAAGGATTCGACGGGGTTGAAGCCCTCGCCCCTCTGGTCCTGGTCCTGACCTAATACCAGCGCCCCTCCAGCTACAGGACACAGGTAAAAGCTCAGAGGTTAACCACTACTCACTGAGAAAGTCCTTGTCTACTTGAATACTGTGTTTATATGAGAATCTTTATTTATTTAGAAACTAAGACATCCAACATTTTATTAAACATTTAACTTCATTGTTATTGCCTATTCAAAACTTTTGTCTTGGCGGAAGAGTGACCAAGCCGAGGATAGCACTACACCTGGGATAGTGGTGCCGACTGACAGGCCTTTTCCTCCGTCTGAGGGCTTCCCATTGATGTAAATTCTCCAGTCACCATCCCAGCTCCTCCAGGACACCCCGATGTGGTACCAGTGACCCGTGTTCACAGCAGGACAGTCAGTGATCCGCTCCCTACCGTTCACATACAGCACCCACCTGTAGGGAGGAGGGTGGACACCGGGGAGAAGAAGAAGATGGTCAAAGAGAGTTTAATGCAAAAGATAGAAGGTATTAGAGAGGTAAATAATAAAATGTGCATTTATTCTCTCTTAATTCTTGGTAAACTGACCCGTTATAGTCTATGAGAAGGAAAGCGTTGTCGCTGCCCTCCACAGCGTAGGAGATGGGTGTGCCGTAATTGGTAGTGTCCGATGACTTCATCCAGAAGGCGCAGGTGATCTCTGTAAGCGCTGGCATCACTCCGTCCATCATCACGTAACCATGGATACCCGACACCTCAAAGTCCAGGTTGAAGGAAGAAGACATCTCTGATAGGACAAATCAGAGAAATATTTATACGAGGAGTGAATAAAAATATTTATTCTTTATAATTGCTGCTGTTTTTGATTTGCTCTTTACAACTTTATCTTCTTCTCGTTGATTGTTCTTGTCGTTTTTTCAATAAATTGTAATTCACATATAATCATGCAAGTGAGACCCACAAGGGGTCGCAGATACAAAGATGAGATATCATAAAATGATAAACAACATTAACTGCAAAAAATATTTTTTCATTTCTATCATCTTATGTTTTGGTGTGAAATACTGAACACTCTGCCTCTTCAAGCGTCTAAAAATAATTAAAATAATTCAAACTGTTGTGGAAAAATCACTCTTCAGTTAAACTACTAACAACTTGATATGAGTTGCGATATGTAACCTGTGACAAGATCCTTCAAGGACCTTCTTTTAATGGGCCACATGTCAAAGAGACCATTTTTTACTGGGAACATTGGTGCAAATCATGTGTTCCACACAACAGCTTTTAAAGTATGTCATAAAATACGCTGGAAAAAAAAACTCAACAAAAAAAAAGCAATAAAAATATCAAATCATCTTCCTACCAGATAAAATCTCATAGCAATCAAATAACTCGCCAGCTTTGCTCAAATGGAAATATTCCCTGAGGTGAAACTAACAGCTGTATAAAATTAACATCAGTAATCTGTCTTTTTCACTTCTTCTTCCTCTACAGTTGCCATGGTGATGCGTCGTCTGTCCTATAGTACCTGTCTCACACCTGGTTCCGTTGAACCCAGGGAGGCAGCGGCAGGTGTAGGTCCCCAGACCGTCCAGGCAGCTGGCCCCGTTCACACAGGGGTTGGGGTCGCACTCGTCCACGTCCACCTCACAGACCCGTCCCCGGTAGCCCTCGACGCACTGACACCTGAGACAGAGAAGCATTATGTATTTACACAATCATTGTTTAGAGGTAACATTACATCACAAGTCTTGTATAAAGACAACTGATGGGATGTCTCAAATACAAATGAATCTTTATTACCTGAAATTGTTAACAGCATCCAGACACGAGCCTCCGTTCAGACAGGGGGTGCTGTAACATTCGTCGACGTTGATCTCGCAGCTATCTCCTGAGAAGCCGGCGGCGCAATTACAAGTGTAACCGCCGGTCAAGTCCTCACACACGCCTCCGTTCAGACAGGGGTCGGACAGACATTCGTTTATCTCCAGCTCACATCGGGATCCTGCAGAAATGTGACAAAGACAGATATGTACAATACATGAGTATAAAGTTCTCATGTTGCACATTTGTATATATACATTACATTACATTTGTATATATACTCTATGTGCATATGTATATGCAGTAATAGAAACAGGACGACATAAGCAGTTTTAATACCCTCCATTTCCTATAATCTGCATGAATAAATATCTGAAGTCATGTAATACAGTGTAACTGTCTGACGAGGAAATCAAACGCCAAAAACTGATATCTGATGGAATGAAAATGTAACACCGTCCTGTTATCTAACCTGTGAAGCCGCCAGCACAACTGCAGGTGAACTTGTTGACCTCGTCCACACACACACCTTCATTCAGACAGGGGGAGGAGATACACTCGTTCACCTCCGCCTCACACAGAGAGCCTGAGACAAAAAGGGGCACGACGTTAAGAGCTGAACAGAGATGGAGGATGAGCAGAAATATTTGTTTATTAAGTGCATTTTAAACAACATTCTGTACTTGTATGAGTCTTTAAATGTTGTTAAACGTCATTACTAAGGTGTCCCATGAAGCAGACATATGTCTTAATTTAAATACAAGAAAATTACAACTGGATAAAACCTTAAAATACTTTCACCTCAAACCATTGTTTTTCCAGTCTTGTATTTTTACTTGGTTTCATATTTTGAGGATTTTGGCTTTTGTTAAATATCACTGTTATGATGGGAAAAGTTTGTTTTTATTCCAATCAAATGGTCACATCATCTTTTATGGCTTAAGACACCCTGGAAAGACTAAAACCATTTTAAACCCAAATGGCAAACCGCGACTGTTCTTCTTTGCACATCAAAGTTGGGTTTTTACCTGACGCAGCAACGACGAGTTGATGGTGGCAAGGAAACATGTTGGGTTTAAGATTATTCAATGAATATGAAATAATGCTGGCCTACATAAAAATGTGGCCTGTAAGTCACTTTTTTTCCAAACCTTCCAAGACCTGGAAATAATTATGCTGATTTTCCATTATTTCATACTGTTCACCCTTTTTATACCCCAGACCTTTGTGTGAAGCAAAAACTAAGCCTTTAGTTCCTAAATGCTCCCTTACCTAAAAATCCAGGCTTACACTGACACTGGAAGTCTCCCATACCGTCCTTACACAGGCCTCCATTCTGGCACGGAGTAGAGTCACATTCATCTATGTCAATTTCACACTTGGCACCTGAGGGGGAAATATCAGATGCTGCATCAAGTATTCATTATAACAGAGTCACATACAAAACAACTAACTGTAGCTGAGATTAATATCTACTGAGATAAAAGCAAACATGAAGGAAAAGCTGATGTCAGGACTAAAATGTGAATGTACTGTATACATTTGGAAAGTAAATGTGGCTGTTTTACATGCTGATTACTGGATTGAGGTCAACTCAGTATGAATCAAAAAAGTCTTGAAGTGGATTTGATTTAAATTTGAAACACTTAACATTTTGATATGTCTGACTGCATGATGTATGTGAGAGGCAGTCTGTAAAAATCATTAAATTGTTCATTCAGGCATCAGTTTGTTTCCATTTGTATTGATTTATTTCTTCTTCTTAGTCATAAAAACAAAATTAAGTGATATAGCATCTTTCTGGAGAAAGTGCAACACGAGTAAGTAAAAACAGAACAAAAGACAAACAAAAAACAATAATGTGATCATGACTTGACATGTTCGCAGTTGATATGCAAATCAAAAGTGGCTTTGAATCTCACTTTTAATAGGCTGAAAGCAGCTGTTTGCTTAGCTGCACAAGTGCTAATCTGTGAAAAAGGGACATCTGTTTTCTAACAATTAAGCTTAAGGAAATTATCTATAACAGCTGATAAGCAGTCTGTCATGACAGCTGGGTAATAGTGATCCCTATTAACCACTACAAACTACTAATCATCTTTATTTAACCGGCCATTGTTAATGAAAGTTGTTGGCTGACCAGGTGAAGCTCTGACTTATGTTTTACCTGTGAAACCAGGCATGCAGGTGCAGACGTATCCGGCCCCGACCTCCTCACACGTTCCTTTATTCTGACAGGGATTCAGGAAGCACTCATGGAAAACCTGCGGAAACAGCCGGATCATAGCGTCACCCGCATGATGCAACACTCTACAAAACCACTACCTCACACTTTGTCTAGTGAGTCATTCAGTAAAACCCCTTCTGCACATTTCACTTCAAATATTAATGTTGCAGTTATTAGTCATGATTTTACTGTCTGTCCATGAAGTCGCTGTAACCATTTTGCTTCTGTGTATTTCTTTTTTTACATACATATATAACAGAGATGCTCCATGTTGGATGTTAACGGCTATAATGATATTTTAAAAAGTTTGCTTTAAAAGATTTTGAAAAGATTAAGACTGACCTGACTGCTGGCTTGGTAGTCCTCGCTGACCTCCACCTCTGGAGCTGCAGTCACACTCTCCTCTTTTGGAAGAAAACTGGAGCCAAAACCTGAGAATGACACCCAGAAAAAAATACAGACAATGTGAGCAAAGGCAAGTCGGAAAAACACAGCAATGATCTTTCCCCTTGCTACCAGACTGGCAGACGGTTGAGATCCAGCTGAACAAAAGTCTGTATTCTTATTAAAAACTGGCAGCATCTCTTAACCACTGTTCATTCCCACACTTCAGGCATGCAGTGTTATTCATTTCCATTCTCCAGCAGCGCAATAAAAGTCATATTATTTCCATTTCCCCCCCTGATCCCGTGCAGTAATCCCTTTTCCAATTGGACTAAGCTGTCACAACACTGATCAGACACCACACAACTGGAGTGATGGCAGTAAGTTTTGAAACTGTAGAGAAGCTGTCACACGGACATAAAACAGTTACATATATTTTGCTTTCTGCTGACTTCAGCTGGCACGACCTGCAGAAATTAGACATAAATCATTTTACAGCTAAACATAACACAAAAGTGTTAAAATAGAACTCTGTGAGTGTGAAAATCACATCTGTTCTCATCAGAGTTTATAGAGTTTATAACCTGAAACTACAGTAGGGGGCAAAGTGTTGGAGTATAGTTTTTGTTTTTAATGTACTAACAGTGTTATCACAGTAAACAACAACAACCCTAAAAAAACTCTGACATGCAAGAAAATACAGAACAAACTATATTTACTATGGCAAAATGTGGAGAAAGCATTTACTGCTTATTACATATCTGTTGTGTTTTATTTCTATATAAGCATCACTTTTTTGTTCCAAATAACTTGAACACTTAATGTTAAAAAATGAATTTCACAGTTTTTCAAAGATTTAATTGAAAATATCTTATAACCTCTAAATTTATGGTAAAACTTTTTTGTCAATAAAGAATGATTTATGAAGATTTCAAAGAATATCAATTTTGGGAAACACAAACCACATTGACATACGGCTACATGCTTAACCCATAAGAACCCACGGTGACACAGGTGTCACCAACCTTTTAATTATTCTGGAAAATTCCTCATACAGCTTTATCCTTGATTTTAACTCATGAAGTCCCTAAGTGACATCTACTGAACATCTTGGTGCAGTCATGTGACCATGTGTGAATCTGTGTACCCATGACATCACTTCCAAAATGGCGGCAGTGTGCCTGGTCAGCAAATGTGACAGAACTAGCTAATTTTAAAAAGCTTGTTTTTTGTTACTAAAGGTACGTTTCAACCCATTTAACAATTCTGATGCTTTAATGAGACGTCCTGTATTACATTTAACCTGTTCTGACCACATTTCTTGAACAAATTGATATAAAACAAGAGATATTGTTATGACATATATGTTACATTACAGATCTTTGACACTGTAGGTAGAATTTCAAAAAAAAAATTCAGAAATGGGTTCCTTGTGGTCCATTTGGTCTGTTTTATATTCCCCATAATTTTCCTTTAAGGAGAAAAGGATCTGGGTCTTGTTAAATGTGTTGCATGTCATTCTTATCATGGTGGCTTTACAATAACAGGAGGGTCTCCAAAATGGGATTCTGACACCTTCATGAGGACCTTAATGGTGGTCTAAGAAAACCCCAAAGACGGTTAAAATCATCTGCATTTCATAGTTTCGGTCACAGGATGAAACATTATGTAGTGGAGCGTCTGTGTGTGTATTTGTATTGGTTTGACTTGGAAAAAGATTTGGGGTCTCCTCAACTGGGACACTTACTGGAGCAATGCTGGATGGTGGTTGCCCCGGTAACCGTGGTGGTTCCATAGAAGGGGCAGGAGAGGCAGTAGGAGCGGCCATGTTCGGGCTGGTAGTAATCTCTAGGACAAGGGTAACAAGGAACCAGACCGGTACGAGAGAAATGGCCCGCCGAACAAGGGACTGTAGAGTAGGGTAGAGTAGAGTAGAGTACAGTAGAATAGAGGAGAGTAGAGGAGAGGAGAGAGGTGAGGAGAGGAGAGAAGAGAGAGGAGAGGACAGAAAAGGGAAAAAAAAGATACAGAGGAATACGAATGAGCAGGCGAAGTGCCTGAATGTCCCAAAAATGTTTAAAAATTGGCATTTGTCAGTTGGAAAATCCAACATCTGTGAGCTCCAAGTCCAAGTTTAAAGGTTACAGTGTATTTTTATATTTTAACTCGGAAACTCAGGTAGCAAGCAGTTCTCAGTTTCCAGATTTATCATCCAACTTTTAAGGGCAATCATATTAAATTTCCAAAGAGGAATTTGCTTTTCTGATATAATTGCTCATGAAGGCACAATAATGACAGATATAACACTAAAGGCAGTTTTTATTTTTGTTACCTAGCAGCATTTGAATAATTTGACGATGATTAATGCCTTTCAAAGGTGAAATTAGCAGTTTGATAGGACATTAAGGGTGTGAGCTCTACACTGTCAAACTGTATCACCTCCACACTCCATCTCGTCAACTGCTCCTCTGGTAACGGTGGAAGTCTCGTCAGGACAGACCAGACACTCCCTGGCGCCGTAGCCAGGTTGGAAGTGACCCAGTGGGCATGACTCGCATATCTCCAACCCGTTCAGAGAGTGACTACCAGGCTTACACTGCCCTGCAAGCACATGCAAGTAACCACATCATGAGGGATATTAAGACACAGAAAGTGAAAAAAGTACAGTTGTACGATTAACACACAGTACGTTTAGTGCTCATTTCAAGCATAATTTGCAAATAATTTGTGTTTAATTTATCCAGCGTGTGGTACCAAATAGCAAGATAGTCACCTATGACAACCAGTAACTGAGAGGTAGTTTATTCTACTTTATTATCAAAATACATGCATGCATCGTACCTTTGCACTCAGCCACGCTGCGGGAGTGCAGGTAGGCCGTGGAGGTTCCCTCAGGGCAGGACTTACACTCCAGCTGACCCTCCTGGTCCTGGTAGGAGCCCAGCCAGCAGCTCTCACACTCATTATATTCCAGAGAGAAGTACGTTCCCACCGGACATTGAACTGCGACACAGTTAGTGATGAAATGGTAAAACTTTTAGAGTCTTGATTTTCTTAATATCCTTATTCCATGTATGTTATGTTGTTATAAAGGTGATTAAACTCTAATCCACAAATAAAGAAGTTGATAATCTGAGTTAAGGTGAGTGAACCCTTCATTTAACGTGGCATAAAATGTTATTTCTTTATAAATAGTGACCGACACAAGGCCTTCCCACTCACCACACATCCTGCCTTTGAGCACAGAGCCCGGCCTGCAGAACAGAGAGGCCTTCTTGCCTTCCAGCGATTTAGGATCGGCTACAATCATCTCTGAGGACACGTGGAAACTGGACAGCGGCTGCTTGGCCAACGTTCGCTTCAGACGATTGGTCAGCTGCTCAAGGGTCCGCAGGAGCCTCCTCTGATTGGCCACTTCGATTGAGTCGTTCCTCGACAGGGGCAGAGGGATGCTTGCTGGGAGAACGGGCAAAGTTTAAAGGACTGATAACTAACAACAGATGGTATAAAATATAAAAACACAGATATACGCAATGAGGATGAGATAATATAGTCATTATGCAAACAATATGCTTATTAGTTATCATGCCTAACTGTGACAAACCTTAAACTAAGCTAACCCTAAAGCCTGACATGAAGTGTAAGACTATATTTTACTTTATTTAATAAAATAGTGGTTCTTCGATACATTTTCATGTGTATTTTATGTTTTTTTTCCTTGTTGTAGCTTGTGTCAGCCTCAATGTGCAATGTCAGTATCCAGAAAGTTTGTCATGGAAGCGTAACAGGGCAATAACTCACAACTCATCAGGGTAAATTAACATTTAGACCACAGTTGATTTTACTGTAAAGTTCATTAAAAACACAAAAATCACATGAAATTCATTCTACCTGTGATGTTGAAAAAGATCTGTATCTTTTGGTCTCTGGTGGGGCCTCTGATCTTTCGGTGCCTCTTGGTACGTTGGGGACGCTGCACGCTGCCGCCTTGCACGCTGCCACGCTGCACGATGCCGCCTTGCACGCCGCCACGCTGCACGCTGCCGCGTTGCACGCTGCCTCGTTGCACGCTTCCGTGTTGCACGTTGCTGCGTTGCTGCCGGCTGGTGAGCTGTCGAGCGCCCGGCACAAAGCCTGATTCGAAGTAGGCGTAGTCCTGGGAGCCCTGAGGACTCCAGTTGTTAGCCCAACCCCCTGGTACTGATGGATATTAAGACAGGAAGAGGGAGGAATAATTATAAAAAAAGATGCTTCACTCAAAGTAAAAGTGTTGGTGTTTAGTGAGGGCGTATTTGTGCATGCATACCAATAGAAAATCCATTCTCATAGTCGTAGTTGTACTCGAGACAGTGACCTTGTGACAGCACCTCCAACTTGCAGGTGACATCATCACTGCTACAAATGTTAGGGAGCTGTGAAGAAAAAAAACAAAGCATGTTTCAGAGATTATTCATAACAAATGGAAGAATGTTGAAGAACATTCATTGGATCCCTACTACTACTCTAATAGGATACATATTGTGTGTGTGTGTGTGTGTGTGTGTGTGTGTCTGTGTCTGTGTGTCTGTGTGTGTACAGCTCCTCACCATTCCTCCCAGTTTAGTGTTGAACTCTCCAGTGAATGACTTGACCAGGTCCACATCGTCACAACGTGATGCTTTAAACAGCATCTCAAAGGGCTTGAACCCGTTGTTTGCAATACGATTCACTGGGAAAGACAAAAATGATTTTATACAGTAAGATGCTTTATTTTAAGTTGCTGCACACAGTATTATGTCCTTAAAATAGTCTAAAACTACACAATAACAATCCTAAAAATAGTATGTGCATTATGAAATTGTGTGCAGCAATGAGACCCACCTGAGATACACACAATAAGTAGTAGCCCAGTGTAGACAGCAGCTAACTGAATGTTTTAATATACTGTATATAAACAGAGTAACTTGTGTTGTGCTCACCTGAGCAGTCGGGTCTGTCTGCAGAGTACGGCGGCTTCCACACACCGTTGTAAGGGCAGAAGTAGCTGTGCACTGCGTCCTTAGTGAAGCTGTAGCCTTCCTTACAGCGAAGAGTACAGTTAACCCCCTCCTCCTCTTCAAGGCAGATGAACTCTCCGTTCATGGGGACATACGGCTGATCACAGGTCGTCCCTGGACAAACACAAGTATGACATCATTCATGCTGGAGCACAATGTGTAAGTAAGTAACTTTATTTATACTGTAGCATCTTTTTAGAGCAGATATGTCACAAAGGGCTTCTATAAAAACAGAATTAAAAACGAAAAAGAAAAATTACATAAAGGCAAGTCTAAACAAATGGGCCTTGAGCTGCTTTTTAAAGGTCTCCACAGATGTTAAGTTCAAAGGGAGACAGTTCCAAAGTTTAGGAGCCACAACCTCAAAAGCTTTAGTCTTAAGCCTAGATCGAGGAACAACCAGCAAACCCTGATCAGAGGACCTTAGAGACCTGCTGGTGATATAAGGCTGCAGTACTGTAATAATACCATCATATACAATCAACACCATAAGTTAAATCAATACTGAAATCCTATTGTTTAACATTATTTGACGAGTATGCAAATACTTTTCAATAATAAACTTTTTAATATATTTTAAGCTAAAATACTGTATGTAATAATGTCTAAGCAGGTGCATGGTCTAAGCAATTCTGTGATCACATACCGTATATTTAGATATACTCACAAACATAGACATTAATGACATGTGCACTGTTTTAGTTTAATTTGATCTGGCATCAGAGTTAGATTACTTTATTTGTTTTATTCATATTTGCATAATTCAATGGTCATAACGCTATTTATACAACAAGATCCAGTAAAAGACATTTAAAGATCCATGATGATGTCTGTCACTTATGTACCTTGTACAGTGACGGTGAGGTTGCAGGTGCGGCTGTTTCCTGCTGTATCAGTGGCGGTGTACTGGACCAGAGTCTCTCCGATTGAGAACAGAGAGCCTGGCGTATGGCTACTGTTCACTATGAGGCGACCACCTGAGACACACATTACAAAAGTGTTGGTAATAGACAAACAGTACATTTAACACACAATTGATTATATTTTGATGTAAAAACACATCATTGTAATAAAATTCCATCAATATTATGACATTTTTAATTAGTGCTGATATTGTAACACTAGAGTTTGATATTGTCCTTTTATGGGGAAGTCCAGTAAAACACCTGTCATAAGAATAATCAAGAACACATTACTGTAATGAAATGAGCGCAATTTATAACCTGGAAGGTTGCAAATTTTTGTTTTCACTCATACAAGTTCAGAACCATTTCTTAAGTGTTATTCTAGTTATCCTGCAGAGGGCAGCCTTAGTCTTACTCCTTTTTCCAGGACTAAATGAGTCACTCTGAGTAAACCATAGAAGTTATGCTAAATAGTGATACGTCGACATGAGAAGAGTGTGTCTGGGCATCACATGGTAGCTCTGGGGATTGGAGAGGGAAAATTGCTACAGTCTGGTTGGCTTTAAAAAAAAAAAAAAAAAAAAAAACTAAATGTGAAGAGAGTGATGGATGGGGCTTTGGGAGAGGCAGCGGTGATGAGATGTGGTGTGTGTGTGTGTGTGTGTGTGTGTGTGTGTGTGTGTGTGTGTGTGTGTGTGTGAGAGAGATCCTGTGGGCTGATACACAGGTTCTGGACAAAAACTAATAAAAAACATCTGAACTAAGTGTCAGAGACAGGAGTAAAAAAAACAAAAAAGAGAAGGTGGGAAAACTCCTTTCCGTCCACTTCATCTAACCCGTTACAACACTTACAGTAGAGACGTCGTTCCAACAGGGCTGACACACGTCTGGCCTGCTGGAGTCTGGTGTCTCCCCTTATATATAGCCAGTGTGTGTGTTTGTACATGTGTTTATGTGTGGGTCTACCAAGTCGCGACTATATATAGAGCTGGCATCAGGGTGTGGGCCTGGAAAAACAAAACACTGACGTCGAAGCAGCGCTCTGCTGATGTCATGTGGCCCCAAAGCAGCCACAGCAGCCTGTTATTACAGTATATGTGTGCAAGACCAGCGTGTGTTTGAAGGGGGTGCACCTCTGCAGACACGTGGGGGGAATGATCACTTTGGGGCCTCAGGAGCGAGACATGGAGTTTGAGGCCTGTGATTGTGTGTCCGTTAATGCCTGCCTACATTTCTGAGCACACACACACATGCACACAAACACATATCTGAGCACTGAGTTAGTGTCACTCATGTGTGTGTGTGTGTGTGTGTGTGTGTGTATGGAGCCAGAGCCAGTGAATTTCATGGGCCTGGCTGTGGGCTGGATCCCTGGAGAAGTCTGGTTTGTTGTCTGTCACCACCATCGCTGTTTGGGTACAGCGAGAGAAAGCCTGCCAGCTCTACGATATTTAATCTATTTGTCAGAGTAGCCTTGATACTCTTCTTTACAGCGGGACTTGAACTGCCCTTGAACAAGAAATTGAGGCTGTGCCGCTCGAAAAATGTCTTTGTGTAAAATAGTAAAGTTTTTACACAAAGGAGTTATTGCACTTTTACAATATTAAATGAATCTGACAGATGTTACTTTAGAGATAAAGCTTTCACATACAAAACATACAGTAAGATCATAAAGTGTTCAACATAAGATGCTGCTTACACATGAACTTACTTACACTTTGAATGACGCTGACAGGTTTGATTTTTCATAATGAGTACTAATGTTTGAGTACAATTTGCTGCCAGTACTTCTGTATTCATGTAAATTTCAAGTGGAAAAATGTTACTTAGTTATCATTTAAGCAGAAACTCAATACTCATTCCAGTGCTGCTAATGTGACCTATGTGGGGAACTAAATTGATATTTTGCTGGAGCGTCTACTTTGCTCAGACAGTCATCTATTGTATATTGTGGTCACTCTGATTAGGAAAGAAAAAAAAAAAAAAGATTTGAGCATTTAAAGCAATTAACTCTCATATGAGTTAAGTACCGGCTGTGCTCACATACTGTAATTATACAAATGACTGTGTGAAAAATGGATGGAATGAGCACAAATTCCCACAAAAGAACATTTTTCATAGAGAAAACACCTGCTTCTCTTGACTGCGTCCATCTGGTAAAACATTAATGACATTAACAGTCGCTGTAGCAACAGCTTAATTTGTCCGCTATTCTCTATCTCTCTTAAACACAGACACGCTAATGAGGTATTTATGCACTCAATGACAATCCATCCTCTCTGTCCAGTGTCTCTCATTATAATGGACACACACACACACACATATACACACACAGAACAGCACAGAACCCTACTCCTGATCCTTTTTTTCCAGTCACCCAATGGAAAAGATCCTGTTTAACCATCATCAGTGGAGGAAGAGGGTGGAGCGGAGTGGAACAGAGGAGCAAAAGAATAAACCATCTACGGAGCTGCCATCTGAGAAAGGCGACCAGACATACCTGAGTTGTCGGAAAACTGTGGCACCTCCCAAACAACTGCCGTCTCCTTCTCCGTGTCTGTGGCCTGGACCGACGGCGGCGACCTGCACCTGTCAATCACCGGAGGCTCCGTATCTAGAAAGGGGATATAAGGTTGTTAACGGTAGTTTTTTTTATGTCTGATGGCCAGATGGGGAACACACAATAAAAGCGGCAACATTTGTGAACATTATACATATTGATGGCGGTCATTAAACATTCACCAGCTGTGAAAAACAAACAGACTGCAAAACTCAAAATTGCTCCCAAGACTGGAATAGATTACGGCGTTATTAGAGATGTGGTACACTGTGATCTGACTTTTTCAGTGCAGCGGCAAAGAGTGTCAGAGGGCACTAGTTAAACACAGGTCTCTAATAAAAAACCACAACGTTCCACCCCCATAATAACATATGGAAATGTTCACGGCTACCACTCTTGAGGTTTCTCCCACTGACTGCTGTGATTATTGAGCGGTTGACATGGGACACCCCTGTTTTTTACTCTCTGCTGTTACCCTGTTTTTCACCTGCTGGCGCGTACGGGCTGCCTGACTGTTGAGCGTGTTGATTATAATACAGTTTTACTCTGAGTGACAGAGGTAAGCTGCGGCACGGAGGGAAACTGAAGGAATAACAAACAGATCAGGTGGTAGGACTTTTCCTGTCACATTGCAGCTGATAGAAGTGTTCCATTATGAAATTTCTTCCACATCATGTGACACGGATCTGTTATTTTCTACTCGACGAAAAGGTGAGTGCAAGAGTTGCATTTTTTCAGTTCTGATATGGAACAAAAGTGGTCGATATTAGGTTTCAGGGCGGCACAAAATCCAATCAAATGTAACTTACATGCGATTTAGATTTGAATGTTTCATTGAACTCAGTGAGCCCTGCCTTGAAACAATAAATATTATGCTACTCATGTGTAAGTTATCTCAGTCTATAAGTATGCATACTGTAGCAGTTCATCTGTGTGTACTTGAGCCAGCATTAGCAAACAAGCCAAAACAATGGAAAGAAAGTCAAATAGCAGACTTTATTGTCATTTGGGGAGATGCCTTGACTCTGTCAAAACTTATTGGCGTGCATATACTGTAACCGATATGTGTTCAAAACATATGGAAGAAGTCCAGATGCTAAAAAAACAAACAAATGAGATATCTTTAAGTCTTTTTTCTGATGTCTTTAAAGCCAGTATGTGTAGAAATGCATGGGTGAGGGGTGGTCGACTGCGCGTGATTAAATTCTACACATACTGTTTTTTGTGAAAGTGAAATGGGGCACAAATGGCCAACAGTGTGAACAAAACTTTTTCCTCTCTCTCACTAAATCAAGCAATGGGAGACATTCCTCAGACCATATGGAAGGATGAGCTCACCAACGACAGTGACTGTGAAGGAGCAGTTGGCCTGGTTCCCGGAGCGGTCCCTCGCAATATAGGTGATGGTCTCCTTTCCGATGGGGAACAGCTGGGGAGGAGTGTACACTGGTTTCACCTGCACCACCACCTGGAGAAGTGAGAGACGGTAAAAATATGAAGAACTGACTCAAAAGTGCACCTCATGAGGAGAGTGCTAATGAGAAATGTTGTTCTCTGCCAGCGTCTGCAAAGTTTTTTGAAACCTTTATTTATTCAGGGGAATTTCACTGAGAGTAATGCTCTCTTTTTGGCTGGACCGCAACATCTGGGCCAGCCCTATAACCACGGTTGTCCGTGAGTGAGTGACTGAGTGCCTGAGTGAGTGATGAAGTTTCACCGATGGTCGGCTGGCTATGTTGGAGTTTCCCCATTGACTGTTGCTCTTTCAAAATGAATCAGCACGAGATGATGGAAGCGGACGACAGCAGTGATGCAGAGCGACTGTGTTTCTGCTCTGAGAGCTCTGACGCTCTCAGCTCAGGTGTTAAATGCAGTGAAATTGGCTGAAATCTTGTTTAAACAGATGCCGTCTCCTCTACCGATTGACCTTCCGGCTGACAGCGCTGTCAGCAGCCGGCAGGAGAGACGCTCCGTGGTGCGTTTGGATTTTATAACTGAACTACTACCAGGACGCAAGCGTTTTATTTCTTATTTATTTCTCTGACGTTTTCACATCACAAACAAACGATGAACAACAGCATTAAAACACGAGTCTTGCAGGTAAAACACTTGATTTGACTGTAACTGCGGTAACTGGACGGAGATGAGCCTCCTGAATTTGCACCCAAACTGCTGTCAAATCTTTCATTTATAATTTCCACCGCATCCTCCACGATCATCAACCAGGAAAGAGCCAGAAAAAAGGTGCAGAGAGGCATGAAGGAGAGCGCACAGTTAAAGTGCCCAAAGTAACAATCACACATCACAACACTCAACACGGAGTGAAAAATGAAACATCCACAGTGTGAAACGGATGACAGAGCAGGGGGAGTTAACAGCTAATTAGAAAAGTTATAATCAGAATTAAAATAAGTTCTCTTTCAAATTAAACATCCCAAGATGAGTGGAAAATATTGTTATTGCAAATGCAATATTAAAACCAAACTACTCAAATGTAGCTTAACCATGTCATGTGATGCTACTTCAGTACTTTACCAGTAAATATTACTGGGACCACTACAGAAAATTGCAGATGAACATTTAATATCCATGAATTCACATTATAGATGCTACCACTGACTATCCCAGTAACAAAAAGGCCATAGTTTCACACATTGACCACACACGGTACAGCCATATACTAGGTTTTGACCTGGTCTTGTTATGGACCTGAAGAGGTAACAGTATATTTCATAAGGAAAATAGCAAAAAGGATAGAAAAGTCAGAAAGACAATTTTGTGCAACAGAATGTTTTTTTTGTACATTCTTATCGCATTAATCATTTTATGACCCCTCAGATTTATCTTGGGACTCCTTCAGGGGCCCTGACCCTCAGGTTGGGTTCCTTGATTCACAATCTGTCAATGAATCAGTTAGTCAATAGAAAATGAATCATCAACTTATTATGATAATTAAATAATCATTTAAGTCATTTATCAGCAAAAATGCCAAACATTGTCTGGTTTCATCACATCAAAAGTGAGAATTTACTGATTTTATACGATTGTAAATTCATAGAGAGTAAATTTGGGTTAGCTGTTGGCTGCATCCCTACTGCACTCTGCGAAGTCTCTAACCTCCTCTTTAGAGTTGTCAGTGGCAACAGGGACGTTCCAGCTGATGTTGGCGGTGCCGCGACGCTCATCTGTCTCTGCAATAATGTCCCCCGGGCACTGGATCCATGGCGGTTCAGCATCTGAGGAGACACAGTTAAAAAAATAGAATAATATATATTTTAGAGGAACTAGAGAACCAGAAGAAGACACTGCTTCGTCTGAATCAAACAAAGTAAATCACATCCATACTATCCTTCATACACACTGACCTCAGACTACTCGTTGTTATCACTGAGGGAGGAGGTGTGATGTCACCTGACCCTTAACCTCTTTAATCTCCAGACGTCACACACTTTATTGGTCATTACAGAATCAAAGAGAAAGTGCAGCACTGTTGCTGTTCCAACCAGACCGAAGCCCAGTGAGGTTATATTTACATGTGGTTATAACTGTCCCTTATCTCTGTCCATCCATTAGCTCAACGTGAGACCACGATAGTAAAGAGCGTAGGTTAAAAGAGATGGAAGTGAATTTATGTGTGAAATATGCTTTATGTCATTGTCAAAACAGTCGGACTCCTGGAAACTCTTGCTTCATTTTGGATAAATGACACCTTTAGGTCAAGTATTGATACGATTGTGGTAGCACATACCACAGGAATGACATAAATTAAGCCTGAAAGCTGTAAAAGAGAAAAACGGATGGTTAAAAAAAGAAGGGGGTAAAGTCGCTGTTGTTTTTTCAGTTTTACAAGGAGGAAACTGCTGCCTCCTTTCCCTGTGATCTCTATTTGGAGCTTAACCCAGTCAATCCCAACAGAACACCATTAAGTTGCTATCTGATTATCTGTCAACATATTAATAACGCTGGTGCGTGTGAGCAGAAGTAGCTATTATGCTTGGCCGTAACCCGTCCTGTTGTTATGAAAATCTGAATCAAAATTTGGTTGTGTCCCATTCTCCTGAATGGGGGAATAGGCTGTCAAAAGCTCACTAAATAGTTGCTTATGTTACTTATTGGTTGTTATGTTTTTGTAAACTATTCACATTACAGCTGCGGACACTTGACCCATATGAAGTCAGAAAGGTTAGTAAAATGGTTTGACTTGAGGAAAACCTTATTTTGAGTACATGTTTGTAGTTCCAATCTCAAAAATGTAGTCATTAGTCACGAGGCTGTTGCAAGACAGCAAGAGTTGCTGTCAGTTGTATCTCATTACTAAGGTTACTGTTGTGTAATGAGCTTTTGTGGTCATCTGTTTCATATATTGATATTTTTTTCTTTCTTCTTCTGTGTAAAGCCTCTTTGAGTATATTGAAAAACACTATATTATTATAATCCATCATAAATACTGAATGCAATTATTCACAAGAAATATTTCTTCATTTTCAGCCTCAGTTAGCCTGAAAGAAAAAACATATCTGGAGCTGATTACAGACTTTACTGTACTTTACTTACTATACTTAATGTATTTATAGGTACAGTAAACAGCAATGGGACTTGCAGTAGCACAGAGATTTGAGACACACAGCTGTGTCTGCAAGGTCCCAGACAAGCAAGAAAAGTCTGACTGCAGAGAAGCTAATAGCGAACACTCTCACTTTCACTGTAATTAACTTGCCCTTGAGCAACACACGGAGGGTGACGCTATATTAGATGATGGGTTGCTCTCTCAATATGAGGCATGGCGTCGTTAGAGAAAAAAAAAAGTTTGGCTGGTGGCAACTCAGCAGCCGCTATGACCCTCTGATGAGACAGTTTTTTCCTTTGTTTCAGTCTCCATACTGTACAGCATGTTGTAATAATGTGAAGTCAGCACTGTTCGGTTCAACTCAGTTCAAGCCTGATGTAAGCCTCCAACAGTTGAATCTCTAATCGATCGACAGTGGTCATGCCTGTTGCGTTGTGTAAGAGAGCTGTTCCCATCTGGACCTGATGACCCATCCGCTTAGGCATCCATCTCTGCTAAACACTAACACACATAGCTCCAATCGGCTCCATTCATCTTCATAACAAGGGAGGACTATTTAACTTTGAGTGTCATCAACATGAAGTGAGAAGCGAAAGAAGCCAGGAGCTTACGAAGATTTCTCTAAAGTTTATTATAACATTCTCCTTCTTGATCTCCTGATAATGTGCCCTCCCTCTTTCTCCTGTTACATCTCATCTAAATTTTCTCTTTTTAGTCTCTTTCTCTCCACCCTGCTGCTTATTTTAGTCAATTTATTGCAAAAGGAATCTGATAAACTGCTCTTCTCCCCGTCACATCATTATGAAACACCCACGGATGACTCATCCTCCCTTTTCTCACCTCCCCGTCCTCCCCTACCGCACCATTCGTTTTCATCTTTATGGCACCTCTTCCTCTCCTTAACGACAGCAGTTCCTTCATTAGCAGACTTTCTCCACGAGGAAACGAGGGAATTGAGGACATTCAAGGGGAGGCAGGCGAGAGTCACGCTGCACCACCTGTTTCACCTGCGAGGCATCTGGAGGGCTGCAGCCCATTATAATGATCTCCAGAGCCCAGTCGGTGTGGATGGGAGGGAGCTCGGACATGGTATGGTTTGAGTTAGTGACCTGAGGCCTGCTTCAAAACGAGGTTAGCGCCATTCTCACCATTCACAAAGCAGAGAAAAATGCAGAGAGAGGGGGAATGGAGAATGGAAAAACCTTTCCGTCCAAGTTTCCTGCTGTTTTCTCTTGATATCTCTTTCTCCAAGACTTCTGCATCTTTCTTTCCCCTTCTTTCATAAATAAACCCACACATTACAAGTGTCACTCATTCGAGCCCTGTAAAAGTACCTGTAATCCCAGGCTGTCCTACTGAACTGGACTTACAAACTACCTACAGTGGGAAAGCATGATGACAGAGCAAATGCAGCCAAGTAAGAATACAAAATAAGGCCATAAATACCAGTGGGGACATTTTTTTTAAATCTGTTAAGCTGTTTCCATTTTTTCCATTTCCCATTTTTATATACTTCCTTGAATTAAAGCCATGTCTGCTGTAGAGGCATACATACAGACTTTAATAAAGTAGCTCTACATCTTTGGAAATACGCCTGTTCGCTTTCTTGCTAAGAAACAGGTGAGATCAATACCACTCTCATGTCTGTGCGAAGTCAGGAAGAACTCACAAGAGCCAGGCTAGCTGTTTCCCCCTCGCTTCCAGTCTTTATGCTAAGCTAATTGCCTCCTGGCTCTGGCTCCATACTGAGCACACAGACATGAGAGTATTAATCTCCTCGTCTAATTCTCGTCAAAAAGGCGAATAAGTGTATTTTCCAAAATGTTGAACTTTTCCTTTAAGTATACCCCCAATTAAATTACCAAGCTAATTGGTGAAAAAGCTAAACCTCGTTATCCCATCTCCCCTCAACCCAGCAGGGTGTCTTGACCCCAACGTATTTCACATCCTTGTTATGAACCTTCAACCAATTTACCAGCTGACCCTGACCTCTGACCCCAGGAAACACACACACACACACACACACACACACACACACACACAGTGCATTTACCTGTACAGACTGCTTTATGGACATTAGCGGTCCAGTTGCCAGAGCCTAGACACACTGCCTTTCTATGTCCCTGGAGACTGTAACCTTGACGACAGGTGAGCAGGCAAATGGAGCCCGGCGACACTGCCCTTTTCCCGCAGGCAGGGGGCGACAGCAGGATGTTCTTCAAGGGGGTGATGGGGGGACAGCGCACCTCTGGGGAGAGAGTGGGAGACAGAGAGATGCATCTGATAATCAAATCAGTCATTGTGGTGTGTTGTGCAAAAAAACATCTGCAGACCAAAACTGGGCCTGACAGTCAGAGCGAGACGCTGCAGACTGGATCTCATGACTCTCTTTGTTTATTATTCGTTATCAAAAGTAGTTGATCGAGTTTCCATTTCATGCTGCACCATCGATACTGCAGTTAGATTATCGTGCATTAATGGGATCAGACTTCATACAGAGAAAAACTTCTAGTAAGTATTAGAAGATAAGGAAGATCTAAAAAAAGAACCAGAGCGAGCGAAACAAATGTTTGGAAGATCATGAGCATGTTTCCTGTTCTTTCCCGTTTTTACCCGAATGTGATAAAATCTTAATCTGTGCAGCCTTGACGTAAAATGCTGGCAATAAGGCTATTTTCAGGGGGTGTATATCAAACACTGGCACAAACACAACAAACATATGGTCGGAAATGAACCTAAGAAAGCAATGACCGCAGCACTCATGCAGAGCGCCGGAGGTTTTATATGCATTTTTGGGAGTCGAGCTGTTTTGGCTTTTACTTGATGATGGACGGATCATTCTAATTCTCTCCCCGCTAAAAACCTGTTTCATTGGCTTTAGCTTGTAAGAGCTATAAAAAGGAAAAACTCACTGAGAGGAAGATTCAACATAGCGGATTTCAAACGCATGAAAACATATCTCTCCATCCTCTCAGGGCAGTCGAGGCGATCCCGTTTCACCACAGTGCAAACAAACACTAAAACAAACCGCTCAGCTGCATCGGCAGCCCACAGAGCCCACTTAGCTGTGTTAAAGAGGTAACGACAGTCTGCAGATGGTCAAACAAACAAGCTGTAAGTCAGTCAGAACGTTGGGGCCTAAGAGCCTAAGAGATGGTAGTTATCGATTACAGAGTTTTCAAGAAGCGGATGAGTCAGGTTTTTTTTTTTTTTTTAAATAGAGCTGGTTTGTTGGAAGTGAGTCAGCGCAGGCCTGAGCAGTGAAGCCGGAGATTTGCGGTCAAACACTCTCACACTGTCCCTTTTTTGTGTGTTGGTGTGCCTGACATGAGTGCTCTCTGTGGCGGGCATGAGTGTGTGCAACTATTTTAGCTTTAACTATCAATTTTGAAGTGTGTGGGTAATTTTGTGTGTATGCAATCGTGCTCGTGTGTATATGTGGTGACTATAGCTTTGCAATGAGAAAGCAGATGTATCTTTCTCTGGATGATGTATAATCCACACCATATGTTTAATCACTGTATGACTCTATGTTCTCATGTGGATTTACATACGTGTGTATAAACCCACATGTTTTTACATATAAATAACCAGATCATGCACTCTTTTCAGGGTCGTTCTTTTGATAAATGATCTTTCTGTTTTTTCAGCCAGACTAAGCTGACGTTAAAAAGATAATATAAGCTTACAGTTAAACGCAGTCACGCTGCATGAAAGATGTACTGCCAGAGAGAGATGTATGTGTGTGTGTTTGAGGCAGGATTTATTATGGAAAAAATGCAAATTGAATAACCAAATAAAGAAATCTAATTTAACTCATTTAACACAGAACCACAAGACTTTGGATGGAGACACGACAGATGAAAATAACCAAAAAAAAAAAAAATGGTGGCTGAGATAGATGTAGATGTAGATGTACTCTCTTAGAGAGGACGTAAGAAGAGTGATTAAAACAGGAATGAACTATGACCCAGTGTCCTCGAGCAGATTTTTATCAAGTTTTTCCAACATAGATATATATATAATATAAAGTTCATTTATTTCTCAAAGCCATGATATAAATTAGCTGTTAAATGAGTTTGAAAAATGTGACTGAAACTTGAATACAGTGACAACCATGTTTGCAAAATGATTGATAGTATAAAACTAGTTACGTCTCACTTTTTGAAATAACATAAAACACATAAAATACAGACACATAAAACAGCTACGCCTGCGTTTTTTTCCCCCTCTGGTGGCTTCAAACTTCTTGGTGCTTGTCCAAACAGATTGTGGCACTTTTTTTAAATGAGCTCTTTCATTCTTGCTATTAATCATGGGGCTTTCTGAACCTCTAGGATCTTTATGTGTCCTTCTGTGTTTTGGAAACATACTTTGCCTTTAGATATTAGGTCATAAATGTCACTGAAAGCACAAAAAATACATTTTGAGACAGAACTGCGTGCTGCAAAGACATGTATACATGCAAATGAATGTGTAGGTCGAAACAGGAAGACAGTGTTCTTCAAGTTCAGATGGAGCTAAAGAGCTTTAATAGTTTCTCATATTTGCAGATGGTGGACTAAGTGAAAGGCTGATGGAAAAAATTACTTCAGCTGCTCCAAACACAACACCTCATGACATTGTGAACCAGAATTTTTCTCCGTGGTTGTCTGGTATTTTTTTTCGGGGTGAAATAGAGGGTGATGAAGGCTTACCCACACACCGAGGTTGGGGTCCACTCCACTGGGAGTTGGCCTGGCAGGTGAGTCTGGAGTCTCCCTCCAACCTGTAGCCTCGCTCACAGCCCACCTGACACTCGGCCCTGTAGGAGGCACCGCCGTCACTGCACTTCAGGAAGCCGTGCTGGGGCCGAGAGAGGGGCGGGCAGGAGCGTACTGCGGACCGGAAAAAATAAACATGAGTTATGTTTTCGAAGATCCATTTCTTGTGTTTTTAAGGTTTATTTTTCTTTTACCCTCTTCAATTTATTAGTGTTTAATTTGCTCTGAGTACTTTTGAATGGTTTTGAAAACTGAAACAATACAGCAACAGAGAAGGGAAGTCTGGAAGTGATAGAAAGGGAGAGTAACTGATGCAAAAGCAACAAACAGGGGTAATAAAAAGCACTGTCAAATACCTCTTATGGTTTATTTTACACTCAAATTCAAGTAAACATACATTTTTAATTGTCAATCAACCTAAATCTGAACCACTGTTACTCAGCAAACCCCACCCGTGTGCCTCTTTGAGATGACTAAAACAAATGCTTATTATCTAGTTATTAATATATGATTTGCAAATGATTTTCATGCCAAGTCTGGGAAGTTACTGGAAAACACAGTTACTGTATATCAATCATAAGAGGTGGAGAAAGTAGTAAATCAGCTGCAGGAATGTACAGCACTATATCATCTTTAGCTATGACTTGGGGCCTATCATTTAACCCAAAGCGTGAAAGTCCCCATGAAATGAAAGAAAAAATCCTCATGTGTGTCTGTTGAGTTATGTTGAGGTCTAGAAAAGGGTGTGTAGTGTGTTATTTCTCATCATCACCCATAGACAGACAGGCGGTTCAGAAGAGACCCCCCCCCCCTCCCCCTCCCTCAGGGCTTAACTAGCTGGGAGGTCCTACAGTACAGTATGTGGCAGAGACTAGACTAAGTGTAACACATACAAGCAAACGTATGCACACACACTCAGAAAAATATATACTCGAAGCCACATAGTATAAATCTTCAACACGCCCTTGAATATTCAGTGTCTTGGTATTTCTATGAGTCACACTGTTGCCGTCTTTCTGTTAAAACTGGCACTAATCTCTTGACCTCTTTAACTTCCTTTTTCCTTTCTCTCTTTCTTGAACTCTCGTCACATTCTTGCTTCTATACAATCTTCCGTCCTTCCTTTCGTCATATCCTCTCTTCCTGTCGCTATGTCCTCCGTGAACTCTCTCTCTCTCTCTCTCTCTTTAATTGAATCCTCCCTACCTTTCTTCCTCTCAACATCTGGCCTGGCAGAGAGCAGCGGTCTTCCCAGTAAAATGTCGATTCCTCATTCAGTCTAAACACATATGATCTCATTACCGTGCGAGGCAGCTGGGTTCACGTGAGAATCGAGAGATCACGCGAGAATCCATCTTGTCAGGTTTCAAGTTATGCCATCGTGTCGGGACCAATCAGCGTAGCTGGAACTACTGGCGGCTACAGGCGTGGTTTAGGTGTGACGAGAGCGGGAAGCGATAACCCGTGATAGGCGGCGATAGACAGATGGTTCATCCAATCACTCGCCAAGCATTTCTTGAAAGCGCCTCAGATGGTTCTGTGTAACAAACCATCTGGCTTGTCAGGTTAATGATCTCAATACACGGCACGAAATCTTTACACGTCGACGGGTTCCCTGGTCTCGCTTCGGGTCGTCGGAGGCTCACAGGAAAGTGAGAACAACAGATAAACTCATATCCGATTTAATGCTACGTACATAAATGTTTTTGAAAGTTCGCAGACATCAGATGAGAGGCGGCAGGACTTTGGACTCAGCACTTTGATGAATGTCCCATAGTTTAATGAGAAACGATATGAGACATGTGGAGTAGAGGAACCTGCCAGGATCAATCAGACAAGCTTGTGTGTTTGCGTGTAATCACTATACACTATAACCAAGAGCGCTGTATTGCTGATGCAACATGCCAAAAGTTACTTACACATATTGGAGACTTTCAGTTCTTGCTAGCGACATAATTGATAACACACCATTGATTTCCTCTGGAGCTCAGTGATCAAGAAATTTTGCTGATTTGAAGTTGATCAACAAACTTGTCACCTGAGACTTCTGAGCTTACTCGCTTTCCTAACAATGAGATTTAGCTTCATTATCAACAGTTCCACTTTGTTAAGTACAAAAGAGATGAAAAGTCGACTGAAGCTGCTCCAAGCCTCCTACTCAGATACAACTTGTAGCTGAAAGACTGGAAGAAAAATAGGAAATAAATACTAAGGATGCATCGATCCAACTTTGTCTATAAACAGATTCTGATGCCTCAACTCAGAGTATCTGCTGATACCAAGTACCGATCCGATACCAGTGCTTTCTTTCTCCCAAATGTCAAATGTGTATAACTCACTGCGACCCATCAGTAACAGGGGAGTTACAGGAATATAATGAATGAAATGAAATGTGAAGAAACTTTAATTTTACTATCATTCTGTTATTCATTAAAGCTGCTGCATCCTCACCTTTACAGTTGGCAGGTGTCCCTGACCAGGTACCGTCAGCCTGACACAGTCTGATGCTTGTCCCCTGGAGGTCATACCCCTGCTGGCATCGCACGCCACAGGCCGAATCGTAGTGGTTGTTACATACGTTTTGGATGAAGAAGCCATTTTCTGGAGGGAACAGCGCCGGACAGTGTACCACTAGATAAGGAAGAGGAGAAAAATACTAAATCAAAACAATCCTGAATTTCATATTGCGGCTAACACACAAAAAAGACATTCTTAAACAAATAAACAGAAACACAAACAGAGGAAGCCTGCTGATGGTTGCTGCTGGGTAATTAATGTTCCTGACAAAAAAGGATATGAAAGCGTGAAAGCAGAAAATTACGGGTTGTCAAACATCGCCCCCTCAATCTACGCAGAGGAAGGAAGAGAGAGCAAAACCCAGTGTATGAAACCGATGATTAATGGACATCATTGTGTTGAGATGAGCTGCTCTGTGGAAATCATTGGCTCGTTCTTCAAGGAGTTGGGAAGGCCAGCGAAATTACTGGCAACAGATACATAACACAGGACGCTCTAATCTCAAACTTTGGTGGAATAGTGTTTTTGTTCCAGCTAACTCAGCGTCACAGAACAGTTAGTCATGTCTCATAAGGCCTGAAATTCACAGTATTTCCAGTTTCCAAGCCGATGACTATTCAGTTGCGACCCTAATGGTCCAGATTAAGTGACTTCAGAGGACAAGCTTGTCTGCACATGAAAGGAGAGATTCACCTAATGTGCGTCTCATTTGGGACGGGTGGGAAACCTCATGTGATCACAATGAGAACATAAAAGCTTCACACAGACATGTCCGAGCCAACCGTCATAGGGACTGAGCCCAACACTTTCTTCCTGTGAGGGAACAGGACATTAAATCCTGAGCAATCTTGCCATAGTCAGCCAGCACACTCGTCTGTAAACTGTTCTACTAGTTTGTGAGTAATGTATTCAAACTGCATTATGGTTTCTAAATGGGCATCGTTAAAGGGTATAAAATCTGCTCTACCTACACGGGACAATTCATTTTAAGTATAACGATTGAAATGCAAGCTCTTTTGTCTCTTATTTTCAGCTTTGGTGCAATTAATGGAATTTAAAAGGCTGCACATTCTGGATATGCTGGTCAATCAAACATCATAGTGAAATGTCTTTATCTTTTTAATCATTTGATTATAGAGGGTATCACAAAAGCTGCAAAAGCTTTTTAGGGGGTCGGACTCATCAGTTAACAGATCAGTTCCTCTTACCCTGGCAGGTCATGCCTATTTGCTGGTAACCTGGTTTGCAGATGCAGTCACTGAGGGAGGTGCTGCCGGGCTGAGAGGTGTGCTGCATGTCGGGGCATAGCAGGCAGGTGCTCAGACCTCCTGGTGTTCCCTCTGGTTTATAGGTACCGGGTGGACACACTGTTAGAAGGAGAGGAGAAGAGGAGGTTAGAAACCCAAAATTGCTGAATATAAATGTATGTAATGTCACGCACAAAGTAAAGAAACAAAGGGATAGCCGTATGGAAAGATTACATGAGGAATATGTATAAAAGAAAATAAAGCTGAAATGAAAAACTGTCTTATGACTGCAAGACAGTTTAAAAAGCTTGAAAGTGAAAAACAGCTTTACAGACATGAAAAGACTTTGATCATATTCATGTCTGGATATGTAGTGGTGGAAAATGTGGCAAAAATGACACAATTATCTCACTGGCTAGGTAAAAAAAAAAAAAAAAAAACAGACAAGTTCAGCTCAAGATCTTAATTATTTCAAGCAAGGGAAAAAATTGCTTTGTGGCACCGAACACGATAGAACATTTTCATTACGAAGAAATGCAACAATCAAAGAAAGGTTTATGAGCATCTAAAACTATTTATGGTTCGCATGCAGGCACACATGGGCTACATTAGGAGAAACTCTTGATCACCTGCAAGCGCTCACACATGTACACACAGACATAATACGGCATGTTTCCTATTAGCATCACCTGAGTCAGATCAGAGGACATGCTGTAAAGATGGAGAAGCAGGTCACATGAAGGTCGTCCCGACGTTTTTTTTTTTTTCATTGATAATCCATCAGCTTTTACAGAAACTTTTTTCTCAGCGCATCACTTTCCCTTCCACAGGAGTCGAAATGAATGTCTGGATCACTCACGCCGTCTTATCGGGGTTTGAAAGGTTACTTTCACATGGGATCCTTCATAAATTACAGATTACGTGATTAAAAGTGTCATCGGTGATTCGCTGTGATATTTTCAGTGACGTAATTCCAACTCACTGCTAAACTTTGAACTCGTAAGTCTTTCATGTTGAAGATTAACTACTTTAAATTAGCTCCGAAATCCAGATTATGATTATTTGAATTATGTTATTACCAGGGACAACAACCCTTATCAGACATTATATGGGTAGTTTCACACAAGCAATTTGCTCTACTGATAATTCCCATAACTCTCAGTGATTACTGGCGCACTTAGTGGGGAAAACCCTTTATCAGTCGCTTCTCTACAGTACGTCCAAGCAATTTTCTTCTGTGCTGTTTTTGTTCCCGTGTATCCAAACCACTTAAAAATGAAGCTTATTAAATAGCAGAAATGCATTTATCATGTTGTATAACAGTAACAATATCTTTAATTACATTCATATTGTGATTACTGAAACTTTAAAGATGTTTTTTTTTATAGATTACTTAAAAGCAAAAACAAAAAAAATTACTTACTTACTATTTCAAATCCATAATTACAGTAAAAACAACAATCTCATGAATTACTGCTAAATTATTTGCTTAACTAATGACGGTAAATTTGTCTCCATTTGTGTCCGTGATCTTACAACAAGAATGCATTTTGCCTTCAAACACATTTAAGAATGATCCAATGTGAAGTAATCACTGACTTGTGTTTGGATTTCTCTTTCATTAATAGAAACCACAAATGACGCAGGTCTTCTGAACGCCTGCTCAAAGTCTGTTTGAACTTGAATTCAGATGAGACTAGATGTCACAGATGATCTTTCTGAGACTGCAGTCTGCATCCTTGGCTTCAAACATTACAGCTAAACTAAATAATTACATCAATTTATATTACATAAGTACCCAATTAAGCTCATTTGTAGACAGATGAGACTTAACATTTCCTCTCTCGGTGCTGTGCTATGAGTAAACTATGAGGAACGTCGAGCAAATCTAAATGTTTGCGTTAATTGGAAAAACAAACCCATTATATCGACTACAACTGTTTCCAAATCAAAAGAGGCTACAGAGAAAAGGGGGAGTGTCAAACAGCTTCTTTGTTAATGTTGGTGCTGTGCACTTTAAATGAGAAAATCATAAAACTCGCTGTATCCACACCCACACACATACTTATACACTTTTAAGAAATGGAAAATATAAAGATCCACATGGGATTCAAACCCCTTTAGTGTTAGCAGCAAGACTAATCATAATATCACTTTTTATTACTGACTTAAAGTAGTTCAAAGGTCTCCAGTTTAGGACTTTAAGCTTATGTAAACCGTGTCAAATAAACATTCAACAAGCAGCTTCAATTATAAGCTGTAGGTGCGACAGAGAATCCACAGTACTAATATTCCTTATAACTCATTTACTCACCGCTAAGCCAGAGGCCAGGTGTGAATTTCCACTGGCGAGCCAATGCCAGCCTGGCCTCTCACCAGCCCCCCCCCATCAGCTGAAACCCAGCAGCAGGTCAGCTGGGAGATGTTAACCGACCGTAAAGAAGGCACTGGCTGCTGGCACCGAAACACACCCAGTAACCCACATCAAACACACACATACTGTACAGTACATACACAGGAAAAGCCATGTGGTATACATGTACTGGTGTGGACTCAGTATGTGTGTGAGCCTGTCTACAGTTTTCATTTGATAACAAAAGCAGCCGCCGCAACTTATCCGTGCCGTGATTTTTTTAAACTCAGCGGAGGCATCTTACACAAGACAGACTGACAGCTTAAAGTGTCCCCTCTGTTCAAGTCCTCAGGAATCTGTTTAACAGCTTCATTTAAGGTTTACAGGAAGACTTGTTATTTTTAATGCGAATAATAATTCACCCGGAGTGCGACGGTGGAAATACTGTATCGAAAAAATATAAAGTTTCAATTCCTGGCAGGTTGCATGTGCTGGCAGGTAGGGATGTACGCAGACAGATGCATGTTCGTACATATACACACACCCACACACAGAGTTTAGAAAGAGCAGACCTAGCGTCTGGCTTAAGGTGAAGGAAGGAGGGAAGGAGGGATGAACACAAAAGGATAACAAGCGGCTATGAATCTAAAAAAAAAAAAAAAAAAGGCAAAGCTGGAAGGTGAACACGGAGAAAGCTGTACGAATTTCCTTTAAAATGTATCACTGCTCCATGACTTCAGCCAAAAAGACAGAACCCATACTGACACTAATTGTGTTTGGATCCTGCGACCGACGGTCTGAATTACACAGCAGCCAATAGTCTCGTTTTGGGTCCATCTACTTACTGCCTGTGGCTGTGGAGTGACTCTGCTGCACTGTACCCTTCATTTAGAGAGGAAGTGGAGCATCAGCAGGCCAGATGACTATAAAACAGAGAGCCTGCTGTCTGTGGACTGGCTGTGACTATATGGAGGGACAGCAGCGGGTCAAAGAGAACTACTGTATGCAGTAATGATCTTAAAGGACTCAGCCAGCCTCTACTATCAGAAGATATTTATTCAAAGCAATATCTGAGTAATAAATATGTCATAACATCACTGGTGTTCATATTTTCTAAATCCCATGATTTAAAACGAAGCTTCTTTTTTTTTAAAACGTTTCTTTAAAAAGATCTGCTACATCAGACAGAAATATTACTTTAATAAGGAAACCGGTGAGCAGGCCAAATAATCATCTTTGAGAGGAGGCAGGGAGATAAGAAAAACAAGCGTTATCAGAGGAGACGATTTTTTGCCAACGATTCGCATCTCCATCAATCCTAAAACGCGGCTGCTGACTTCGACTCCCTCGACTTCTGACCCGACATCTGCTCTGCCTCCTTTTAAAGGATACGTCTGGTGATATTCTGTATTTTGTTACTGTCAGAAAATCCCATGAAAACACCAAAACCAACAATGAACTGGTCTGACTAACAAGTACTGCCTGTGTAGCTAAAGCCAGACATACTGTAGCTTATTCCTTCGGGCCATAGAGCTCAGCTTAAAAACACGTCAATTAGCCACACCTTTGCACTGGCTGACACGCCGCTTTATTACGATCAACGGCGAAATGTAGTTTACTTTGAGTCAGTCCGACATACAAGGTCCAAGGGGCTGTTAATCCTCACTAGAGCACCAAGTGAGTTTTATTCCGCAGCTGATAATAGTCTCCAACAAATGCACTGTTTTACTCATGTTTGAATAAAGTTTCAGTTAAGTTTTAAGAAATAATCTGGCCTAAAAGAATGACATTATATGTTTGTGACCGTTTTTTAAGATTTATGTCTCAGTAGGAACGAACGGCTTTTGGCTGAGTGTCGCAGACAAGCTCAGGAAGTCAGAAAGTATTTACAGACAGACTAATGCAACATCGGTTTGGGTGTTTTCATGGACAACAAGAGAAATATAGAGCAGCAGCCTTATCCTCTTAGGTACTGACTCTTACTCAGAGGTATAACAGTAAGTCCAAACTTAACCTTGGAATACGCAGACACATAGCTCATGTAAGACTCAACTGTCTTTGCTGTCACTAAAGCTGTCATTTATAACAGGAAAAACGCTCTCTTAGGATGAAATAGGTAGTAAAAAATAAAAGACAAGGACGAAACCAAGTGGAGGCCAGTTCATCTGTTAAACTCCTTTTTCCTAATATTAAGTAAGTCAATTAAACTGGCAGACATGTCTAGCCTGGGAGCCAAAGTTACTATCACACGAGAATCTCTGGTGTCTCAGGGGACAGGCTGTGTTCGATTAGCCAGGCCTAAAAACAGACTGGGAAGGAAACGATGAAAGGAGATCCAGAGGGAGAGCGAGAACATCTGCCTCTCCAGCCACAATGACAAACGGGGAGAGAGAGAGGGAGAGAGAGAGAGAAGGGTTTTCATCTCAGAGGGACATTCTGCTTAGTTCAACAAAAATCCACAAACACATGCTCGCAAACACACGCCAGTCCATACAGTACTGATACACTTCCCGTGTTCTCTTGAACAGAAACCATTTAATCTAAAGTCCTGGTATTTTCATTCCAGTCCTTTAGGACCAGTCACGGGTCAGATTTGTCATATTGTTTATTTATTCTTTGATTGATCTAAGGTAGTTCCTGATTTAAATCAAAATGCTGCCAGTTTTAGGGAATTTTAGTCAGGAAAAGTTCTTTTATGGCTGCTGATGTGAAGTATCAGTATCTCTACAGAAACTCAGGTCTTGTACTGAGCCATACTCACAGGGCAAATTTGGGGCAAAATAAGTCACCCAGTCAAATGAAGAGAAAAAGGCCTGTTCTCCTTTGCCTTTTTGATTCACTATTCACTTATCTTGACATATGGAATCTCTATATTTTCATCTGTCTACATACTGTTGTTATAACTGAGAGCAAAATCAAAAGTTCTCCAGCTAAAAAACGCCGACAAAACAAATTTGCCCAATGCAAGGATACAAATCCTTATTTTAATACCTTATGAAAAAATAATTTGACACCTTGGGCAGAGAAATAAACCACTTAGATATAGGATTGCTATGTTTTGATATCTGTGCCCACATAATACTTGAGTTGTAACCCCTTTTTCTTTGATTTAACAAAATGTGCCAAACTGCTGAATGCATCACTGTTAAATAAACAATTTAGTCTGAGTAAGATACAGTTTAAAGTTAGAAAAGTCTGATTTAGATCAAAGAGTCTGACCATGTTTCGGTACTTGACATCACTAAATATTTGTTTCAACTGACATATTCTTGTCAGTACTGGAAAGTATTGAGATTTGATACTGTGTGAAGATTATCGCTCTTTATGGTTACCAATTTCTGTTTGTCGTGACATCTCAGCTACTCAATAATGATCCCAGGTGTTTTCACTACTATATCTTACTTGTATTTACTCACTTTTTAAAGGTTGTTCAGTGATTAATTAGTGGATAGATAAAAAAATAATCAGCAACATGATTGTAATTTACTTTTGGATACACTCCCCTTGAATTTCTCCCCTAAATAACAAACAACATTTCGATTTAGGGAACATAATTGTAGCTGACACAGTGAATCACAACATTATGTGCATCATGTGCAAAGCAGACAAATAAAAGTGACAAATATTTCTACAATAGCTGTGATGTCCTGATCCCATTATGTCTGTCTGTCATCTTCAAAGCCAAACAGAGAGAGAGACAGAGGAAGTCCGGCAAGAATGTGAATGAGCTGCTAAATCTGGACAGAGGCCTGGCCACTTGTGGTCGAAAAGCCCTCACACAAGAAATGTTGTTAAGTTGGGCTTTAAATTCCAGGGGTTTTTTTTTTTCACTGAGAAAACAACATCAACACATGTGAGGGAACTTTCCACTCTTCACTGAGACGTCCCATGCGCACTTGAGGTGCATAAATAGACAATGGAAATGGACAATTAAAATGTATAGTCTAGCCCGCAAAAAACAGACGTACGTTCACGCGAGAGCCTGACAGAGACACGAAGAGACTGGAGCTCAGTTTCAATGTTTCGTTTCAGGTAAACACAGTCTGTATATACATTTACTCCTGAGCCAGCAGACTACATGCATCTCATGCTGAATTCATCTGGACCACCGGTGGAGCTTAAAAACGGTGGGATTTAGGGATATGAAGAATGTAAAGGATATATGTGCAACCGTGATTTGACACTTTAATCCTATAGTGAAAACCACACCTCTACATCCTAGCTCTAGAACCCCTATCATTGCGCTTACAGTATGGTTTCCTCAGTGACGAACCACCATAACAAGAGAGCGCTAGCATCTGTCCACCATTCACGTTGCTCCAGATGGCACGACTTTCCCAGGAATCAGTATTCATGACCTCCTGAGGAAAACAGAAGAGGACTCTGTGAGGTCCATGAAGCTACCACATGTGACTTACAGTAAGCATCACCAAGCATCAGTGCCACCAAAACCATTGTTCTTTCTGTAATAATACTAACAAAAGAAGATTAATCCCAAACATAAGTTCACTAGAAAAATTCCTCCCTGCTGATGTGTCTCTATGGAGGACGCCGGAGCCCTTCCGGCTCTAATAAAACTACTATTTCAGCTATTTATCATAAAAAAGTGAATCTTCCAGAGGCATGTTTCAGACTTCAGGATCCGCTGAGAAAAATCCCACAGCTAGCCTATAGACAGCTGTCACCTGGTTTGGTTTCTGCTGCACTTTCAGATACACTTTGTCCTCATAGACTCAAAGATGAAACCCCAAGGTTCGCAATGCGTCCGTGTTTGCAGTGATGGATTTTTCCACCTCAATACATGGGTCACCTGAAGCAGGAAAAAGTTTGGGGATCCCATCCTCGTGGAATGTCAGGAGGCTCTAAATCACATTGCCAGAGTCTCATTGAAGTCTGGTCTGCTCTCCAGCTGGATTGCAGAGTGAAAAAGGGGGATGGGGGGTGAGATGTGGCTGTTGCGCAGCTGTCCACCTACATAGCCTCCATCTGGGTGGGAAAAGAGACCTCCACGGACCCCCCCCCAATCCCAAGAACGTGAAACTTCAGCGATGTGATGCAAAGCGGTCTTTGGAGAGGAAACTGAGGAAGTTCAGTGGCTGTTCTATCGCTCTTCGCCTGCTTATTATTCAATCCTATTCCCAAAGGAGAATGACTTCACCGCAATTGCTAGATACATCTTTCGGATTCCCAAGGACAGGGAGACTGTCCTGCTCGCTTATTACAGAGTCCGGGAACACTGGGATTCAACGAGAGAGCAAGGCAAACCGCTAAACAACTGTACAAACACAGGTTGGTCCCCAGTCTGGTGAGCCTTGATTACAGATGTCAGTGTGCTGAGAAATGTTGTGATAAAAGGCCGCAGTATGTTCTCAGTACACTTGGGACAACGTAGCATAACACTCGGACCATGTTAACACTAACACTCTTACAGAAATAGGTCTGTTTTCAATTGTTACGTCGCCAAAATCCCTCAATGTTTTCACTCTCAGCGACACGATTTGAAGGATGTGTTATCAGATGTGCATGTGTGTTAAAACAAACACCACCGCATTCGAACACATGCTCACATACATACACTAAACCACAACTCTTCCCACAGTAGCCTCAGAGATAATGTTGTGAATTCAGGGAATGTTTCTGCCCTTTAAAATTCCGAGAGATGAACATTTCATATAGTTGTACACAGAAATGTGCCACATGTTGTCTGTTAATGGACACAGATGCATTATTTCTAGAAAATGAAGACAATCTGAGCTGATTGGTGGGTCACGGAGACAGATGCTTCTCTTCAAAAAAGCTGGAAGCTGCACCCTTAGCCTGTGACCTTTGACGTAGCGTGTGTCCCTCTTCATCATCTCCTTTCCAACTGGAGGGGTTTCAGTCAACAGCTCACACATATGAACACAAACACACTCGCGTAGGGAGGAGATGAGAAGGTGAAAGGAAGTAGGAGTGAGCTGAAAGAGCACTGAAGAGGGTCGGTGAAAAAATCCAGAGACAGATGAGGGTCATGGGCAGGGACAAACATGTTGGATTTGAAGAAGGGCAAAGGCCTTGAAAAAGACACTCGAGAGACTCGAGACAGCTATTTAAGATGCTAAATGAGAAATTCATTCCACCTTAAAATCCCTTGGGTGCATTATTCTAAGTTTAAATCATGTGTGCGACACAAATGGAAGCACGAAGAAGTTAAAATATTTGAAGAGCAAAAAGTCAGAGGACAGTGTGCAACCCTGGTCAACCAAAGGTGATGTTTGTGGGCAAACAGGATAATGATTTAAAAAAGCTTTGACAGTAAAATAAAAACATGTTTGTAATTCTTGGCTGCAGATTGAGTAAGAAAGGTTTATTATTGATTTGTTTGTTTATGAATACTGTATGTAGTGTTGCATAAGTTGCTGGCACACAGTACCTTAAGAGGTTAGTAGACGCTACTAGTAATATTCCTCTAATAAAGTGATGCATATTTGCTCCCACTGCTCAAGTGCTGTCTTGTCTTTTTAGTAGCAGTAGAAGCCACATGAACATAATAATGTAAGTAATACCTCAGAAAAAACTGCCATAAAACGTAACAGAACTGTCCTGTAGTCTATTCGTGATTTTATTATTGCGTCTTTCTTTTAGGTTATAACTTCATTTTACAAAAAAGGAGGATTTTCAACATTTAGTTTGGTTTGATAGTCAATTAATGAATGATTTATCGAGCAAGGATACCAAACCTTCCCTGATATTCTCAAATGTAAAAATTTGCTGATCTTCTCTGTATCATGTCAAATTGAATGTCTTAACATTTTAGACCATAAATCAGACAAAACAAGCAATTTGAAGACATCAATGGATGTTCTGACATTATGAACTAAACAATTAATTCATTACTTTTAAAAAAGAATCATAAATTGCAGCCCAGCTGACAGAAACAGAGCTATGGAGCACCAGGAGTAGATGACCTTTGTATTGTATATTTGTGGTGAAAGTGTGTGTTTCTCTCCGCGGCGCCCCTGGTCACTCCTGAGGCTAGGAATCAAATCGGAGCAGATTTAACAAGGGGTGTTTCTGGTCTGGTGAATACCTCTCTGTAAATGACTAATTTACGTCTGGCGCACCTGGTGACACGGTCGAGTAGTTGGAGAGAGGTTTGGAAAGACGGTGAGAAGAGAGCGAGGCTGTAAAGGAGGCGAGGAGGAAGGAGACCTAGGCAGGAGGAAAAAAATAAAAGAGAAAATTGACGGAGCGACGGAAAGGAAAAATGAAGGGACGGATGGACGCAGGAAGGGTGTTAATGACACAGTGAGGTTCTGCTTCGCACCACTGGCTGTTTCACGGCTCCTTGTTTTTCATGCTCTCCTGCAGAGGAGGGTCCTATTAGGCTCTGTTTATAGCCTCTCTCCCTCTTCGCTCCTTCATCTCCGTCTCTCTTTTACACACATGCACGCACGCACACACACACACATAAAGTGGCCTCGGTTTATAACACAAGTCATGTCTGCTTTATAGCATCCCTGACCTACAAACACGGCAGCAGTAGTCATCAATTAAGGCTTTTTACAGACCTATATGTGTCGCTTAATGAGGGGAGAGAGGATGGAACAGGGCTGAAACATGTGGCGTTGAGGGAGGGGCTAATATGGATTTCAACGCCGCACGGTACTCTAAGACTGATGAATACTATCAACACTAAAAGCAAAAAACTTCAAACACCAAATGACATGAAAGACTGTCTGAAAAACACCTGAGGGCAGCTCAGTGGACACTGGGTCTTTTAGCAGAAAAACTCTTTTCTAGGCATTTTTGGTGAGTTGCCAAGTTTTCTTTCAATTGCTGTTCCTCCTGTTGCTTAACCCCCCCACCACCCTCCCCCCTTCCCCTTTTTCATCTTGTATTTCGCTTGTTAAAGGATTATCCCGGTTTATTACAATGTGGGTTTTATTTTCAGAGTTTGGGAAATCATTTTTATCAGCCAGGATAACACTGTGCCCAACAAAGTAATTGCTGAGATTTGGGAATGCAGACACATTGCTACATGAAATCTGACGGGGGCCAGAAAACAAGAACAGGCCGAGGATCAGACATGATTGTAAACAAGCCAACAGCTGAGTCAGATTTTCTACCGTTTTATTTGGAAGTAAAATTGAAAGCAAAGCGAGCGATTCCAAAACGTAAACAATGATCCCTCATTTCGCAGGAAAACGACAGCAAATATTGTAGTTGAACCTGGAAGCAGCTCTGCAAACTGTGATGGATGTTTACAATTTACATTTTAGGTAATAATTTTACTTTTTGCTTTCTCTTCTGAGCAAATTTAGCAAAGCTGGGGGCTTGTTTAAAACCTGTTTCCTATGAGACTATGAAAATAAGACCCATGTTGCGCAAAAACATAATAATCCATGAATGCCTAAAAACTTTGCATTAACAGTGCCACAAGGCTGAAGAGCATCAGCTGGTTCACTTGTGTGAGGACTCATCACATCAAAATCACTCAAAAAGATTTACACAGGATATACAGTACACTATAAAAATAGTTTGAACCCATTTTATGAACCCATTTTATTCCTCTGTAATCAAATTTTGAAATATTTTATTTGTCTGGCTTTCATAACATAACATCATATCAGAATATCACAAACTGTCTTATGGTCTATAAATCACTTATCAGCTATGTTCCATATAAATAATCTTTATTATAGAGCTTGTTAGTGGTAGTATTTTCCTCTCGCTCTCTCTGTCTGGCACAGCGCCAGTCTGATCTTTGCTCAGTCACTGAAAGCTCTCCATCCATCCACTGCTAAAGACGCATGGCTCTGGGGAAAGGAATCACCCTCCCTCTCTCTCTTTCCACTCTCTGCTCGCCATAGAAAAACACAAACCTAAACTTTCGTCCAATAAGTTAAGCAATAAGTGGGGGGGTGCTGGGAGAGTCGGGGGTGGGGGGGGGGGTTGAAGGAACTTGACCCCCACAAACCCTCCTCCGTTTGTCCTCAGGATATCCTAGGCAGTTTGCCCTCTGCTCATAACTACACCAGAACTGGACTAGAATTCATGTTGAGCAACTGAGGTATTTATTTTTTGCCACAAAAACATTGAGAAATAAGAACTTGGAGAGATGCAGACACACTGTACAGAAGCAGCCAGTCTGCTGTGGTTATTGATGCTGTGGGGATTCAGATTTGCACAGTTAGAGGAAACAGAGAGTCTTCATAAGAATGTTTACGTAACGTGGTGGAGGAGCTGGCCAAATTCACTCCTTTGGTAGAAATACAGTATATTTACTTTTGAAAACATTTAAGTGCAAATCACGACGGCTGAGCAAATAAGAGGGCCAATGTCAAGTATTAAGTCACTTTCATCCATATGCTGGGAATGGTGCTAATGGATGTCAGTTGGAAAGTCGGTCAGCCTGTCCATTCAACATGTTGGTCCAAAACAAGCTCTGATTTTGGTAACTCTTTGACTTCATCAGGTGCTATTGGGAGGTTAACATTTTCTCCTTTTGGTCCATGACAAGTTATCTTGTAAACCAGTGGCTGGCTTTATGTTTTTGACCCCGTGACGCTCCTCTAATGCCATCATCAAGATATGTTTTCCACAAAATACCAAATTCAATGGTTAGACTACCATGAAATTTGATGAGCAGCACAGTCATGAGAAACTTTATCTTTTGAGCATCACTACTGGTAAGAGTAGCAGAACAATTATTATGTTGTTTGTATTGGGAGTGTCATGAAAACTGTAGTCTGTAGGCTTTTATTTATGAATTTATTATAAATTATTATGTAGTTGTATTAATTTTGCTTTTTTAATACTACTTTAGCCACACTGAACTTTTTAACTGACTGTTCTCTTTAAATACATATTTTCATATACTCTCATTATCTTCATGGGGGTGGTCACAGCACAGACTAGGGGAGTGAGACGTCTGTATTCCCTCCTGCTCTCTGCTGTAAACACACATATCTGTTGGCGAGCAGCTGCTCTCATGTCTCCATGGGTCTCTGTGTTTGTTTTTGGCAGAAACTCTCCCACTCTCTGTCTGCTCAGCCTGCTCTCGGATGGTAGGCGGGTTGCTCCGGTAGCAGCAGCCTCAGAGTCACACGCACGCTCTCTCTCGCTACGCACTGAGCTATTCCTTAAAGGAGTTACGCTACTTGTATAACACATTTTAGTTTAGGTCCGGTGGGGGGGTCAACTCAGGCCGAGCAGTAATAATTGGATTGGATTGAAAGACAACACCACACAATGTATGACTGCCAACACCAGCTGACGCACATTGCAACAGATTTGGCCCAACTTTGTGGAATCACTGGTCACACCCATTGACTGTAAATAAATATGTATTTCGTGACAGCTCCTCAAAAGTGGGGCCAAAATATCTCAATCGTCCCCTGAAGGCTGGCTGCAGAATAGGTGGATGGGACATGAGCCAAACTAAAAAATCAAAGTACACGTGAAATAAATTTTTCACAAAGACACTTTTATGTCATATTAGGTAGTGGTTATCACGTTGATGTTTGTTCAAGTGCTGATAAGTTTGTTTTAACTACTTATTTGACGATATAAGAAGGATGTGTGACATCATAATCGACTGCTGTCACAGACGCTCTCAAACCTTCCGTCAGACGGCGGGACGGCTGTTGGAGGGGGGGCGTGTCCTGTAGGCCGTCATCCCGCTGTCTGACTCTTCTGCGTAAACTCTGTCTCCAAATGACGTGACACAAGCAAGATGGCAGCTCCCAGAAAGGAGATACTTTGGCTTCAATTTTGCACGGCGGTAGGACGTGGAGACACATCGTCCATATTTATATACAGTCAGTGGTCACACCCAGAATCAGCTAAACCATAATTGGGGTGCCTGCCTTTAATCTGTATACCCAAAAAAGAGAAACAAATAAACAAAGAGAGAGAAATGGACTAACAAAATCAGATACAGTTGGAGAGAAGACTCTTTCATTGTGCTGTCAATCCACTACTATGGTTTCAAAGGGTTTTCTTAGATAGAAGCTTTAGTATAAAAGCCGTTTGATTCAATTCATTTGATTCCAAGTTTGATGTCTTTCTAAAAGTTTCTAAACATAGATCTAAATCGACTGTGCAACAAAAACTGTGTTAATTTAGTGTAAAGCTTTATGAGTTCACTATAATGTCATGTTCTCTGACTATGTGGTGTTGCTTCAGGTGATATAAACAGGCTCTCCGCTGTTACCTCCTTAGACAGGCGTCTGGTATGTGTCATATCCTTGAATGTGGTACATTTCAATGAGTCAGAGGTGTGTGTATGCAAAGCATGCCAAAAACATGTGTATGTGTTGAGCCCTGCGTAGTACATACTTGTGTGTAAGCGTGACAGCGCAAAGCGAGATGAGCTGCAGAGCGTCGAAACCTGAGACGGCGATAACCGATGTGGTGTCAAGTTCAGTCGTTCCTCTGAGGTCACGAAAACATTCATCCTTTGTAGCTTATTTTCATGTTGACTATTCTTTGTTAACACCGGAGACCTCTGCAAGGGGGGTCAGGCCACACAGTGAAAGGAGAGAATGAAATAAATAACGATTGCAACATTCCTCCCGTTTCAACACTTTTCATCGTCCTCCTTAACATTTAAGCAATTCCACCTCTCTTGTTGTCATTTTAATTCCTCCCTTAAATTTATGTCCACCTCCCGGCCTCCCCTCCAAGAATCTCTTGGTTGTTCACATCAAGACCACAAATGTTTACAATGCAGAAGCTGTGAATACCTCGTCTCCTCCTTGCAACAGACTCAAGGACACAGGCAACACAGTCCAGTCCATCCACACAGAGAGATGGATGTGTTATGTTCATGTTGAGTCGAAGCTCACTGCTGCCACGTGTCACCTCTTGGGATCAAGAGGCTTTTACGGACTGAATATTGCAAACATTGAGCAACTCTTCCAGTATCAGCTCTGAATGGATGTTTTGTTACACTCACAGCATTCCAGTTAACAGTTTATATCCTGATAACTCATAAAAGGTCATGTAAACGTATTTCCTCAATTTCCAGTCACTGACATAACATTGAAAAAATGTTGTGAGTACTACTCACTAATACTTTACTGGCACAAAGAGAGAAGGAACAGTGATGAACAAAATAATTAGCGTGAAATCTAATTACTGACCTTGGAAATACAGTAGCAGTTACACAGAAACGAGTCATAACTCAAGCTCCACTTACTCTGCTTATTCCACAGCTTTCAACTATCTTGTAATCTTCATCTATGGGTGGATTTTTTTATGGTAAGTCGTCATGGAGATACCTCAGTTGTCATCATATCATACTTACTGTGGGTCACAAGTGACAGGTGAGCAAACATCTGCTGAGGAACACCATGAATGCAGTTGAAAGCTCCAGAAAAAAGCTAGTCAGTGAACCCTGAGTTAAGGGTATTTGTGTCAAACAAAATATTTCCTAACATCCTGACTTTTACTGAGAAGCCACAGTATGATTCACAGGCAAAATTAGCATTTTCATATTTGCAACTATTAGTCCAAATAAACAGCACTTCTGCTGCACTTAAAGCATTTCCTCTCAACTTCTTTATATGACTTTTCTTCATGTTTTTCATTCCTCAGTTACCATATCCACTAATGAAGGGAGACGTGAGTGTAACCAAGCTTTAGTGAATCCAATATAACAGTATCCCATTCAACATGTGAAAACATTTAAGTAGATATCCTTGAATAACACGATTTAGTATATTAAACTGGCAAATATTGCAGGAAATAAGCTGTAACATCATTTGGCATTGTGGCACCAGTCATATGACTGTTTGAGAATATCATACCAATGTGTTTGTGTATTAACTTGGACGTCTGAGGTGATTCTTGCTGATTTCAGCAGCAAAGCGAAAACCAGATGAGAGAGACAAAAAAGTAGAGCATGAAGCACGCACACACACACACACACACACACACACACACACACACACACACACACACACACACACACACACACACACACACACACACACACACACACACAAAGGCCAGTCATGTATGATTTAGACTCAGTGAGATCACATATTCACTATGACCGAAACACAATACCTTGCATTTCTAGATCAGGCTGCGATATTTTCTCCAAATCTTTTTTCCTGTCTTTTCACCTGCCTTGCTTTATCTTTCCTCTTTTTCTTTCTTTTCTTTTCTCTCCTTTTTTCTTCCATACTGTCTTCTGCTCTCTCTCTCTCTCTCTCTCTCTCTCTCTGCCCCATTCATTCCAAGCAGAGCCGTCCCGAGCAGAACAAAGCCCTGTGCTGACACCACATTAACACAGTCCAGAGCTCCTGTCACTCTCTTGCGCTACAGAAGAGGCTGATAAGGCAGAATGTGTGATAGGAGACAAACATGTAACCCCCCCACTTCTCTCGGCCTCTCACTCCATTTATCCACTTCCCCATTCCTCTGTCGATCCTTCCTGATACAGATATTGTAAGCTTGGGATTGGTATTTGAGGAGAAACAACAGTGTCCTGTTTGGTCTGTCAGAGAATACCAAACTGTGCAGGAACAGGTTTCATCATCCACCTCTATCTGCTGGGATTCCAGTCGTGTTTTCTGGAAGAGGCTGTTTCACTTGGCTGTCGACAGATTCATAAACAACACTGCTGTACACTGTGGGGATTTGGATAGTGTTTCCAGCAGAGCCCCCCCTAGCCAACAATAATAATAATCCACTGACAAGGACTGAGGTTCGCTAATATTATTTTCAGATGTGTCAAAGATGTTAAATGCAGGAAAACAAAGTCCTAAAAGCATAAAACTTCTCCTAACTCTCAGTCTAGACAACGAACCCACCTGAAGACACACACATACACCGACCATCACACAAACCAGAGCAGCTCTAACTCTGGCAGCGGTGTTGCAGTGTATGGCTCTATTTGTCTGCCACTCAAGAGCCCTGGCATCAATGAAGCACACGGCGTACCCATAATTCACACAACACCTACGGTTCAGCCAAGCCCAATGAGGTTACAGCAACAAAATATTAAAGAGAGGTGCTTTTTCTTAAAACAGCAGGAGCTTGTCAAGTTTACATGTATGTTTCTTGGTTACGTACTGCTCTCACCACAAATCTAATTGGTTTTGGAGCCTCTGCTACTTCAAAAGAGCCTCATAAGTTACTAGAGAATAAAACTTTCAATAAATGTAGAGTTCAAAAACATATATGAGGGCATTTCACACCACTTTACAAAACCAAAACTGAGATGAACAGGGTTAATAGTGCTTCTGTCTGCCAACATATCCGCAACTGCACTGACACGTATTCCAGCCTGAGCCAGGCGCACTGTGGAAACATATCAGCACTATAGCATGAGAATGACGACACACAGACAATGAAGTGTCCGCAGCAAAATAGCAAACTCCTCTCCCGTGAGACGTTGTTATATGAGGGAGTAAGAGACAGACAGAGGAAGCAATCCTCGGTTGCGGTTGCAGCGCCTCGCTGTGTCCTTCCTTCTTCGAGCCCGCTGAGCCAACTCTGCAGTCTGTTCTCTGCCATTAATTAAACCATTAAAACAGATTAATAAGCAGAGTGGGGCTCCAGTCTCGACAACATCTGATGAGAATTAGGGAGGCGTGCTTTTTTGGCGTGATGACCCCAATGCCCTTTCCTTTGGCTCTTTCTTAGCAAATCCTCCTCCTTCTTCTGTTTCTTTTCTCTTTAAAACGCTGATCTGAATAATTCAATCTTATCTGCTGCTCAAATGTCTTTTTCCTCCTCCTTGACTTGCTTTTATCTAATTCTGGATCAAAAACATGTGGGTACAGAGAGGAAGACCCAGAGGGCAAATACAAGCAGGATTATGCTTGTATTGCCATTATTAAGAGTAGATTGTTATCCAGGTTTCTAATGTGATTGTTTCGTCTAGCAGCGCACTCAAGAGTTGATTCTTCTTAGTCCCCCCCCGTTCCCTGCGACCTGCCTGCCCTGCATCAAAAGTAAGCTGTCTAAATGACTGAAGTTTCACATAGTAGTTACTCAAACACAAACACACACTCACCAGCCAGTGCATCTGTTAGCCGTTTTGCTCTCCAACAATCACACAGACTGCTATGTTCCTCTGTGAGTTTGGTGATTACATATTCAGTGAAAATAATGTATCAACCTTTAACCTAACACTTAAATGACTGAGACCACCTGCATCAAACTGCAACACGCTACGCTGTGTAACTTGGAGGCTTAACAGACCGAAGAAGGGACATTTAGGAGACAAATGAAACTGTCATCACGCGGGCTGCTGGCAAGTGTTATAACTTGATTGTCTGATGTGTTGGATTGATTATAAGCAACACACTCAGGCAAAACTAATTAATGCACTGCTGGAACTCTCATTTATCAATTCTGGTGGCAGGACGTTTCGAAAGAATTAAAGGGCAGAGTTTGAGGCTTTCCACACATACAGTAAAGAGAAGCCACTGAAGTTAGGAGAGACATACACAACATGTGGGGATCGTTTAAGATTAATGTCTTCTCATCTCATTAGCTCGTTTACAGAGATTACCTCTTTTATTTCTGACTGCGGGAGTCATCCTGCTAACTGATGGTGTGAAAACCGCAAACCGTATTGTTTGACCTGTCCCTGAATTTTGTTTTAAAAACTCTGAACACCGAGGAGCAAATTAGAGGAAAGATGACAGGAAAGGTAATTGCAGGTGTTAAAGAGAAAGAAAAAGGCTGTTTACTGTTAATCATTTTAAACTTACATTAATTTTCCTTTAATCTATGATTTCAGCTTTAATTTAGAGCTTACGGATCTGTGTTTACTGAGTGTCTTTTATCTTATGTTATGAGGAGGATGCCCTCAATTAGCACAGTAAGGCAAATCCATTAATTCATCCAAAAACTTGCAGCCAAGAAATAATGTGTCTACTCCATCAAACATCTTTTCCAACAGCAGCAACTCACAGGGTGCAGACTGGACAAACAAATAAAAAAGAGACTCTGAACTCAAAACAACCTTTCAAGGCCATTTTGTTGTTTTTTGTACATTGTGAAATCTACATGATGACAAGATTATGAATACAAATAATACATTATTTATAATACTTTTCCATATATATCAATATGTCAGGAAAAGAGGGTAATGTAGACATCTGATAGTGGACATTGCTACAATGCTGCAAGCCTCCTCCGCCTGCTGCTTTAGGGGATGAGTATCATTAAAACGATGGCGCCCAGCATCCCTGCAGCGAAGACCATGACCTGGAAGATGTCTTTCCACAACGTGCTAGAGGTTGCTTTCTTTGCGAGCCTTGCAGAGAAATCTCTGATGTGAGCCTGCAACGACTGGACGATGGCTGAGTCCACAACTGGATCCTGTAATAATATTACAGACTCCAGCAGACGCCTCCCACAAAACCTCTTGGTCAGGTCTTTCATCACGGCCTTGGAGACTTTCTTGATGTTCTTCATGTCTGGGCAGAAGCCTTCGGTTTCAGTGAGCCCCTCCAAAGTCTGGTTCACCAGTGTCTTTGTGTGGGTAACCCACTCCTCCTGACTCTGGTTGTAGAGAGCGTGACATTTGGTCAACACTCTCGACGAACAAGCGGAGCTGGTTCTCACTTTCTGCCTCGGCTGTAGACTCGCAATCTGAGGAGGCAGATGGATCAGCAGACTCCGTTGTTGATGTTCGTTGTTGGTCCATGGGGACCTCAGAGTTGTTTTCCTTCTCTAGGACTGTCTCTGGTGTATCTTCAGATACGCTATTCGTTTGTAGTTCTTCCATAGTCAGGATATTTGTCTCTGGTATTGTTTTCAGATAATCTGTTATCTGATTAATCTTTTTCAGATGTCTGTCTCTTAAATCTGGTGACAGCTGTGTCCTGTTAATGTGTGTAAAGATTCTGGAATACATACAGATTCTAGAGTCAATGTGACATCACACACACACACACAGACACACACACAGATACACACACATACATACATGCAGACACACATACACAAGCTTCTTTTTTACTGATACATACAAGCGTAACCATAAAATAATAATTCCTACAGCCCAAACATTATAAATAACTAGTAGTAAAGAACACAAGGGTAAAAGCCAGAGCACTCTGGCACCAGATGAAAAAGATTTTTCTGTTCCTCAAATGGATATGTATGAAACAGAAGTGGGAGGCAAAAAAATAAGAGCCACAGAAAAAAAAGACACTTCATTTCAAAAAGACAGCTGCAATTTCAGTGCATGTGCATGAGAAACAAGAAATAAATGGATGTAAGAGATCATATGTGATATAAAAGGGGGAAATTAAAAAGTGGAGGCGAGCAGGATGTGATGTGTCAACTGAAAATGAATCACAACAGAGCGTGATAGCCAGAGGTGAAGAGGTCTTGAACACACACAAACACATCACTGTCTCAGTCTTCAACCCCAGCAGCACATTACTGGTTTTGTTGATACGGATCTGCCCCGTGGACAGCTTACTCTGTGTTAAATGGACAGGTTGCTTATTTAACTTTCACTCACAGTGAGCTCAGCAGTGACCTGAGACCAAGTGGGCCTGGTGTGAAGGAGACATTGACAGGTAAAGGAGACAAAGACGTGAGGAAGGAACTCCCAGCGTCTACATCTAAAGCACAAACATGGTGTTTTAGTGCCGCAAAGTCTGAGCAAAAACAATGTTGGTCAGTTTGTGGAAAGTTGTAAGAAACAAAAAACTGCAAAGTTAAACATGCCACATACACAACCGTTTACTGAGTCTGTTGTCTGCTTACTCAAGAGCTGTTATAGCTTTTTAAATGCTGTCCACTGCAGCTTAAGCTAGGGACTGCTCCAAGAAACAGTTGATAATTTGTACAGTCGAATGACATGTTGTTGGGACTTTTAACTCACTACTGTGCTTCCACACAAAAGGTTGTGAATTGTACTTAAGTTTTAGTAAGATCTTATGTGTATTTTACAAAAGGTAGAACTAATCTTTACTTATATGTGTCCCTTGATGCGCACACAAAAAATATTTACACATACATTAACACTTGGCTGCTTTAACTAGTAAGGAAAGGACAGAACTTTTGAGATGAACAGCTGAGACAGAGGTGAGGCTGGTGAAACGTGACAAGAACTTAGCATATGTCCGTCTCTCCTACCTGTGCACTCGTGCTGCAGACCCTTTCCGTAGTATCCCTTCTCACAGATGCAGTCGTACTGTCCAGTGTGTGTGCCGCACTTACAGCTGGCCATCAAGTCGCAGCAATCCTTGCCTGCTTCACACAAGGAGGAGCAGCGCATCAGATCCTCCTGGATGTAGCTGCCTGTAGGGAGGTCTGAAGGTGGAAGACAAAACACACAGGAACACTTGTTACACCACCTGGCAATTACACAAATTACCTTACGTGTTTAGAAGTCAGACAGTTCTGACAACAGAACTGTAAAATTGTAAAATTCTACTTTTCTTAACATCACGATGGTCTAATAAATTTGCAAAGGGACAATATAAACTGAGACTCAGTATTCTGATCAAACTGTGTATATCTGTATACTGGCAGGTCTTTGAGACATGCTGAATTACACAAACTCTTTCCACTAAACCTCTGACATTCTTGAGTCAAACATTACACAAGGAATTAGAGAATAAAATGAATAAACACCTTAACTCCCACCCCACACACTCTTATACACAAGTACGTCCAACACACATACACAAATGCGGGCAGAAATGCAGAAATCAAAACAGTGTGACAGTGGCCACGAGCCACATAGTTAAAATTGCCTTTTGAAAACAAACACCCAAATCCTCTTCTCCCAATGTACAAATTACTCCAAAACACAGTAGTCACTCCAGGAAGCTTATACAAAGCTGCGTCATTATATGGAGGCAACAGATTAGGACAATGATTGATGATGATTTAGATAACAGAGGGCCACAGCAGGAGAAGAGACCCTGCTCTGGTGTAATTTCTGTGATTTGGCTCACGGCCAGCAAAAGTGGCTCAACATGTGGCTCCATGTTTGAAAGCTGAGTGTACACTTTGAGGCTGTTGTTGGCAGAGACGTCGGGCAGACTTCGAGACAAAGCGTGAGAGACGGATTGGTGGCTGAGCTGATAGTACTGTGAGCGCTGGCTTTCATTCTCACGGCCTTATCCTCGCGCCGTCTCACTGATCTCTTCTCCTGCACCTACCGTCTGGGATTTCAGACGCTGTGTTTGCACATATGCAGTCTGCGAGTACATATGGATGATTTACAGCTCACCATACACTCAGTGGTGTACTAAACTGTGATATTTTATGGTGATATTTTATGTTTTAAAGACAAATCCTTCTTTTCACCAAATTGTGGGAATCTCCCTTAAGTGTGGGAAAAGGGCCTTACTCTGTCCAATCAGTATGGAAGCAAGGTTTAATGGCTGTTGGCACTACATAACAGAAGAGACCATGAGAAATTAGAGTTGTCAAATTCCATCTAAAATATTATCTGTTCCTCTTTAAGTAAACATTAAACTTTCAACTTCTAACAACCTTCACTTAAGAAATGTTTCTGAAGGGCAAATGATGATGGGAGCGCTAAAGCTTCAAAGAGGCAACAAAGTAGCTGTGGTAGCTTCAATTTGCCAAAACACAGAGTTTGGAGATCTGATAGGTCTTTAAGGCCTCCAATCACAGAATCAACCCCAGATTCTGATGAAAAGCTTTTCTGACTGAGAATGAAAAAAATCACAAGTCAACGTAAGTTGTTCTCATCTGTTCTTACCTTCATGCAGCGCGCGACGAGCGAGGGCCTCAAACTCAGCGAAGTTGTGCACCAGGTAGCAGTGTTGGTCCTTGGGTTGAGAGGCCATGTCATGGAGCTCCCTGATGTTACCCTGCCAGATGCCCAAGGTGAAAATCTCAACGCCTCGTTCTCTCAAGGCTGCCGCCACCGGCCGAGGGTCCCCGCCATTAGAGTAGCCATCGGTTATCAGGAAAATGACCTTGGTGGCGTTAGAACGGGAATGACGCAAGATTTGCTGTGAGGAGAGAAAATAAAAACTCGTTAAGTGACTGAATTTGAAAATTTATAATTCAAATCTTTCAATAATCATTTTCATGCTGTGTGTTCACCTAAAGAAAAAAAATGTCTTTACACTTTAATACATTTTGGTTAGGGCCGGACGATTTTGAAAAAATATCTAATTGCAATTATTTTGACTGATATTGCAATTGTGATATGATTTCCGATATTAAAATGGTATTTTGACAAACATTTCGCCTTTAACAAATATTGTGCCTCCTGTGATTTGAAAATTGCAGTAGGCCATATTGTGATTTCGATATAATTTCTATGAATTATTCAGTCCTGATTTTGGTTCTTACACTTTGGTTTTTATATGGATAATGTATTCATCAGTGAGCCTTAGGTGCTATTTGGCAGATTTTGTTATCTTTGAGTAGAGCCAGGCTAGCCGTTTCCCCCGTATTCCACTCTTTACGCTAAGCTAAGCTAACTGGTTACCGGTCAGATAGGAGAGTGGTATCAATCTTCTCATCCTCCTCTTCACAAGAAAAAGAATAAGCATATTTCCCAAAAAGTCAAACCAATCCTTTGAACTTAGAGGACATAGAGGACATTCAAACTGAAAAAAGTGTGTAGGTTAGATTAAAAAAGGGCAGTGTACTTTGAGTGACAAGCAAGACAAAATAACGTCTCAGTTAATGTAGTCATGATGTTATTGTATTGCCATTCGTATACACACTTCCCACGCATTTCTCTGCCTGCCAGCGCACTACCAACATAGCTCCAGCTTTAGTGACATGACTAAATTGAATAACGAAGGACGTCACACACGACCACTAAAAACAGCCCTCAATTCTAGGGTTCCTCAAAACCCTACATCAGCAAGACAGGGAGGGAGGGCAGGACAGGGAGGAGGGACCAAGAAAAAAAAAAAAAAAAAAAGAGAAAGCTCTACAATTGTAATTATTTCTTCTACAGACTACGCAGCTGCTTGCCAGTGGTCTAAAACCACCAGAGAACACTGGGCAACACAGACCGGGCTGCTGTGTCCGCCCCAGACACTGGCTACAGTTCCCAAACTAACTTTAGCCACCGTTTACAATCCACCACATACAATTAGACAGAACATTAAAGTCAGAGAAACATATCTTTATTTTTCTGGATTAAAAAAAAAAAAAAAAAACCAACAGGACCATCTGCTAGCTTTGCTGTGAAGGCCAAACTGCAAGTGTCTTGGTTTGTTGTCAGGGTGTTTTAAATGAGTACAAGAGGATAAACCCAGTGAACAATAGATGAAAAGAAAAAGAGGTTGAGGCAATAAGGTGGAGAGAAAAGAAAAGACATTGAAGAAGGAGCCAAGATGAAGTCAGTAGGACCGATATCCAATTACTTACTAACCGAAAGCCAGAAAGGTCATGGGTATATCATAAAAAATTAAAAGATGGAAGGAAAACAAAGCATGTGTGTTAGGAGGAAGTGGATGGTTTTTCTGTATTGTGGGTCCAAACAGGACGTAATAGCCACACATGGCAGACTGTAAAAAACGAGAGGTGAGGAGAGAGGAGACACGCAAGGGTGTGACCACCGAGGGAGGGAGGGAAACAGAGCAGGAGAGAAAGCTCTGGTCCTTATTGTCTAATTGGCTAAACTTCAAGCGGCTCTGGCAGGAGCGGTGTAATTACAGAGCCCATGGAGCGAGGGAGCGAGGGAGGGAAGGGACTGACAGAGAATAGAGGAGAGAGAGAGAGAGGGAGAGCTTGCTTTCTCTGATCCTCAAAGCTCCGGGATGCCTGCTGCTCTGGTTCCCAGCCTGGGTAGGTTCGCTACGCCCGCTCCCAGCTGTCAGTGCACCCTGTCAGGCTGCTGCATTAAGGAGAGAGGAGCCCTCCCTGGTCTTTCGTGGCTCCTGCGAGCTGTCAGCGCAGTAATATTTGCGTGTCTATGTGTGAACATTTAAGGTCTTCTCGTGTCAGGATACACGCATGTTGTTATGCTTAGCTGTCTGATCTTCAGTGTTGAATGTGTGAGTGCTTCGTGTTTTTAGGTCTTTTATGAGGCGTCTGCTTAAAGTGCTGCTGGGCCACAGTGGTTTCTGTGTTAGCCATGAGTCAGTGGCTGGTGTTATAGTCTGCAGAGATACCAACAAACGGAGCATACGCATGCATACCCACTAATAATACCCTCCCGAATAGCCTGCACATACTTTAGGTCAGAGTATTAACATAAAGGCAACCACATGAGCCAGTGTGTGGGAAGGGGCTGCCCTTCACAGTAACTCTCAACATGCACCTTATCATTCAAGACATATAGGGCTGTCGCGGTGAAGGATGCAGTGATTCAAGGTGGCTCAATAGTGCGATATGCAGTCTATGTGGTATTAGCGCCCTTTTTGGTTTGTTTTTTGTGAAAATCAAGGTATATTAGTCTGATAAAGTGTCAGCTGAATGGAGCAGCAGTACTTGACAAACATGGAAAACACTTTAAATGGTGTTGTGGCAGGAAATAATGTTGGCGTACAGCCAAGTCCCCTTAAACCTGTGATTTATGAACAGAGTCTGGCTGGACACGACTTCAGACACTATGATTGGTGGAAAACTACGTTACCTCGCAGGTTAAATGTCAGCCTTCCCGGCCGTGTGGTGACCCAGAAGAGTCTAAACATATAACCTGGCTCTGTTATGAGGGCTAGGCGCCAGGTTAGCTTGTTAGCCTGGATGCTAGCTGTGGGAGGTTTGAGCGAGGCTTGGAAGAGCCCTGCAAGCAAGAACTCAGCGTGCAAGACGCTGGACACAGCAGGCGGAGGGAGCCACCGAACATTCAATACACACGCACTGAAGTATAAACAAGAAGGGCCTAGCCTCATAAAAAAAGAAAAAACATGAACATAGCGCAGTTGTGGCAGTTGCTATAGCGTAGTACTGCAATATTGCGGTTGCTGGGACAGCCCTAAAGACACACATTACAGAAAGCAGTAAATAATGATGCAAAGGTCATATAACAAATAAAACAATCCTAAAAGGCCACTAAACAGTACCAGCTGGTAAGCACAACAGTTTGAGTGTACATGGGTATATGTTTATACAAACAGAGAGGAAGAAAACAAAAGGAAAGAACAGAAGCTCATGTTTATAATCATAATAAATGTTTTCAAATTCCAGCTGTTATTACTCACTAAAATATTTTCTCTGAGTACTCTGGCTAAATAATAAAATAGTTATTTTGTAATCCAAATTAAAGAAGAGACATAAAGAGAAAGAGAGGAATTTAAGCCTCTAAGGTTAACAGTCCGAGGCTCGGCTGTAAAAGTAATGACTACAGTAAGTCATCTATTGTCAAGCACCAACTCTAAGTGTTAATCTTCCTTAAACCAAGCAAAAAGCTACATAAAACAATGGGGTGAAAGCATAAAACAATGGGGTGAAAGCATAAAACAATGGGGTAAAAGCATAAAACAATAGGGTGAAAGCAATGTGATTATAGTCTTAACTGTGTCTTCTCTGGAAATACAGCAGTGTTTGCACCAGCAGGGTTGAAACAATGTCTTTTTTTCCAAGAGCAATGTTGAACTCAACTTGAAAGAACTTCATTTGAATTGTAAGAAAGGAAAAACTGACTGGGTCCACTATTCTGATGTAATGTTAAGACTCCACTAGACGTCCTAAATAATTAGAATGGGTCACATGCAGAGGAAAGGGATTAATTGTTATTTCCTATAACCTCATCTCGTACTGTACATGCATCTGAACTTGAATACCTTGAACTGCTGTATGTCAGCTCAAGGCCTCCCATGTATTTCTTCAATTATGCGCTTGGTGGACACTTTAACGCTGGTGTAGGTCCAAAGAAGAGATAATAAGCCGTCAGCAATAGGACAGTTTAAGTGTGTCTGCTCTGGAGCTGATGATATCTGTCAAAACAGTGGCGATAGCGCAGGGACCAACAGGCCTGGAGGGATTAGTGGTAAGAGCAGCGGATCAATCTCCGCTCCAAAACGCCTCGAACTTTGGGAGAGAGATGAGCGCTCCATATGTGGTGCTGGTGACTGCTGTTTTTTTTATAGACACATACAGTGATCTGTACACACAGTGTCAAAGACATAAATACAAATGCTCTTTTGTTACTGTATCATTAGGGCCATTATGGTTGGGGTTATCAACTTCTATCTGAATCCAGATTTGAATCTGCTTGATCCTTTCAAATCAACTATTAAATCTACAGTATTTAGGTTTAGTTGTCATTAACAAAATAACAACAATGATGAACAAACATGAATAAGGAGAAGTAAAAACTCAAATATTGACATTGAAATAACTATTACCCCACATTTGATGGATACATGACTACCTGACTGCTCTTTGAAAATAAAAAATGAGAGAAAAAAATGAAAAAATGCACAAGAAATGTTTTAGATTCAGTGCTAATAAAAACATCTGGTTATTTTACCAAGTTGGAACTGAATACAAAATTGAACTGGCTATCAGAACCTAACCCATGAGGACCATATCCTTCTCATACTCATTTCCAAACCACCAATGATCCACCAATAAAAATAAACTGAATAAACCTTCGGTCCGCTGATGAAAAACTGGATCCTTACTTAGATGGACTTGCCATCTCCAAACAGATGCTTGTATGATTAGAACTTCAAAAGCAGGCACATTGTTGCATTTGGCAGAAGGCACTAGGAAACCTTTCCACACCTTGAGGGGCTAACGATGGTGCCAAGGTACCCCAGCTGTTAATCAAAGGCTCATATATGCATGGCAGTTATCCTGAATGCTAAATGAGGACCCCCCGTCACCACCGCGCTGCTGGCCTCCCAGAAGCCCCTCCTGTGACTTTGATCAGAGCCTGAACCCACCTGGCTCTGTGCAAAGCTGATTTGTTTCTTTCTTCATTTGCACCCCATTGAATTAAGCAATGAAAAAAGGGATGTAAAGACATACAAGGTCTACATTACTGTAGGATATGAGTCAAATATGCTCTGTTCCTCTACTTATTAACTGACTACAGTTAGTTTGGCCACTATTTAAACACATGGGAAGACTGTGCAGTCACAGTAATTTATCTTGCATTTCTTGGAGCAGGACGTATCTATTGGAGTAGGAGACCCATGATCAATGAAATTAACCCCTTTGAATATAACGCAACAACCTATAAACTGATACGCTGTTACTGTTTTCTACAGCAAATAAATTCAGTCCTGGGTTGACAAAATGGAGCTATATAAGTTCCATATGTTGTCCAATCATACATACAGTAACCACAACCTATGTGTAATACTAGATAGTTCATATAAACATTGGCGATCAGTTTTATCTGCCTTCATCAACACTAAGCACCGAATCCTTGCTGCTACATCACTGCCTGCTGCTGTAACAAAACTCCCTCCACCTCCCAAACCTCCTCCTGCATTGGCAATTGGTTTTATGTGAATATTGAATGTTTCTTTCAAGACGTATTCATGTTCATGCAGGGATGTTTGTGAGCTCAGGGGCAGTCTGTGTCAAGCTTGCCCAGATTTGTTCCACACCATCAAAAGAGCAGTATTGCAGTGTTGCAATACATGATTAAATCCTGTCCTGACTGAAATTAACACATTCTGGATCCACGGCTCCAGGATGTGACCATTTTGCTCGCAAATGCAACAAAAAAATCTGTCAAGTGCGACTCAACATTGTCATTGGTCGCACCGATGCACCTGAAATTTCTCTTCTGTGTTCCTGTTTGTTTCAGATATCAGTCTTATTTTACTATTTCCATCCTGATCGCTTTCAGCCGTATCAGAGCTGTGTTGAGTTACTGCTGATGAAAACATTTATTGCAACTGCTGCTTCATATTAAAAGCTTTTCACTGACTGACGGAAGGCTTTTATTGAGAATAACTTATAGGAAATTAAATATGTTCATTGCTGAGTTAGCAGAGCTTCGTTAGTGGTGCTATTCTTCAATAAAATCAAGTCAACATAACAAGATCTGGAGATGTTGGAAGCTATTTGTTCAGCGGAACAGTTAGAAATACTGCAGAGAGGAACAGTACAAGCAGAAACAGCCACAGTGAGGTGTTTGATGAAGAGCTGCAGACAACGGGCTCTGAATGCATTTTCGGCAAAAAGCACACCTCCAACAGGTAAACAACTTATTTTACCTTGCAGTGCTGTGGAAAAACACATGCAGCGTGCCAACACAGCTCAACTACTCGCACCACAGCTTGACGTGACTACCCCTAAAACCACAGAAAAATCCTACAAGTTTATACTTTGAGACGTGATACACAGGGAAAAGTTTTGTCACCGAATAGAAACAGATTTTCTCTGACTGCGAAGAAAGAGAAGGAGAGTAGGAAGGCAGTCAAATGTTGGTAATGTTGTCATGGCACAGATCAGTTTAGTGTTGTAGTGAGGGCCATGTGCAACATTCCTTATGTACACATTGACTGAGAACAACACACACAAACCATTACTACTACTAAAACGTCTTGTGTGTAAAGACACATTTCCTCTGCCATTGTTGACTTAAAGATTCTTCCATAGTGAAGTACTGCACTTCACAGTAGAAATAAACTACATCAGTCAGTCAGTAAATAGATGTCATATTAGTGAATGTGTGTCTTCAGAAAGTTTAGACTGCACAGCCACCTGTTGTCCAGAGTCCCTGGAGGAGTTTACATTCTGGTGACAGAATACACAGGGTACAACCATTTTGTTTGAGGGGCACGGGACAGAGGGGGATGTTCTGGAAGGACCCAGAAGCAGCGCACAGTTTTGTTTGAGTTATTTGAGTTTGACTTATTTATTTGAGTTTATCCTTACTCCTCAAACATTGGCACTTTTAAAGTTTGCTTTTTAAACAATTGAGGTTAATGTGATTTCTGGTCGAGTGTGTTGTGATATACATAAAGAAAAACATTAATCTGCACTTTTATTCCTGTTTACAATCATTTACATACTGTGTTAAGATATACTAATATGTATGGGAACTGACAAAAATAAGGCACACCAGTGCCACCAATGTAAAAAGTTAGTCTGGAGCCCTGGGATTGCTATGTTTTTGATGTATTGCTTGATAAGCTAATACTTAATGCTTAACAGGTTACATGGTGCTTTTGGAATTGCACAGGGAATGTGAGTGTCATCCCATTTTTAATGACACTCATGGAAAGTACAAAATGGTAAAACCTTTAACAGCTGTAGATGACGCATGCAACTCTGCTAGTTATCAGTCATCACATTCACTTCAGACTGTTTCGTCTTGTGTCACTGACAGAGAATGAAGAACACACCACAGCATGGTTTTTCACTTCCCTGAGATCCACCTTCCAAAAACAAAACCAAATCCTTATTTGTAGGCATTCCACAGTGGATAAAAATGCAACCCAACTGCATCCGCTCTGAAAAGTCTCCCCCCATCAGTCGGAAGTGAGAGCGCTTGTTTTGACAGGCTATCTGCTCTTGGCTTGGGTGGTAAGAATAACAACAACAACTCTGCAGGGGCCCAATGAAACAACATGCACACACATTCACACAATTCAGACACCAGATTCCACTTTGGTACTATTGAGAAACATCTCAGGGACATATCATTTGGATATTTTAGATAATCTAGGTTTCTTGCAAACATAGTTTCTTCCCTGGTTGAATCAGTAATATGCCTTTTGTCCCACAACCATCTTGTTTTTCTGAAAATTTCCCATCTGTTACATGCCTCACATGAATAGCATTATTAAGAAAACTCTGATTCAAAAGTATGTTCACTTCAAACTCAGACTGTGGTTGGATGCCATTTTAATGGCAAATGAATCCTGAAATGTTTTTACTTGCGACCACATGTATTTTCTTGAACTGGTTGTATTGCCGAACAGTTGCCTTCAAGCTTTGATTTAATTTCTTCCATGCTTCTCACATATTGTAGTATGTTTCATGCCACATCATCTCTGTTTCACTTACTTTTTAAAAAAAAAAAAAAACTTTCCATGTTCATGTTTTTCTCAGTGGGTAGCCATGACACTAACACAGCAAGTGTTAGGACCTTGGTTTCCACAAGGGCCACCCAGGCTGCTAAGGGCCATACAGGTGGCTTTGCGTTTTTTTAGTCAGGTTCATGTAAATCACATATAACTAAATCAGAACATGTCTTAAGTTATACATAGATTCTTAGATTGATTTCCAACCTTTCATCTTGTCAGTTTCCATTCATGCTAGCGAGGTATGTAAATCAACTTGCAGAGACTTGAAACTTGACTCAGATACAGCAGGCAGTCCAACTCATAAATGTCATTTCATTCTTTATTTTTTTTGGCAAAGTTCCCTTATCATCACCTGGTAAAGCAGCTTCCAGACAGCTTTGAGAATTTGTCTTTGATGGGACCTTGTTTCGTCTATGAATTGAGAATAAGCTGCCAGAAAACACTGCTCCACAGGCAATGCCGAAGAATCAAATCCGTAGTTTTGTACATTAAAAAGGTGCTCAAAAGCTGATTCTCCAATCTCTGATGTTTGTCTTTCCTTAAGCACATATACAAGTAAGTGTTTTAAAGAGTCCATGCTTAGAACTCCACTACTACCAAAAAAAAGCAAAATAACTTGTCAAAATAATGAAGATAAAAATAATTCACTGTGATGGATTATCTAAAATTTATGCTACACTACGCTTTGGTAATTGCTCTGCAATGAAGTATGCACAGTTTGCAGTGAATTGCCAAAAATATGGAAACCCACTGGTCGTTTGTATCAAGGTTTTCATGATGAATTACTTCTCTAATACAGCAGCGAAGACAGCTGAATGCTCCGCATTGCTGTGCAGCTGTTTCTCGAACCTAATATGTGGCAGATAAAGTGACAAACATGCAACCAAGGCTCCTCGTCAGGATGACACTCTGCAGAAACAACAGTAGAAGCAATAAACCACGTTGAACAGTGTCTGTGTGTGGCTCCTGTCCATTAACAAGACTGCAAAGTTACTGATTATTAACACTGTGTATCTGAGCTGTAAGACACTACAACAAATACTTTCAAACACCGGTTCCAACTACTAAAATTATTTATGACTATCTGGATCTTGGCGCTACAAGTGGGGAATGTGTAAGTATTTACACCAAAAGCACACACTATAGGTCACTGTTTCTCAACCCTAGCCTACAATTTGACAACTTCTGTTTTGATGTCAGTTTGAGTATTTCACAATTTTGTATTCTATTATCAGGAGCACTGAGGGAGCTCCAGAGGGTTATTATTATATGGAAAGATTGATACTTTTCTGACCTTTGAAATTTGGTAATGTATTCCAAATATATCAAACATAAATATACAAGTCTTAGACATTTCCAAGTGACTTTGCACATCAAGGCCTCCCATCCTTGAAAAAACTTGATATGACAGCATTTGTACTTAAGGAGAAGTAGACGCAGAATGCTGTAAAGTATTTCAAGAGTAAATCACTCATCAATCTTTGTGCTTGAAGTGTAGGCTCCAAAAACTGTTTTTGAAATTACATAAAGCATACATGGATAATTGTTGACCTGTCTGGGGTATAACTGGCAAAATTAGAGATGGAAAACACTTCCTAGGAAAGGGTAGCCACTACAGGAAAATGATCTTATTTAGCAACCATTTATTTACGATCACTGACTAATCACTGATTATCACTGACTAACTATTCACCAATGTCTGCCTGTGTAATGTAGTTTTGTAAACTGGCCCAAACTGAACCCACTTTGACTGAAGAGTGCAATGGCATGGAGGAGAGAGTGTGGACAGTCAGTTAATTGCCAGACGTGGTAGGTTGGATGGCTGTGTGCGTTAGCTTGACGGTTTCTGTCACAACACCATTCATCAAACTCAACAACTCAACCAGGAACGACGAAGAGAGGGAGAGACGCAGAGAGAAAGAGAGAAGTTAATTCCACAATGTGATGCCAAGGAGAAAGGCTATCTTGGCGGGCAAATAAGAAACTCATTCAATTATCCCCCCCACTGTGTGCCTCTGTGTTGTGCTGGCGGAACGAAGCGCTGAGAGAAACATTTTAGGCACTGACCACGCTCCAATCGGACACGGCCTTCTGGGTAATTGGACGAGGAAAGCTGGTTTGATTGAGTGGGAGGAAGAAAAACAAGAGCAGTTACCGCCTGACTGCCAGTTGGACCATAGTGGGGTCAGACTGGCTTGGCAATCGGCCTCATGTCATGTATCTTGGGTTATTTATATTTATTATGCTGTTTTCTATGTTTATGACGTGTATTTGACATTTTCAATATTTAAACACGTCAGTATGCATGTATATTGAAAAGGAAATACAGAGGGTATATGCCAGATCAGTATCACCACAGAATTCAATATATCCAGTTGTCTTTTTATGGAGTTTGCACCATAGCATATCTGACCTCATCTGTTTTATTTTGTGTGGGCACTGACATTTTGAATTTTGTAGTCACATAGTTTGCACAATATGTCATATATTACGTTATGTTATGGTTGCTGGCCAATTTCATTAATTTTGATATTTTTGTACTGTCTGAATGTTTTTAATCTGATGAACATGTTGATATGTTATACATGGATTAGACTAAACTATTGTGGTTCATTTTTTAGTGTTCTCATTTATTCTTCAGTTAGTGATTTTTAGACATTTTACAGACGCCCACAAGAACACATTTAACTAGAAACAGGTGTTGAGAGTGATAGTATATTACCTCACTGGATTCTGGTGTATTGAGGATGTCGGCAGAGAAACTATATCTCTGCCACTCCAATGATGAATTGCTTTTTATATGACTGGGTGACATCAAAACACCAAGATCTGATATTTACAGTTAATATTTTCAGATATCTGCAAAACTTTTTGCCACTAAACTGCATTGTTTGCATTGTTGTTTGGAATGATTTATATATGACATATAAAGGCCTTTTGAACAGTACTAAATTTATGTGTCTTTTTCCTTTAAGAAATCCTAAATGTTATGCAATATTTGTGACATTCATGAGATCATTACCTCACTACCCAAGCTCCGAGCAGCCACAGCATCATCTCTAAGGCCGAGCTTTGATTTTGAAATAAACAAAGGCACCAGTGTGGTGAAGCGTAACACTTTTCTTGACTCCAGACTGGAATTTTAAAAGGGCTTCGACAGGGAGTGATTTGGGGACTGTCGTTGGCTTAAAGCATCCATGAAAATTTCTCCAATGTTGTCCAGACTTAGCTCAGACCACACTGAGGAGACAGACGCAGCATTTTCCTTTGTTATGTTGACGGTTGTTACTGTAGTTGCATTGCTCCCTCTCTTTCTACTTTCTCTGTCCTCCCCTTTTTTCTTCTCCTGAGGGGTTTATTTGTCTTGGCACTAGCTGTAGGTGGAGATTTCCTCTAATAGAGCAGGGAATTGGAGAAACGTCAGTGTTTGTAGTACAGATTAATGGAGAGGTTTCAACTTATTGATTCTCCTGTTTGTTCTGGACTCAGCCTTCCTTGGTAGGATAAATTATATTTGACCTCATGGCATCAAGAGGAAGCAGAAATTTTACACAAGCTGGGAGGTCATTTGAGGAGGAGGACACATTTTGGGCGTTATTGCTCTGAGATTGTATGGACCTGAGTTGCCATGGATTTTCATAAAAGCTCAAAACCTCATCATAAATCAAGAGAAATTTGGAACTTACTATGATGTTGCACATACTCGTTCTCCAAGACAACTGACTAAAATACCAATACAAATATGCTGTTGCTGGGAAACACCTGCATTTAGTGTTTGGATACCCTGAACTGAAACTGATTATATTTGTATGCTTTGGTGTTCTCCTCTGAAAATTGGTTGGTTGGTTTTGGTTGATCGGTATCGGGTCCTGAGGGATGAGTTTCTTGCCAACACACGGCATTTCAAACATTAACTGATTAGAGTTGAGGCGAGTGCGTATTTTGTCTCTATATTTGGACAACTACTTGGAACTGGGTTTCTTACTGAGGCTGAAAGAACAACTAATAGCCCCCAGAAATTGAAATCAGACCTGGAGAATGGGGAAAAAAATACATAAAAAGCACACAAACAAAGACAACAGGATGCAGGCTAATTTGTGGGTTTGCATACATGTACCAATTATCTACTTATAGTCATTCACACAAACAGAGACATACAGACGGACAGACGAACACATACACACTCACTCACCAAAGAAAACAACCCAATGGAATCTGGCACTCTCAAAGTCTAACCTCAACATAGCAAGTGGTTTACTAATAGACCTACACGCCTTGGCCCATAAAAACATGTTATTTAATTTGCCACTGGCTCTTTGAAATAGTTTTGGTTTCTTCAGGTGCCAATGTATGACGCTTTTAGTAAATCCTAATCTCAAGATGCCAAAACAAATCCATATGCTTAAAGAATTTGCATGATTTGTGCTTTTAATCACAATGCTAAGTCTTAGCAGTGTTCTGTCAGCACGAACCGCATGTTAAAAGTAGGTTATTGGTGTAGCAACAGGATGAAAAGTTCACGTGCAGTAATCAAATGCAGTCTATTCCTTCATTTGCAAACTTATCAGCATAGTAGGTAGATATTTGCTGATTTTAGCTTATAAGAAACTGCAGCACAGAAATGCAGAAGACAGTTTTTCTATAACATAGTTTATCCACCATAGATCAGTTTATATTTTAACATTTTTTAAAATGTCCCAAACAGTATCCGTTGGTCGCAAGAATCCTAATCAAAAATGGTAATGTTACGCCATTATGTTAAAGAACGAATATCAGTGGATAATTCAGATTTTATTTAATTGTCAAATATCAATATCAGTATCTGCCCAAAAAAAATCCAGTATTGGTGCGGCTCTATTCAATAATTCTAAAACTTGTTATCCAAAAATATGTCAAATAAGGATTTAAGATACTCACTATCCTATTAAAAGAACCATGGTTTTGACTGCATGGTGGCCTGGTGGAAACACATTTTTTCCAGTGAGATCAGAAAGGAACCACTGTTACTATTTTTAATGATATTCATAGTAGAATATGGCAGTCAAACACAGGCAACTAAAAGCTTCCGACAGTCACTTCCTGTCCTTGCTGACGCCTCTGTGGCCTTTGACCCTGCCAACAGAATATTTGTCTTCAAACCCGCCTCGCCACTCGTTTCTGAATCACACATTACACTCCATGCCTCTCCACATCCACACTTTCACTAACCTCAACACCTCACCTTTCATTTATCGGTTTCTCACACACAGACGCATGCACACAGAGCTTCATAAGGCTAGTGCCAGCAGCACCTATCAATCGCTGAGCAGTATTTTAAGTAAGAGGGAATCTGTGTGTAGGTGTGTGCGTGTTTGTGTGAACACACACTCAGTGGAAAGAACAGTGTGAGTGAGCATGATGTGTGCAGGAAAGTGTGTGTTCACAACCATATGTTTGCGAGAGTGAAGCTGTCGCTACTTTAATTTTTGCGTCCAACAGTAAAGCAAATTTGAAGGGATTTTTTTCTAATGTTGCAAAAAATATAATGTGAATTAGGTGCATTATTTTCAATAAAACAAGCTAGACAAAATGTCAGATAGGTGGCAGTAATGCACAATTACACTAAATGTTGATCACCTACATGTAAGAGGAAGAAGTAATAATTCCATCAATAAATGCATTATAGACCTTCTTCACATTTAGCATTTTAACATGTCATAGCCGGAAAAGCACAGGTACATTTAATAACCTTAATTAAGCTTGTATTCCAATTAGCAGCTCCAATGCCTGGTGCTGTCCATGCTAGCTCAATAGCATACCTTACCCCAATGGAACAGAGCCATAATTAATGCAATTAGTTACTTGTGCTTTTCCTGCTATGACAAGTCAATGTGTCTGAAAAAAGGTCTATTGCAGAGAAACAGGAGAAGGTCTAAGGGAAAATTGATTTTAAGAAGTATTTTTCATAAAATTCTACTTTTTCCACAGAAGTACATAAACAAATGTGGTATGAGTGAGCGAGTGTGTGATTCATGTTTGTACAGCAGTGGCTGAAGTGGTGAAATCCGCACTCATAAGCTAACAGCAGCTCCTGTAGACTCCCCACTTTGTAGATCAGATTTTTATGATGGGACTTACACTTCTTTCTGCAGTCATTAAACTAAAAACCTTGTCTCAGAGGGGCAATTAACTGTGCGGTTAAAATGCAAAAAAAGACAGTGACGGATGTATAGAGCCGACGCGGAAAGTACATTTGAGTCCGTCGAGGGGCTTTACTGACGTGTGTTTTACAGAGCTGGGAAGTGTAAAGATTGCCCTCGTAAGTCTCTTGTGCTGAGCTCATTCCAGTGCCCCATTTTTCTAAAAGGAGTGAAAAATGTCTAGGGGATAATTGTGACTTCAGTTTTGCAAGTAGCAAGTGAATAATTTCTTCTGGGCCTGGGTTGAGAGACAAAGTGGTGTGTGGTAATTTCCCCTCTGGCAGAGTATCTGACTCCTGATGCATGTAAAAGGAAAAAGGGGAGAACAAAAATTAGAAATACCTCTGAGACAAAGTAACTAAGAGACTTGTGTGAAACATGTTAATGAAATTAAATCAGTCTATTGCTGTTTTTTATTATCTCTTGATGTCACTGACTTGCTATTTCCTGTCTTTGTCTCTGTGCACATTTTCACACATTCAATGACAGACTAAATCTCACTTTCTCATGTACAGTGAAGACACTAGAAGATGTCAGAGAGCGTCACTGATTCGCATCCACAACCGCAGAGCCACAGTTACACTGAGGATGTGGCTGAGTGACTGGCCTGGTGGTGGGTTGTGGTGTGGTGAGAGTGGATGTTTTGGGTGTGTTTTCCTCTTTCTAGCATACAAATAAATGTTGTTTCCACTGGTTACAGATATGCATGCAGAAAAGCGCACACGGAAAATGCATACTGAGGGGATTAAAAACTAAGAGTTATGTTTTTTATCTTTTCAAGCATGTGTGCAAACACTTGTAATCTAGTGACACATCAATCCAATGCACTGGACTGCTATTGCAGCATATACTGACCTAATTAAATGGATCTGGTACTGGCCAGATGTGAGACATCCACAGTAAATACAGTTTCTTATTTATTGTTATAATACAGCTGAAACAATCAGTCTATTAACAAAAAATAATCAGCAACTAATCAATTTCATATTGGGACTAGTTGCGGAGAAAACATTTGATTCAGTTAGACGGCCTTCAAGATAGATTAATTAAGAGTAATTACGACCTTATATGACTAGCCTACAGCTCAAATAAAGATTAACGAGACCTTTCTGAATCTTTTGTTTTGGAGAGAGAGAGGAACAACACAGGGCTGCCCACTTTCCCCTCTCCTCTTTGCTTTATTTATTGAACCCTTAAGCTAATTAATAAGACAGAGAGAAGCTGTCAAAGGCATTAAGGTGGCAGGGATCGAACAAAAGGTAGCACTATTTGCTGATGATGTTCTGGTTTATTTGGAGGAGCCTGAAAAATAATTTATAGGGTTGATGGCACTGCTGGCTGATTTTGGGAAACTATCAGAAACATATCAAAAACACAGGTTATGACTCTAAACTTTACTGAACCAAAGAACCTACAAGACAAATACAACCTCCAGTGGGAAGCTGAAGCATTAAAATATTTAGGAATGACACAAATGACCTTATAAAATTATTGAGAGGAAATTATGGGCCATTGTCTTTGAAGATAAAATCAAATATGCATAGGCAGAATCTTATTCCCCTTGTAAGTCTGAATTCAAGGATAAGTGCAGTCAAAATTAACATTCTTCCTCGACTACGCAACTACTACGACTACTACATTTTTAGGACTCTACCAGTAGAGGTAAATGACAATCTATTTAGGAAATGGGACGAATGGATTTCTCTGTTTATCTGGCAAGGACAGAAAGCAAGAATCAAATTTAATATCTTACAATTAGGAAAAGAGGAGGAATGGGACTTCCTTGTCTAGGAAACTATTGCTAAGATTCACAGCTAATTCCTTTGCTATATAAGTGTAATTGGGAGTACAAGGCCAAATGGAAGGAATTAGAATTAGGAATGACGACTAAGTTTCCGCTACAGGCCACAATTGCTGATAGAGGACTTGCAGCCAAAATGGAAGAGATAAAAAGACCCCTGGATAAATTTCACATTAAAAATATGGTAGGATGTGTGTGGAATCCACACCATGTTAAAACATTTCAGATGGTGTGCCTATGATACAGAATTTCTTCCTAACAGAGGAGATAAAAGATTTGAATCCCGGATAAAGAAAGGACTTAAAATATATCTCTCATTTACACACAAAAGTGCACTACAAAGTCTTCATAATCTGCAGGACAAACATGGCCTAGAGCAGAATGACTTTTTCAGATACCTCCAAGTATGACATTATTTCAGTCAGTAGTGCAGATCTACAGACTTATGAAGACCAGGATCTGAGTTTTATAAAATCCTGAAATCAGCCTTCAATTCAATACCAAATAAGTCCATCTCTAGATTATACAATGCTCTTCTTTATGCTAAAAATGAAAACACCTTGTACAAAAGTGGAAAAAAGAAGCAGGAATGGGGCTTTCTGAAGAGGCTTGGGGGGAAATTTGTGGTTTTTAACAGTCCTCAACTAACTCCATAGACTGGAGAGAACACTGCTGGAAAAATATTATAAGATATTTAGACCCCACACCAGGAAAAACACAAGAATACGAGTTTGACGTGTTGGAAACAATGTGGCTCAATGGAGGCAAATCATATCCATATAGTCTTGGACTGTCCTAAACTGAGTTTATATTGGAATGGTATTCACAAAACATTAAGCATGATATTCAAGATTCAAATACCCCTGAACTTGGAAACTCTTTATCTGGGCCACATTTTGTTTTTGAAACAGAGGGACACAAAGCTGCTGCAGGCCCTTTTGACGGCAAGTATAAAATCAATCACTAGAAAGTGGCTAAATCCAGTACCACCTACATTGGAAGATTGGTATAGAATAATTTTTGAAATATTTAAAATGGAAAAGTTGACTTATTCTTTGAGGATCCAAAAAGTCAACTCCTACCAAATTTGTAATAAATGGATCACATTTATAACCCATTTATAATATAATATGTGAGCAGACTCTGTATGACTCCACTATTGTTGCATGCTCCTTTCCTCTTCTTGATGGGAATAGTAGAAATGTAATAAATGTTTCTATTGTATATAGTTACATTTTTAATAGAGTGTGGGATGAGCATATGTAATAAAGTTAAACACGAAAATTGCAGACAGATTGAAGTAAAAGTACACATAGGCATGTAGGTTGCATACATGTGGGTACGTAGGTGAATATAGATGTGTATGTGTGTAGATGTGTTAAACCTGTATATGGAGGGTATAAATGGATATAGGCTATATTCTCCTGGAAGTGAAGATGGAGGACTGGGTTAGGGCCCACCAGCACTGCAGTTAGTAAATACCTCTTTCTGTGCATATACATATGTACATGTATGTAAAAAAACTGGAAAAGGGTTTAATGTAAAACGATTGAAAAGGTTTTGTAAACTGCGATATTGTCTTTTCCAATTTTTTTTTTTTTTAAAGGAGAAAAAAAATCAAACAAAATCAAATTTAAACCAAAAAGAACCCAAAATTCCCTGGTTCCAGCTCCTTAAATATTTGTTGACGTCTTTTGCTTACAATTTGTTGACGATAGTTGATGATTGTTGCTCAAACAAAACAAGGAATTTGAAGACGTCACTTGGGGTTCTGGGAAATCGGTTTTTTTTATGACATACTGACATTTTGCAGACCAAATGGTTAACGGATGAGTCATAAAAAATAATTGTCAGATTCATTGATAATGAAAGTAATTGTTAGCTGCAGATGTATTATGCAATTTTAGAAACCTTCTAGAAAAGAATTGGATCAATACTCAAATACCAATATCAGCCAAAGTCCTGAGTTTATGAGTCAGAATTGGTATCAAAAGGGAAAAAATGGGATAAAAGTGCATAAATATTCTTGCACACATAAAAGCATTACATACAGACACACTCCCTGTTGTTTCCACTGGCTTCAATCACCTCATTTTCATTCTTTAATTCTTTCTCTTAACTGGAGTCGCTGGTTTTGGCCGGGGCAAAGCCCAGTTATTCTGACCGCAACAGCTTTAACCCGAGGCCAAGTGGGACACTCTCAATAGTATCCAAACCAGCGCATACTGTATATACTACACACCCTGGAGTACACCCCCGAGGCAGGAAAATTGGGCGTAATGCAGAGGGAGAAGCAGAGAGAGGCATGCAAACAGATATGAAATTTCATTAATGAAAGAGAAGAGAAATAGGTAGATACCTGATACTCAGAAACATACAGTAGAGAAGACAGCAATTACAAACTGTCACTGTCTTCTCTACTGTGTGTTTTTTGTAGTCAGTTTTGACTACAAAACTCAGCTGTTGCAGAAGCCAAATACTTTATCAGCAATAACAGCAGTAATTTACAACCACTTAGCAAAGTCTAGAATAACTGAACAATGACTGATTTGGGTCCATTTTCACGTAATAATTCCAATTCCTGCTTTGTCTAACCAAGGGTTTTCAACATCTTGCTACGCAGACCATTGCATGTAGGCTATGTACTGTATGCATGTTCAAGTGCACTTTTGCATATGTGCGTTTTATCCACCACCCAAGGACAAACTACACTGGTGAAAAAAGAAGTGGCATTGTATGTTTTCCAAATCAAGCTTCCTAACCATTCAACACTGGGACTTTTCTTGGCAATGAGACAGGTGTGAGACCTGAGCTTGGGTTTCCCTTGAGTCTGAATTGGGCTTAGTTTTTCATGTTTTATATCTCCTAGGAGCTCCTGATGGGGGAGGACCACTGCTCCTTTAAAATGACCTAAAGAAGATCTGTTAAAGTCTTCATCAAGCCTATGGCTGCTGAAATGAATACAGTTGTTGGAGGAAACCAATGACCTTGGACTGGATTTAAAGGAAGTCTGCTTTGTCTAACTGAAGGGTTTTGTTCTAAATGAGATATCCACGGTTTGGAAAATCTCTTAGAAAATGGTTTGTGCTATTTTAGAGGCTTGTACATCAGCACTTCCTGTAATTAAGCTCTTGAATGACAAAATGAGACATTCAGAGTCAGGTTGCTCTGTATTCTCAACACAGAGCAACTCTTCTATGAACTTGTCATTTACTTCAGTGATATATCTGACTGGAAAGATTAGAGAAGGCTGCATGCTGAGATTCATTTCCCCCAACTGCTGGGACTATTTCAAAGAGATCCTTGTGAGCATCCAGTGCCCAGATTTCTGACAGGCTGCACATATCTGGGCCTCATTCAGCCTCCCAGAGGTCTTTCGACACTATAGCGAGCTGCAGATGCACCCACTGCCATGACTGCTGAACTCAGCTGACCTCACAGCCTGCGTATCTCTACCCTACCTGGCTGTCTGTCAACACTTCTCCACAGATATGCGATAGTTGGGGAATTCAAAGGCTCCCAGGTTATCCGGGGTGACAGCTAGAGAATGGATGGGTGAATTGAAACACATCTGTTAACCACGTCTGCAAAAATAAATGTATCCTGGATGCAATTACAGATTATCTGACTTCAACTCAAATTACTACTACTACTTTACATATTGAATGAAATTATATCGCTGTTTTGTTTTATCACAGAAAACTGGAGAACAATGTTGATTTGGGGATTAAAATTATTAGCTTTGGCTTGAATTTGGTCTTATGAACAGTTTTACAGAGGAATTATTTTTAAATGACACCTCGGGGCTCTGAGGTCTAGTTTGCATGTTACGTTGTGTGTGTGTGTGTGTGTGTGTATGTGTGTGTGTGAGAAAGAGATAGCGGTGAATGAGGAGGCCTCAGGGTCCTCTAGACGTTCAGAGGTCGGAAAGTAGGCCCCTGTTTCTGGAAAATATTCAGTATCCATTTCAGAGAGAAGGGCAGGGGTTAGAGGAGCGAGACAGGAGAAGGAACAGGAGTGCACAGGGCCGCTGTTAAGTAACAAAGGCAAATATTGTCCATACAATTAGACATGGCAAGACAAAGTAAAGTTTAACTATTGTAGAGGGCAGACTGTATGCATCCTGAATTCATGGACGGTTAGTTTATGCAAGAATTTATCTTTAATGTAAAAACGCTGTAAAAACAAACCTACTGTAAAACAAAATATCTCTCAACCAGCAAATCCACTGTGTCAGCACACAGCTTAATCTGATTTTGATTATTTTTCTCAGGAATGGAGACCACATGCAGCAGTAGTTCAGCCAGCGTGAAGTACAAGTTGAAACTTTTATGTTGACTACACGAGCAGAGCTGAAACAATTAGTCATTTGATTGATGTATCAAGTGAATGAAATGAATCAGCAACTATGGTGACAATCACTTATTCAATTTGCAAGTTATCTGGGTCCAGCTTCTCAAATGTGACGTTTGCTTGTTTTCACTGATTTATATCATCGTAAACCAAATATTGTTGGGTTTTGAAGTATTGGTCGGACAATTTGAAGATGTCAACTTAGGATCCATGAAAATTGTAATTTGCATTTTTCTGTACTTTCTGACTATAACTGGACTTCACGATTCATCGAGAAAATAATCAGAATAATAAGATTCAGCCCTAAACTTAAGCAATATCTTAAAACTACACAAATGAAACAATGGATGAAGTAATAAAAAGAAGGTGAGAGGATTAAAGATGATGAAGAATCAACCCAAATGTAACTACAAGCTACCATAAGGTATCGCTGATGTTAAACGATGTTGATAGTTTTAAGATTCCTGGTTCCCGGCTCATTCCATAAAAAGCCAAAGCAATGTTGAAAAATCACTTTAAAGCCAACAGTTTCCTCTCCTCCCAACTGAAATATTGTTGATGACAATACTGACAAAAGATGGTCAAAGCATTTTGTGAGAAAACTGCTCCAACAGGCCTCAGTGAAGCATATTTGAGGTCGATGGACAAAGTTATGAAAGAAGAGAATGGAGAATATTTCTGTCAGAATGATTCAGTATGAAGAGGCCCAGAGGACCAGAACCCGAGACTAATGCATTTCTTCCTCCTAAACCCTAAAAATACACACAGACAGACACATACACACACTAATACACACACAGTCATGTTGAGTCTATTGTGTCGATTACCATGACAGGGTCTGAAGAACTTTCCAACTACGCCCTGAGCATAAGTGCCAGGTAAGCACCAGTGTGTGTGTGTGTGTGTGTAAGGAGTGGACTTGTGAATGCGCTATTTTGAAATTAGATCCTATTAAATGAAAGTAAAGCACGAAAATCATGTTATGGGTCACTGTCGACGTCAAGAGTTAAATTAAGATATCTGCTTCCAACACAAATTACATCATCATCTATAAAACTGACTGGAAATCTCAGGTAACAGCGGCTTTCCAAAACCAATATACTTTGTAATGACATCATTTAAATATTTATTTAATATAAAACCTAGATTAAGAAAACACATACAAACTCAAGAAAAGTTTCAAGCTGAAATTTGCAATTTATGTCCATCTATATGCTGCGTTTACCTTGATTGGAAACTCAATATTCTGCTGTACAGAAAATCAGGTTTATCAATGCTGTTGAGCAATATATAATATCATGTTCCTGTTATATCAATGTTCTGTGACACTTTTACTGCGTACCAACTGCAAGATGGTGATAAAAAATGTGTAGCGTGAACCTGCGGAAAATGTTTCAGCTTTGAAACCTAAACTGAGATAATTTTCCTTTTACTCATGTGGTTATCAGCAAAACAAAAGTACTTCTCTTCCCACCGCAGATCTTGATTTGGGGCAAAAAAAAGCATGCATTGACCTGATTAGTCATTTAAGAGATTTATGAGGTGCTATATACAGTAGTGGTAATGACCCACATCCCACTGCATATTTAAATCTGTTGTCTGGTGTCTGTGGACGTTCCTGTCTGGCTTCGGTCTTATCAGGGCTTTTTCTGGCTGGTAGGTGAGGCAGCCTGTCTGCTCCATCCCTCTGTTTCATCAATCCCTGATCCTCTGATACTGAGGATGAAGAGGAGGAGGAGGAGGAGGAGGAGGAGGAAGGGGGTAGAGGGAAGAAACAGACGGACTGAGTGGGAGGAAATGATTAAGGGCGAGATGACGGGAAGTGGCAGTTGCACAGACAGGAAACAGAGTCTTTTCTTATCGTCTTATCATGGCTGGGTCCTGCCTTGGGTACCGCATCAAAGAGGTGCACCTTGCTTTCATTTGTTGCACTCGTTTGAATTGGCTCCGTTCCAGAAACTGTAGTCGTCTTCCCTTTTTCCTTTGAGTAACAGTTCTACACCTATTATAAAGAGGTTAGCATGGGAATTAAGTTTATACTTTTCTGGTAGCAGCTCCCCACTATGTTAACTCTCCTCAGTGTCACTTCTAACCTTCTTACACTGTGTGTTAAGCTCAGATTCATCCAAAGCTGCTAGTAAGACTTCATTGGCTTGTTTAAAGTTTGCTGTATGACTCAACCAACAAAATAAAAAGTGCTCCGGTGAGCAAATATGTTTTTTAGAATGAAAAGGCTCCTGAAAATCACCCGCTGTAGACAAAATTTTCCAGCATTCAGGTGATGGATGGTGTTCATTTCCCACCTTAATTTGCAGCGCTCCACATCTCATTACTGTCTATTCAAAGATTGACGAAAAAAGGCTCACATTTGTGTATAGTTGTGTGTGTGCCTGTGAGTGTGTGTACTTCAGACAGGCCAAAAATGTACAGGATCCCCCACAGTGCAGTACATCTCCACAGGCCAAATATAAGCGACTTACACAAGCCTCATTTAATCTAATAGACAATGTTTTGAAAAACAATACCCCGTATTTTGGATGTAATGCGTCAAAGCTGGATGACAGTGACGTTCTCCTGCCTAATAGACTGCCGGGGAGGTCTATGACTCGGGAGGAGAGAATGATGGAGAGACATAGAAACGGGAGGAATGGGAGAAATAGCGCTGACTCACTGGAATGAAACGGGGGCCTCGTGAACCCAACCCACAATATTTGATTTGCCTATTGTGGTCTGGCAAGGCTCAATAGAGACAGGCATCATCTTAAGTAGGCCTGTGTGACATGTGACTGACAAGTGTTCTCCTTGTCTGAAACATCAACTTGGACTATTTGTACACTTTGCTCAACAAATGTGGGCTTTGGCTCCAATATTCTAACTGGAAAAACATGGCGGCTATACTCTGCAAAGAAAAAAAAAAAATCTGTTTCTGAATAACATGAGGTGAGAAACATGCCTTGCAGTTGCAGAATTATGCTTCATTTTACATCCACAATGGCTATTTAAATTTAAGTACGTGTTTACGATATTTGAGAGTTGGGCAGCTCCAGAGGATTTTCTGATTCGGCCAACTTCAAACTGTGCTCGATTGATTCTCTGTGGATGACTACAGGACTAAAATCCCCTGGCAAGATTTTTTTGCAAGATTTAGGTTGACTTTACATATTTATAGACATACTGCACTTATATAGTATATCTATAAATTAAGCACATACAGTACATTCTCATGCACACACTCAGTTTACAGTCTATAATATGACCGCTCTGACTTACAGTACATATGACAACCATGTAAAGACCCGCAGCTGGTCCATAAACTCTGTTTGTATGAGTTTGTGGGTGAATAATGAGCGTGAAAGTGTGTGTTTTGCTGGTGTGTCGGGCACATTAGGAGTCATTGGAACTTTTCGCTGAAGAAACAGAGGAAAATAACCCACCTGCTAGTCCAACTTATACAGATTTCAGTCCCAGAAACACACAGGCTGGCTGAGCAGAAAGCTCCTTTTATTAAATGGCCAGTAAACCATTCCAATATCTGTTTTGACCCAGATTCAAGAAGAGCCTAACCAACAGTCAGGTAAAAACATTATTGGGAATAACCACCAGAAAGAGCCACATTCTTTCTTTCAATCCCTTGACTTAGGGTTTTTTCCCCTCTTTCTTCTGCTTTTTTCCTCTCAATCTTCCATCTTTCTCCCACTTCTTTTCTCTCGTCATCTCTCTTCACATGCTGCCAATCTGTCTGTGTCTTATGCAACTATGAAGGCAGATTGACACAGTGAGGCCGCCAAGTCCAGTTTAGTGCTCAGTGTTCCTTTGCCAAAGCTGGGCCTGCCTGCACAGAGCGAGAGGGGGTTTTATCTGGCAACACATGGCAACCCAAAGAACCAAGAAGAACGCAAATTCTTCAGGATAAACGATCAGACAAAAAACAAGTGATGGCGGGGATTTTTAACTGGCTATTACAGCTACAGTCGTTTCTCTCCCTGTATTTTTATGGTTGACACTCGTATCCAAAGCAACTTATAATAAAAGCAACAATGGAAAAAGCCATAATTCCTGGATCAACAAGATTACAAGCAACCGATAGTATAAAATGAAAGGCTTTGAGCTATACTGCCCTGAGGGTATTTGGTCATGTACAAGGCAAATACATTGAAAATAAATAAAATGTTAACAAGAGCAGACTTTTTCAGAGCAATTAAAATAAATAGAGGGGAAGTTAACATGATTCAGTTTGGAGAAGGTGATGTCAACAATCTCTATCTGTTATTCCTCAAGGGCCTGAAAACATTTACTGAAAGTTATCAATCAGCTCTTTTATAAAAAGGTCAGGAAAGTGCTGGAAAACTACAAGGCGAGTGATGTCATCAGGTACCAGGTCATGTCTGATGTGAGGTTGAGGAGAGACAGATCCTGAAATGGGGCGCTATGAATCATCGTGACAAAGTGCTGCACTCTTAATAAACTCATAGTATATGACATTTAACCTTTATCTACGATATTTTACACGCAGATACAGCCAAGATATGGTCATTTATATCAGTAGAGAAGGACTTTGAGTGCTCTTTGAAGAGCTTTGAATGCTCAGTCTGTTGCTTGGTTTTGTTAATGTATCCTTTAATCTGGTATTTCCTGATCTAAATCAAGGAACTTGTTGTTAAATTTAGACTATTTTATTTCAGCAAAGTTCTCAGACAGTTTCATTATGTCATGGCCCTAATGCTTTGAGATATTTGCAGTGGTTTGTAGAAAAGTGTGTTATATTGCTTGTTTTCCGTCATTGAAAAGAGGTATCATGCTAGCTTACAAGGGTTTTTTATTCAAGTGATATTCAAGCCAAAAGTCCTCTGTAGCTTCCAAAGAATTGCTTTTCAGATCATGTAACTATCTGAAATCCCCTTTTTTCTGCAGAATCGAGGGGAGCAGTGTCGGATTATTTTCCGAAACTGATAATCCGACAATCATGCTGACTGCAGTGGCCAGATATGCGGAGGTGTGAAAGTATTCAGAATTTGAACTTCTCTCTCAAGCGCTCTTTTTTTATTCCTCATACAACTACTTCCATAATTTCACAACCAAGATCAGCGCCACAAGTACACAAGGAGAGACTGACCGCAAGCTTATCCTCATTTGTATGATTCATCGTATTTGTATGACAGTAGGCTTTCCGCTCTGTCTTTAAGTGTGGCCATTCAGAGCAGCTAACACTTTTAACTTTAGACCTACATTTGAAGCGTACTGAGACCATACGACAGAATGGCACTTATGTGTGACTTATCTGTCTACACATCAGCCCAGAGCACTCCACTTTACTAACTATAAGGATATCTATACTGTCTACTCATTTGGTATGTTTAAAGTCTGTGTAAAGGAAAATCAGAGATTTCTTTTTAAACACATTATTATTAAAGACTGTGAACTATGTAGTACTAAATTTTCTGTGTTCAGGATTTTTTGGGCGGGCCTGAAATGGTGGCTCGATGATGTAGCGGGGTTACTAGCATGACCCCTCCCCCACTATATAAACACTAGAGCTCATGTACTCATAGTTACTATTTTTACACTACGTAGCATTACAAACTTTAATCGGAGACAACTGGGATTCACTTCGGATAATCCGCTGTTACTGGTGAATGGGGCCATTTTCGGTCAACGTTAGCGATCAAGCAGTTATTTTAAACCCAGCTACAGCATCGGTTGATGGGTGGAGCCGCCAGCGGCTTCGGCTTCAGCTTCAGCACCGGCTGCCTGGTTAGGAGGACGGGAAGAGTCACTGGACACGGAGCCACGGACACTTCAGCACTGGCTGTGCGACTGGGAGGTCTCCAGCCTGAGGGAGAGCATTTGCCGGGCAGCACTTCACCAAAAAGCACGTGAGAGGCAGTTGCTCCAAGGGTGACGGCCACAATGAAGCCACCAAGTGGCTCGTAACGTTACTTTATTTTTAAAATATTATCCATGTTGCTTGCCTTACACTTACGAACAAGGCCTATTTTAAATTGTGTATTTTTATTCAGGAGTTCAGTATGAGCGTTGTTAACTCAGAGGCTGTTCAGTTCGGCTGTGCTTTCAGCACCTTCAGCAGACACACCGCCAGCGTTTCAGAGCAGAAAATACAGCTTATTTTCCACAATTTTGAAACCTAATTTTATATACTTTATGACTTTTTAATCATTCAAATTTGGCTGGGTGGTTAATTACACATTTTTCTATGGTGTTACAAACTCAGAACACATATTTATTATTGTTCTACATAGACTTTAAGTCTTTGTTTACATATTTTCTGTAAATATAGTTCAACATTAAATACAATCTTTCCATAAACTAAGCAAAAAAAAAAATCATTACTGACGCTATACATAATGATGCTTGAAACCTATGATGTATTAGGTGAGAAGGGAGACAGCAGACAGACAGTCAGAGAGACAGACAGAGACAAAGAGTGCTGGAGGAGAGCCCTGTCTCTACATGCACGGCTGGTGGAAAAATGTTTCTCTTAATGGATCCCAGCTTTCTACAGCACTTAGAACAGCCAAGACCAGCCAAGGGACTAAAATATGGCATTATTATTATTATCCTGCAATTATCAATTATCCTCTCTCTCTTACTTTCACTGTCTCTTTCTCTCTGACATGCACAAACACACACACACACACACACTTGTACACGCATGCACACACACCCCTAATTTTCCCTTAGATGAGTACACAGGAGCACAAACACAAGGAGGCACGTGTATGGGCAATAGCACAAAATAACTAATTACATGCGCTCATACACCGCAAAATTCCCCACTCTACACACTCACACACTAAGACAGTTGCCCTACAGTTCAGTTGGTACACGATGACAGTCGGATATGCGCATTGTAGATTAGTGTTAGCAGAACCATCATTTATGTAGCTAATGGAAACAGACGACAAGCGCTCCTTTTTTTCTCTTTCCAGTCAGATTCAGACAGACGATAAAAAACCCAGAGATCAGGCTATAAATCACAGACGGCCCACTTTTTTTTTCTTCTTTTTTTTTTTTCTTTGCATCACTTCCTCGATCATGTGAAGACACACATTAAACGTCAGACTGAATCTGTCAGGTGTGGGGTGGTTTCTAGAGCACTAGTTGATCTGCAGCGTCTGGGACTGTATCTGCTAGGCTCATCTATCTTTCCAACAAGTCTCAGCTCCGTGTAGGCTGCACATAGCTCTCCACTTACTCATACATCGATCAAGTCGGCCTACGGACTCTCACCTTGCAGATGGCACACTGGAAAGAAATACAGGAAATCTAGATCTGCAATGCATATTATCTTGCAAAATATAACAAGACTGATTGTTGGCTGCAATAAGTGAATAACACTGAAATTTAATATTTTATTTTAATCAGACTTTGGATCATTAACAGTGTTTGGAAGCCAAAGTTAAGAGCCTGAGCAGTACGTCCTGCATTCTTTAAAGTCGTCTTTGGATGATTCAGACTACTGCATCACTTGATAAATCACCCAAAACATTCAGAGTGTTTGTGAATAATGATAAGGTACTTATGTTCCACCAGAAATCCTTTTCTTGGTATTGTTGTGGTCTTTAGCAGCTGGGACGCAGCCAGAAGTCCCCTTATCAGCACTTTAACTAAGTAGGGCGAGCTGAAAACCTGTCCTGAGGGCCGAGCTTTCAGCGCTAAGCTGGAGGATACAATCCAAGGCTATTAGCTTGAAACAGCGATGGAGTGGAGGGTAAACCTGCCAAAACCTAGCTTACCTATCTTTTGTCTGCTAAACCAGGCTGACATGTTTTTTTAGTATGATACATACAGTAGTTACAACTGTAGCAACAAAATGATGAAGGTATTAAAGTGAAAAAACATAAATTAGAACTCAAACTGAGTTATTTGCCTTGTGATGATCACTGACAGGATATACTCTTCCTTTTTATTTAACAGCACATCACTGACTTTAAGCAAGTGATGCTGCAGCCATCAGTAACAAGTCATTTGGACAGCTAGTACTGCTGTTTCATCATGTGATTGTGTTTGTGTGAGGTTTTCTGATTCTTCTGATTTCAGTGCACCCAGTCATAACATCTATTTTGTATTTTTGTCACCATGCCATGATGTAAGCCATCTGGCCTTCTGTATGTGTGGTTTTGCATCAGCAGACTGCAAAACAGCACTAAGTAGCTTAACAACAGTGCAACAAGCACAAAGACAGGCTTCAGGATTTTTTAGCAAGTATGCAGACCCTAAAAGCACCTGAATTGTGGCCAAAGAATACCGCAGATAACACTCACAAAGCTCCTAACTGAAGGCAGATCTGAGGCATGAGCAGAGGTGTGTGTGTTTATACAGGACCAGCCCCTATACCACCAACACGGCTTTTACAGCTGGGCTGTTTGGACTTGACGGATGAACTGTGCCATATGTCCTCTGTGCATGTGTGTTTGAGTGTGTGCGGTTAGGTGTCGGGCAGCTCAAATCAACAAACCATAAACAAGCTAACATTCTGACTCCTTGTAACCCCACGTAACCCCGAAATCCCTGCCTCCGAAAATAAATTCATTTTGAAACCTGTTATGGTTCTGTTAAGACCCAAAACTGTCATGAATAATGAAGTAAAGCATAAGGAGTACAGCACCTTATCAGTAAGTCTGAAGCAATTCATATACACACAGAAAGCTTAATGTATAATACGCTGCCCACGCATCCCTAACACAAACTGATTCTTGGCCACAATTCTTGTCTTGACTTATGTGTCTTGCTTTCTGTTCCACTTTTCAAAACCTACAGTATCTCTAAGTGTTGCTCCACTCAGGTAACAGTAGGGGCACGTGTGTACGTATATTACAGTGTATGCATGGGTTTCTGCATGTGTGTGTGTGTGTGTCTGCATGCGTGCATGTGCTCACTCCTTATAGTATTTTTATCGCTGGAAACTCCTGAACAATTAGCGGCTTCCCCTCACTATCTACTGGTGTGTAATTTAGAGGAAGCAGCAGTAACAGCAAGGCCACGCAGGGCCTCATTAACATCAGCCTTACTAAGCCACAATCATTCCCTGCACACACACAGCAGGCTGAAGACTACCTGGCAGGCGCGCACACACACACACACACACACACACACACACACACACAAACACGCACGCAGATCCTGTGCATGGTCACACATACAGCAAAGGGTTAAGTAAAAGCAAGCTCAGGCTCAGTATGATGGTGCAAAGAAAATACGAAAGTAAGCGAAATTTAAGAAAAGAAACTTATACACACATATAGATGCATGTTTAGGTACGCAGACTGACACACATGCTTCACTAGCATCATCATCGCAGCCACTTTCACTTTATCTCTTGGTCTGACTCACCGCTGCCCTCTGGAAGGCTCCTTTAGTGTAGGTGCCCCCTCCTCTGTAGTTGATGGCTGGAATCTCCTGGTTGAACAGGGAACACTTGTGCTGGTGGGACTTGGGCGCAGAGATGTGGTCCACTCGCGTCACTACATGGGTCTTGGATGAGAAGGTAACCAACGCCACCCGCGTGTCTTCCGGCGCAACAGGAAAGTCGGATAGCATCTTGCGTACAAACCTCAGCTCGCTGAGGAAGTTATTGGCCCCCACGCTGGACGACTCGTCCACCAGGAAGACCAGGTCCAAACAGAAGCTTTTCTCACGTAGCTCGCGGACATTTCGCTTGAACACCTGACCGAGGCGCTCCACTTTGCTCTCAGCGCTCTCTGACAGGTTGCCCGCCGATGAGGAGGAGGTGAGGGGTGACATTTGCCTGGACCGGCGAGACTTCAGCTGGGGTTTTGATTGTTGTTGAGCTGGCGAGGCTGTGGTCCATATATCCAGGATGCACAAGATCAGAAAGCAAGAAGTCCATAATGATGTGTACCTTTGTGGAAACATAGTGACAATCAGCACAACACGTGCACTGAAGAATGACTTTGTAGAAAAGGAAAAAAGAAGACAACGTGGATCCTCTTCCCAAGAGGAATTAGTGAAGATAAATGTTTCCTATGCCTGCCAGGAACATAGCAGACAGTAACAGCTCAATGCAGAGTTCCTCAAGAGCATTTCTGCAAGAAGATGAGGATTCTTGTCTTGTCATTCAAAATGTGCCTCTGTCCATCTGCTTCTTTCTCTCTCCAGTGGAAGAAACTCTGGTCCTCTGGAAAAATGTTTAGGCTTGCGCACTGTCTTTTCTACAAAAATAAATATGTGTATCTGACTTCTTCCTTGCTGATTTTTATACAGTCTCTCTGAAAATATATTGTCTTAAGCTTTTTGAGTCTGTATCAATCTGTATGTCCTTTTTTTCTACTACTGCCTACCTCTTCTGTCTGTCAGTCAATCTTTTTAGTCTGTGCATCTGATCCAAAAGCACCCTAAGCTTCTCCAGTCCTCTTCAGTCCCAGTGTGCTGCCCCTCAGGCTCCTGTTTGCCTATGTGACGCTCCTGCCTGCACCGTTAGCCAAGCTCCGAATGCTTGTTTCCCTCTTCTCCCAAAATCATTTAAAAAAACACACAGAGGAGGAGGAGGGAGGAATAAAGTTGGGAGACAGAGAGAGGCTGAGGGGAAAAAGGGGGCAGTCCGGTCGTGGTCGTGAAGTCATTTTTTTCCCCTTCATCTCTCCTCCTCCTTTTCTCTCACCTCCCCCTCTCTCCCTATCTCTTTCTGTCTCTCACCCTCCCCCCCCCCCCCCGCTCCCCACCTCTTCTCTCTCTTTCTTTCTCTCTCTCTGTATCTCTCTCGTCCTGACAGTGGAGTGAGGTTTGATGTCAGTGCAGCGCCTTGCCTGTCAACTTGTCAACATTCCCAAAGAAAACATCAGCAACAGGCACTGTGATCAACTCCGTATGTCCGCACGTGCACACTCAGCGTGCAGAGAAGATAGCATCAGAATGAGATCAAACAAAGTGAGAATGAAAGGTGGGATAAAGGGAGGAGAGGACAAAAAAAGATAAGTCAGATTAAACACAGACAAGATTAAAGAAATAATGTCAGACAGATGCAAAGTTTGGCAGAGCTGGTAGGAAGGACTGAAATCTCAATCTGTACCTCAGAGTAAGGAAGCACATATCCAGTCTGCTCTGGATATGTGCTTCATCAAATCATCACTCTTTTAGTAGCTATCATTTCCTCCTCTCTTTCTCTCTTTGTATCTTGTTAGAGAAATAAAAAAGAGGAGGGAAGAACTGCTTGTCTTACCCTCTGATTTGTCTATTTCTTCCTGCACCACAGGGATTCACACACACTTTCACTGCGCTGTTTTTCTTCATCTCTTCAGTCTCTTATAGCCTCTCCCTCTTTCTCTCTCTGCTGACGTGTTTTCCTTCAGTGATTTTATCTGTAACCAAAACAAAGGCAGTTGGTGTTACAGAGGCACACTGCGCCTATTAAACCAAAGGTCTGAGATTTACAGCAAAGTGCAGCACAGGCTCATGAAGAAGAAAGAATTAAGAGCCACTGAGATATAAGAGGGAGAGAAAAAGAATTAGAAAACAATGAGAAGAACAGAGCGAGACAGACGACATGGCCGATATGTGGATACCTGAACCCATATGTGATTGTTGTTCAAAAACTACAGGCTTTAATATGCTACCAGAAAAGTCTCTTCTGGGAGGTCTTTCCATAAGATTTTGGATCCTGGCTGCAGGTTTTTGCTCCCACTCAGCCACAAGAGCATTTGCAAGGTCGAGTAGTGATGCTGGACGATAAGCCCTGGCTCACAGTCAGTGTTTCAATTCAACCCAGAGGTGTTGGATGGGCTGGAGGTCAGAGCTCTGTGCAGGCCAGACACGTTCTTCCACAAACTGGGAAAAACATTTCATGCACTTTGTGCACAGAGGCAACTGTAATGTTGCAGCAAAGTTGGGAGCTCACTGCTGTCTCAAATATCAGTGTATGTTGTAGCATTAAGATGTCTTTTAACTGGAATTGATGATCCAATCCCATAACATGAAAAACAGCCCCATTACACAAAAAATATGTGGCTGGCTTGTCCACAAAATTTTGGCCATATAGTAAGAAATAAAAGAAAAAGGTAAAGGGAGAGAAAAAAGAAAGAGAAAGTGAAGAGATAAAGAGTGAAAGTGGAGAAACAATAAAAAGGAGAAAGTTGAGAGATGTATGTGTGTGTGTGCATGTGTGTGTGTGTGTGGAAGCAAAGCTTTCCACCAGAGCAATCCAGTGCAGTCAGTCTTATGCTATTAGCCACAATGACACACAGACACAGCTCAGGCACAGTGTTTATTAGGCTATATAAGCCAGGCTTTCTCTCTCTCACTCGCATTTAACGGCGCTGGAAACTTTTGCACCAAAGAAATGGGAATAGAAAGTAGCGTCATACTGGCCAGATAAACTGGATGGGAGAGCGACAGACACACAAACACAGACATATAGACGACTGAAGCACACACACACACACACACACTGACCCAGATCTACACACAGATGCAAATACAGACACAGAAAACACACACACTCTTGCTCTCACACATGCTGAAAAGGGGGATGAGCACAGCTGTGACTTCCTGCTTTTTGGCACTGGAGACCTCACCAGACTTTCGTGGGAGTCCCAAGGGAGACGAGAGGGGGGTGGTGGATGGAGAGGAGGCTTGTGTGTGTGTGTGTGTGTGTGTGTGTTGATGGCGGTTGTGATTTAAGCATAATCAGAGAAGGAGGATGATCTATATGTACCGCACAGTACAAGGAGGAAGATATATGCACACTCTGACTTCTAGGAACTTTTAAATACTCCCTACAAATAAAAATACAATTTCCATGACAAAAAAAAAATAAAAAAATCTAAAAACAAAGACACGTTGTTCCTCTTCGGGGTTAAAATTTGAAGCACTGCCACAAAAGGCATGCAGCCACCTACTTAGCAGAGTCTAAACTATTTAAAACCCAAATAAAACAGCGAAAATTGTCATTGTTGTGAAATACAAAATTAAACAAAATATAAGGACTGAACAAATACGCAGACATGTGCTCATTCAGTCTGCCGCAGATTAAATTTAATGCCTCTTTTCCTCGAATTCCAGACAATTTAAGGCCCTTTTTTTAGACCTTGACTTTCAAAAACAAAAATTAAGATTTTTTTTTAAGGATCTGTGGGCAGCATGTGAGCACAGAAGGAATGATGTGTGTGTGAAGTTCTACATGCAAGGCTTACAACTGTGTATGCACACACACACATTCACATATATACAAAGAAATATTGCACAGAGCACTAAAATAAATAGCAGATTGAGTGTAAACAAGTATCTGCAGAGTGCTTGCAACACACAGACTGCAAGTCACAGAATCTGAGAATAGTTTTTCCTGTGGTTAGCGCTCAGAGGGTGCTGATGCTGTCCTTCAGCCTCTGGGGCAAACACACACACACATTTGGACAAAAATATTTGACCACTGGCAGAGTGGCTAAAGCGCTTGATCCTCCAAACATATTAAGCTAACTTTTCTTCGTCATCAACCTGATGGCTGAAGGAAAGATAAAACCTTCAGTATCTTTGTTTTGATCACTTTTTGTAATGGAAATTGTAGTATTATCTGTGGAGGGGTATTAAAGAGTCTATAAAAGTAATTAAATGTGTATTTGTAAAGTGAGCAAATACTTTCATCACAGCATGAATAAAGCACGGTGTGCTGGAGAAGAGCTGTGTGACGTGGACTTGCATCAAACCTGGTCTGCATCTCACTGTAATTAGAAATGCATACTTCATAGTCTGCACAGACAAGATTTATAGACGTCACCTATTGTCCTACAAAGGAGTAACGCGTTGAACTACAGCAGTAACTAGTGATAAGTTTTATTATCAATCAATCTGTCGATTATTTTCTCAATTAATTCACTAGTTGTTTGGTCTGTAAAATGTCAGAAAATTGTGAAAAATATCGATCTCTGTTTACCAAAACCCAAGGTGACGTCCTCTAATGTCTTGTATTGTCCCAGCCAACAGTCAACAACCCAAAAATATTCCCTTTACATTCATAGAAGACTAAAGAAACCAGAAAATATGAATTTGTATTATATTATATTCATTTGAGAAGGATGGAACCAGAGAATTTTGGTTATTTTTTCTTAAAAAAGTCACTTTAAAAATGTAATCAATTATTAAAATAGTTGCCAATTATTTTTCTGCCGATCAACTAATCAGCAGGTCTACTTTTAACATATGACACACTCAAAAACACATGTTCTTGCAACAGCAGGTCAAACGCAGAACCTCAGCCAGTAACACACTCACTCTCTGTTGCTCTCGCACTTCTCTTCCTCTCTCTCTTCTTCTTCTTCTGTAAAAGCAAAAACAAATCAAAGGTTGTACAATGGCAACAGCAGTCAAATCAAAAGTACCTCTCATTCATCTCCTATGTAATTTCACACACAAACCCACACCTGTTCCCTCACCTGTCTGTAATCTGACCACACACTCCTCATATTTCCTGACATTTCTGGCCTGAAGCGTAAAACGCATATCTCAGCAGCAAGAAGACATTTCCAAAACAATCCATCACTGTTCCCTCTGATCGAAAACTAGGTTAAATATTTTTCACTTTGTGAGCATAGAGAAAAAACTTTGAACTGAACACATGTTAGGCTCTCTTCATCTATGTGGACACTGATACTGTATTAGCATTGCACTACAGATAAGTTTTGATAATCGAGTAATCGTTTAAGACATTTATCAGGCAAAAACACCAAACATTCTCTGTTTTCAGCTAAGCAGATGTGAGAATTTGCTGCTATTCCCTGTTTAATATCATTGTAAATTGAATATTTTGGGGGGTTTGGACTGGTTAGACAAAACAAGATATTTAAAGATGTCGCCTGGAGTGTCTGGGAAACTGTTATGGGTATTTTTCATTATTTTCTGACATTTAATAGGCTAAACCACTCATTAAATAATAACAGATTAAGAAATAATGAAAATACTCCCAGACTGCAGCCCTAATATGTATTATCTTGGTTTATTTTTCGTGATATGCTGTAGGCCTATCTGTGGCGCTTTCTATGTAGGCTTTGGGCCTTGGAAACTACAACTGAGAGCGGCATTTCCCGGGTGTACTTGCATGAAACGTAACAGGTGACCTCTATTTGTATTCAAAAGCCTTAAGTTACACTTTTGTCAAGCATTTGCAAGTGAGAATAACGTTAACTTACTTTTAACTTATGACGGTTTTTTGCCACTTTTTTGTCATTCTTCGACCATGACAAACTTACTTTAATGAGCTTCAAAATATTTTTAAAACATTCATATCGGCCTAGATTTATGTTTAGGGTTTGCTATTGTTGACATTTAGTTATAAATGCCCCCTTGCTCTACTCTGAAATTGCCAAACGGCAGTTTTGTCATTTTCCCAAATGAAAGGAGCAGTTTTTAGCTTTTACTGCATGCTAGCGTTAGCTAAAGCTAGTTAACTGATAACTAATAAAACTGGAATTACCTTTGAAGAGTTTCCAATTGTATTCAAGACTAATGTCATCATTTGGAAAAGTTACAAGGTGCTTAAAACAACCAAAAGGAGCCACCACAGACCGAGAAACAACAAAGCTTTCCCTCTTTAACGACCTCCTTCACCGCATTTAGCTAGTTTAACGGTCTTAATTAAGCTAACTGTAGATAATTAGCAGCGCCAGGCTAATGATGTTAAACTTTACAAAGCCCATTAAATTGGCGGCAGCTAAACTGAACCATAAATGAGACAAAAACACCCCTTCTGGTAATTTTATCCATGTCAGTTATAAAAAATTATATATATATATACCAATTAAAATGAGAGGAAAAGCCCCCTTACCAGCCAACCGCCTTTTTCTTCCAACTTTATTGACAACAAACTAACAAAACAGTAACATATAAACACGTATGGAGAACGAAAGAAAAAAGAAGCTTTTTACATTCAATAAAAACTGTAATACATAGGAGGAGGTGAAATAAATAAATAAATGGGTACTGATTAATAATCAAGTAACCTTGGTCAATAATTTATGTTTTAAAAATGGTTAGGTCTTCTTTATTTTGCAGCTTGACTAGAAAATTGTAATAGAGCTCAATATCAATTAGAAATTAAGTTAAGTTTGGTTTTCTATTGGTCCATTTCATTTTATGTATATGGAATTAGCCAAAAAACTATAGTTGGATTAAAAAGCTAACATTCTTGTCCATTGAGTTATTTTCAAAATGATTTAAAATATCACAACTATAAAGCATGACCATTTGATACCCTTTTTGATAATTTTATCTATGTCAATTAACTGAATTATTTAAAAAATACCAACTAAAAACCCACTTACCAGCTAATGGGTAATGATGTTGCTACAGAGTTGTATTACACTGTCCTCTGCAGGCGGCTCCATGTCAGTACACTATAATGTATAAAGGCTGCTTTAACATGATGTGGCCGCTACGTGGAGCAGTAGTGTAAACATGTGTGAAGACTGAGATGATCTGAATGAAGAAAGGTAGTGAAAAAAGACATCAAACCCTTTACTTCGGTGATTATGACTTCAGCATCACAATGAAGAGATTATATTTTCATGCTCAGCTTTAACACAACTATCTTTTTGGGTCACAACATGTGGCAGCTGTTGTCAGGGAGATAATTATGCTCTAGCAATATAATCTTTAATGAGTGCATTACTTCCCACCACTGGCTTTATTGCATTATTTTTGTGTTAATAATGATCTGTTTGACCAGTCTGATGTTATAGTTCTTATTCTACACACTACTTATTTTAATTAATCAATATTTTAAATGGAAAATGCAAAAATACCTTAAAATAAACAAGATATGTAGAAGACTTATATATGTAACATTACTCTTAGATGTGACTCACATGTTTCAATGAAATCTGTCTCTTTAAACCATAAACATTAATTGACAGGGCAAAGAGTGTTTAATTAAACAACGGAAACAGCTCTGCTTTGTATAAATTACCTGCTAGATTAAGATTAAGTGAAATTGTTATCTTAAGCTTTTAATTAAATGAGTTTGATTTTATTTCGACATTTCATTTGAATTAATTTATCAGGGATTTTTATTTATTATGTTTAATGTTCCACAACCCAATGCGAGATGGAAATGAGATACAGTGATAAATGTTGGTGTGAATTTGAATGTTCGTCTGGGTGCTCACATGCAGTAAACACATGCAGTAAAAGGAGAGTTCACCAAAAGGAGAAGTAAGACTTCATGCACATGACAGCATCACGTCTGCTGAACACCAAACATCACGTTTTACTTCTGTTTGTACAAATCAACTCAGCAGCTGTCAAAGCACTATTTTGTGGTCTGTGGCCCGTGTTTCCTGCAGTAACATTGTCCACCTGCAGAGTATTTAGAGGGGGTACGGAAGTTCATTAATGACAAAAATATGAAGTGTATGCAAAAAAATTAAACTGAGTTGTATTTAATTTGTAAGTAAATATTTGAAAGTGTGCAGAGGCAAAGCAGGTTTTTAGAGCATGCAAGGTGGTGGTCTTGATGGGTCCATTCTGTTCTTAGTATCCAAATTATGTTCAGTCTAAACAGGTTGGGCAGCGTTCTGTCATATTGCACCAGGTGTCCTGTGTCTGTGTGTTAATATGTATCATACCTGAGGGCATCCAAGCAGACTATCAGCTGCTGCCAGTGTTGGTGCTCTCGCTGTTCGGGTCTGTTCAAGTCAACGACACTTTGGACAAGGTCTCATTAATCCTGGGGTCTATTCGGATCAATGGTTCATTTCAAATCTGGCCTATATTAGGGGGCAAAAATAAATGTATGGACATCAGATTGGGGTAGATTTACCATTTCAGCTTTGTTTAGCATCTTCTCAAGTCAAAAATCTAAATCTTAATCAATGTTTTCACATGCACAAGAAGACTTCTGTTGCTACATTTGAGCAATGCTTTCTTTGCTTAATATTTTCAAAGCTCTACTTCTTCAAGGTGTGTTAGACAGAACACGGAACGAATTTTTGTCTCATGTCATTTGCACATATTTGACCACTGGATCATTTGTGTTTATGTGCCTCAAACAGCCAAAATATCAAGTGTACATTAGCTGTAAGCTAGCTAACAGACAAGGATAGCTAACAGACACACCGACCGTGTCTGTGGGAGTGTGTTCAGTTCAGCTTCTAACTGAATTCAGAACTGATCAGAGACTCAGTTTGCAAGTCTTTGTGCATTTATGAAGCAGATTAATAAAGCCCCATTATATGTTATACATTTTCAACTTGCTCACATGCATATTCGCATCGCACATGCGGTGTCTTCACATTGACTTTGTATGTTATCCCATGGCGTCTAAAATTTGCTCGGTTTCTGTCTGAACACAGTCTTTTTAGTTTGAAACGTTGCCATACAAACTTGAACTGATGGCAGAGTAAATTGAACTGGTCTATTTGCCTTTTTATTTGCTTTTTTTATTTGTCAGGAATTGGAAAATTTAAAAATATATATATGATTCGATATTTTTTTCATAATCTAAACTGTTTTGAAATTACTTTTAAGTTTTAATGTTTTTCACTCACACTTTACAGCTTTTAATAATGCAAACAGCTTGCACTATTAAACGCTGCAAATCAATCAGTCTGCTGCAGTCTTTTCCCCTCTGAAGTTTGCTGCCCTTGATCTGAGCACATGACTCAGCTGCACATTGCTGGAAGATGCACAGAGAACCTCCATTCACCTTCTATATGTGACTTGTTTTATATATTTCTGATTCACTGCTGTGCATCAGTTGCTCTCTGAGGACAAATAGAGTTACACTGCATAATGAATTGATAAGAAATACAACTGGCATGTCCTTCTGAAGCGTAGTAATCCACATTTGTTGGTAAGAATCTATCTAAGAAATTAGTTGGAGCAGCTTTTTAACTGAATGCAAATCTGGATCTGTCCCTGCAGGCTCTCAGGTTGATTACAGCTTGTATTTACTTTATGCTTATGGTCACTTAAGTCATCAATAAGCCTCTACAGAAAGATGTGGATGATGGCTCTTGGCACAGAAACAGACTGCAGGTTGCAGGAAATGTGCAGTCCTGCACAGTCACCCTGAATATCAATACATGGTCAGACTACAGCATGTATCCGGTGTGTGGATGAAGCTGTGTCTGAATTTACGGCTGTGTGTGTTTGTCGGTAAGACATAAAGTTATGTGAGGTGGCAGCAGTAAAATAATGGAAAAATAATGGTGTTACATTTAGCTGAGACTATTTATAACCCAGGCTGCACTCACACGCAGCATAAATATTTTATAAGTCTGAGGCCTGCAAGAAACTGACGTCCTTGAGGTCGAAAATCCAACACACACACTCACAGATTTATCGCCCTTTACTAAATAACCTCACACATCACAATCTATAGCTCTTTGTCACATGATCAGGTGATCCTCCTGAATAACTCAGAACATTGTAACAACCATAAAAGGATTTGGGGTTGATTTCCAACATCTCACATCACCAAGGTTACAATCAATCAATATCTATAAATAATATCAATTACATTCTTGTCGCCAAGTTACAATACTGTAAATTAATTTCTGCATATCGTTGTGACTAAAAATTGTGCTACATCCTGCAAGATCCAATCAGTGACCCTCATTCTTTAAGACTGCCCTCTGGCAAGCAATCAATCATTCAGCCATCAAACAAAATCAAGCCTGAAAACAAATTAAAATATGCAAATGTACAGATGTTTGCATTCATAACAGGCACTCACGCATGTTCTTTAACCTTTAATGTTCAGCGGATCTCTGCCTCGAATTCACAAAATCACACATATGGAAGCTGATTAGGACAATAACAGAGAAACACACTTCAGCAGCTACTGTATGTCTTCAAAGGAGAGGTTGGCAATTTTTCAAGTCTGTCTTAAAACAACAGTCAGGTGCTAAAATGGACATTAAAACAGGTTTTTCTTGCTATAAGCATTCCTCTCGTTTATACTGATCATTAAAAGATCCCCTCCCAATGTACTTACAATGCAAGTGATGGGGACAAAATCCACAGTCCTGGTTTTGACCTAAAATGCATTTAAAAGTTTATCTAAAGATAATATGAGGCTTCAGCCATTTTAGTTAGTAAAAAGAAGTGGATATCTTCCACAATAACAGTCTTTAGTAAAAAAAAAATTCCCTCTTTGTGTCTCAAAGGACTGTGTTTTCCTGCTCAGCTGCAGTTGCAAGGATTGTAACAAAAAGAGGGAATTTGGCACTAAAATGACTTTGAAAGACCTTGGCTTGATTTGACTAATTTGGGCGACTGAAGCTTCATATTAGCCTCAAATAAACTTTGAAATACATTTTTGCGCAGAAAGAGGCTTGTAGATTTTGTCCATATGACTTACATTAGAAGTGCATTATGAAAGGATTTCTAATGACTAGTATGAACAGGAGGAATGATTACAGCAAGAAAAACATGATGATGAAAATGCTCATATGGGCACCTGACTGTTGTTTTAAGACACACGAAAACTTGTGAACCTGTCCTTTAACTATTGGATGATTGTGACTTAACATACAACGACAGATAAACACACAGAGACACACAAATATACATACACTAAACAGGCAGAGTATGTTAGAGACAGAAGGGAAGCGTCATCGTGGGAAAGGTCCACAAAGAAGGACGGTGTCACATTCTACACCTTCACTGCAGTGATAGATCATATAGGGCACGCACACACACACACACACACACACACACACACACACACCAAGGCAAACACAACAACATACAAACACAGACAGTCAGTATGGATTCAAACCCACGTTCTGTCTCTTTCAACCGCTGCCCACACTAAGCAACTGTGAAATGCACCTACAGTCCTTTTTTCTTCCGACCACATCTTACAGTCTTCCTCAGTGGAGTTTACTCACTCAACTCTGTCTGCTGAGCAAGGTCATGAGATGTGGTTGAAAGCACTGGAATAACCTAAGAGGGACGTTGAGTAATGACTTTTTTTTGTCAAACTACTGTTTCCAAGGTCAAGAATGAACTTTTACGCTGACCTCAGATGCTTATTTAGTGTAGCATTTATTCAATTTTAATTCCTTTTTGTTTTTGATTCATTAGTTTTTATTTTTACTTGTATCTCTTTTACTGTAGTTGTTGATCTTCTCACTGGTGTAACTGATCCAACAAAATGACATTGATAACTGTTCTCCTTTTTTAAATTTCCATTGGAGTACCACCTTTATGTTCCCTGAAACTGTTTTGGGGAAAACAAAGACATTACAGTTCTTTTTTTGGAGGCAAACCACCCAAATAAAAGTTGACCTGCATCCTCTCATGAGCACCTATACTCTCATTAGACAGTTAGCCATATTTACATCGTTGCATATACTGTACACAAAGTCTAAGCAGCTTCAAAACAGCTGTAGTTCCCTCTCATTTTTTTCTTTTTCTTTCTTTCTTTCTTTCCCCACCTCACTCTCACTCACACACACACTCTCTCCCTTTCTCACGTTTTTCCAGTTTGCTGAATAGACAAATCCTCAGAAAAAAGGCAAAAGTTTGTGGAAAAAGGGAGGAAAAAAACAGTGAGGATTCAGAGATAAGACAGAAAACAGACCAAAGACAAAGGGGAGGAGTGAAGGAATAAACAGCTGTACAGAAAGGAGAAAAGAGAAAGAGGAGGAATAAACAATAAGAGCACAAAGAGGAATGAGATAAACCAGGAGGGAGGAAGGGAGGAATGGGAGAGAGTAAGACGAGGAGGTCGAGTCTTGAGGCAGTGTGAACTGGATTCAGCCAGACTTCCATAAAAACAGCCTCGACCAGGCAGTGCTGACAGTCGGGGAGGGGCTAGACCAAAGGGGGAAGAGGGAAATGAATACGAGAAATGTGCACACACACACACACACACTGACACTTGTGAAAAAGAGGATATTTTACTTGCAACCTCATGTGAAAAACACACCGCAATCTGGGTTTTCATCGGTTCAAGTCATTGTCACCCCTCCACATTCTGAAAGAGGAAGCTGACGTTACAGAGTTGCTTTAGAGTATCAACATGAAGACAAACACACCCTGTACTGTGACAAACTCAGCTGCTGGCTCAGCTGATCAGGGATTATGTGGCTATATATCAAATCCCTTGTTATTCTCAAGGCCTGCTGCAAAAGTTTAGGAAAACTGATGATAAAGAATTCGAGAAGCATTATTGTCACACAGTTTGGAAGTTTCCTTTGTTTTCTTATAAGCTAAACAGAATATTCACATATTTATTTGTTTTTTTAGAGGAATTGTATAGATTACACGTAGGTTTTCACAGATAAAGCAGCCATTTGATGTCCTTTTTCCCAGCATGACCCTGCCATGTTTGTAATATTGATTTTAAAAGTCAACAGTGATATTAGGGATCTGAGTAAACAGAGAACCGGATGAGAAACGTACAGTGAGTGTGTCAGCTGTAGGGCAGGTTGGAGGCGTCACTCTGTGCAAAGACGAGCGATAATACACCTGAGAGACAAGTTTAGACTGGCTCAAGTTTTGACATGAAAACATACACAAGGAGATCAGAAAACATGAACATAGACGGTTGTGTTCTAACATTTATTTATATACAGAGGAGGTGGTTGACCTAATGTTTTATTTAGAACAACTGGCCGACCAAAACTTTGTCAACATACATATGACTATAGCAGGTAAAGCAATCAGCACCAGCAAGAAATAGTAAGAATATAAACTGTAGTCCCTGACCTGATAATCATCATCTTTATTAATAATTAAGATTGATTAATCATTACTGACATCAGAGCCAACATTAAATTGTGTGACCTTTAATCCATTATGCTTTTACTTAGGTTGTGGTTATTTTTATGTTGGCATTTCCTGTATGGAAATCCGAACATCCGACAAAACAGATTATGGCAACCTCCATGGGAAATGTTGAGCTTCATGGTGAAACAACAACGTTAGTGTCTTTGAAATAGTTTAGCTCCTTAAACACAATTCATGTATACTTTACAGTTTTTTCTGTATTTTCAAACACACTCTGTGCAGTTTTAGATTTGTTGTTGTGTTTCTTCTTCCGTCACAGACACCCAATGGTTTCCATTCATTTCTATATGACATCAGAATCATTTAGCACATTTTAAACTTGCTTATGTTGTGTAAAACATCACAGTGAACATCAAGTTGGCATTAAATCTAGTCATGTGTTGATACAATTTAAGCACAAAGTGATTCGAAAAACACTGCGTCATCTCATAACTATAATATAACTTAATTGATAATGTTAATGCAGACTTGATGTCCACTGTGATGGATTACACAATTTAAAGCTGCATTAATAATGTTTCTGGACACTTCGGGGCAGTGTAACAAACACATCACTGACATTTTATCCCCTTAAAAAGTTGATACATTGAACATGTTAGTTGCTGTTTTATACATCTAGCAGATACATAGCAACATTAGCATTCATTTAGAGTCGTGTTTCTGGCAACCTGACGATTTTAAGTCCAATATTCACTCTCATTTTTGCTCTGTTTTGGTCTCCACCGACTCCAGAGGGACGTATCTGGTCCATTGCTGCTAAATAACCCACTGTTTACACCAGCTAGTTGTTAACTTTGATTGTCTTCTGTTTGATGCTGAGCAGGTAGTTTACAGTGGATTTTTAGAGCTCTTTCGCTGAAATCAAAACTGTAAATTTGCAGGCAGTAGAACCAAAACAATGAGCTGAAAGATGCTAAAATACTCCTTAGAGCTGAGGGGAACAGTAGAGTCGAGTGAAAGTTTTTGTGGGTCTGTCAATATGAGCAACCCTTTTCACATATAACCTAATTTCATCCGTTATTAATATAAAAATCTTGAATAATGCTGCTTTAAGCAAGTTTCAAGAGTCTGATAATTGATTTCACATCATATGGAAATGAATGGAAACCAATGGATGACTGAAACTGGAATCAAAATACATAAAAAATTTTAAAATTCAACAGCACAGTTTGCAAAGTGGTTAGCTTTGATGTAATGTAAATGTATTTTGTAGTAAAAGGGTGAAAACATGTAAAGAAAAAACATTTGTATGGTTATTTTTGAATGGCAGTTTCAGTTGTTGACTATCTTTATATGTCATGTTTGAAGTTAACAAAGAAAATTATATACAAATTAGATGTATGCATAATTTGTCCATTGATCATTATATTAGTTATAACACAACTTTTCCAAATCATCGTCTACTGTTCCTCTACATCTCATGGATGCTGAATAATAAAATTAATTTTCTGTGTTTACAGGTTATAGATTCTTTGTTCAATTTCATGTGAGATACCGAAGTGAAGGAGTTTGTTTGGATCGTGGTCTCAACATGTGCTTTCGAACACATTGTCCCAGGAACTCATATGTTTCTAGGGACATGGTAAACACATGGCTCGGATTACCATGTCCACACGCCCCCTTCACCACTCCCCTCGTTCTCCTCTTCAAGCACTTCACTTCCACCCTTCATTTTCTCTCCTCTTTCTCCTCTTTTCACCCCTCTGTTTTCCTCCAAATCTCGCTGTAAATTCACACATTCCTCTCTTTCTCGCAGAGGTCACGAACTTCTTCACTTTCCAAACATTTTCCTCTCCTTCTCTCTGCACGCGCCTCTCACATCCCCATCTCTCTTTCTATTTCTACCCTCCTCTCACAGTTGTGCAACCCACCCTCTGAGTAACACCATATGTTTCTGGACTGTAAATAAGTGCTTATAGAAATTTGGGTATGAATAAATAGTATGTCACATTTCCAACCCTCGTGCCTCTGAATGAACATGTGCTCTGTCTCCCTCCAGACTTGAAATCGTGTAAAACAATCGACAGTGATATATATCCACACCGGTGTCATCACTCTGCTCCTTATTTGGTGCTGATATGCAAAACAAAGGACCCTGTACTAATGTAACTTCTTAAAAACATGCTGAACAAAACATTTGTCTACAGCATATTATATCTAACTTCACTTTAACCAATCAGAAGTTGCATTAAGTATTGAATATTAGGTTAAGGAAAGCCGAATATCACTTTAAATTCAATGTATTTGTGTTATTCCCTGTTCTGACCTCATGCATTTCTTACATAAGGAAAGCTGGAAGTGTTTAGATGTTTTTGGATCAGTGCCAGTTGGTACAGAGAGCTGTTTGCATGTTTTGTATTAAATACGTTACACTATGTGCTCTAACATAGAACATAAACTTTTTTTTGTTGTTGTGACAGAACGGCTACGCCTCCATCTCCACCTCTTTTTCCTCCACCTCCTGATATTATCCTTCAGTGTCCAGTGAAGCTGGTTTTGACTCCTGGTTGACCAGCTGATGCAGACGTCCATTGGTTTAGTGTTGAAACCCATTTGTTCGCCTGCCATCACTCAGGTATAATTAAATTACGGAGGAGATTGTTTTTCACTGACTATTATTTGTGTGCAAATCTACAAGCTGTTTTGTGAGAGCCTGAATAGGCCTTTACAGGTAAAGAATTGAATTTACTGTAACCAGAAGAAAGTGATCAACAATGTGCAGAGGCTGAGTTAGATGAAATTAAAGGAAGCGAAACAAGCTGTAGGGAAAGATCAAGCCTAATTTAGATACTAAAAACCTTAAATGACCCTCTATTAACAACTTCATTCACCAATCTCATCCCATTAAAACAATAATGTTGACTCCTTTCATCAGCGGATAATCACTCCCTGATAAAATATGCAGCGGTTTGCACTTACACATCCTGTGAACTCCCTAAATCAAACACTCACATGAATTGCCTCTTAAATCCCTTTGTCTTAATTCAGCTGGTTTCTATTCAACAGAGCAGAATTGATGAAAAAGTGCTGTCAGTTATTATTGATTTATTAGCAAAAGAGATAAAAGGTATGGGACCTTAAAAACACCAGTAGTTTAAAAGAAAAACATTTCACATCAGGGTTGTTGAAAGGAAGGTAGTCAATTTTTTGCCAGATTTTATTTAATTATTCCCTTGTGAGATTTATTATAAAGAAAAAATGCAAATACAAACATAAAATATAAAGCAGTTAAATCAACAAAATGGATTTAATGTGCGCCACGTGTTATAAAAAAAGTGCATTTGGTCATATTCTGTCTACCAAACTGTTACCAAAACATTTAGAGCTTCATTTAATAAGCAGCCCAATCATTTTCATACAGTCCTTTACTGAAGACAGGATGAAGAGCAGAGTTAATGACTTAGAAGAAGGAAATCAAACAATGGTTATTTATAAAATGGTGGTTTAACATATCACAATCATAAATGAAAAACACTAATTTTGACAGTTACTTTAAAAAGGAATCACAATTTGGGCTTTGATTTTACCATATTTGTCTGACAAAACTCTGAACATACTTAAGATACTGTGTTATATGACACATTCAAGGTTGTCTGACCATTTGCACTCCTGTGCTCTGCCTGTATTTTCTTATTTTCTTATTATTTTTCTGTGTCGGGGACACATCTGAGCGTCAGTCTTTGGGCAGTGGGTGTGTAGCCCCCAGCCAATAATAGCGCGCAGGGTGTGAGGTTCCGTCTCTCTTCACTGTCTCTCCTCTCCGTGTCTCTCCTCTGCTCCGCTCTGCTCTCTGTCTCTTAGTCATGGATGTGTAAAGAGCTGCAGGTGTGTGTGTCTGCTCGACTGAGGGTGGGGCTGAGCTACACGCATGCAGAGCAGAGAGGCCACAGCGGACACGATGAAGCTCTGCATTCACACAAAATCCAGCATTGCGACATCTTCCCCCAGGGTTGTGGGGAGGTGTGGATGTGTTTATTTGTGCTTTAACTGTCGTGAAACAATCGGAAAATAACATTTTATATATCTGATTCACAGCTTTGTTCTCACCATCACTCTCTAGCTCGCTACACCACTGCTGCTCTCTCTCTCTCGCGCTCTGGTGTCGAGTCGGGGAGGGGGGGGCCAACTTTGATTGCTGTGTTTACAAACACCAACAGACAAATCCTGCATAGTATACCTTTAGGATCTAACTAGGTTTAGGGAAAGATGATGGTTTGAGTTAAAATTATCACTTTTTTTGGAGGTTAGAGGAATGTAGTGTGGGTTAAAAGTCATTACTTCCTTTGTTGTCATGGCTACAATAATAACCACAGGGTTAAGATTTGGGGATGTGTGACTTTTCGACTCAAAAACAAACAACACCAACACCTTCTATGACACAATAATGGTTATTAATATGCTGTATGTTGAAATAAAAAAGGAACCCGAATATACTGACATGTTGGAAACGAACCGACCCTGTTTGAGAGCGTAAGCAGAAAGCAGAAGAGCTCAGTGCATTAGTGAGATGAAGCGTCATGGCTCTGGCCCACTTCCAGCTTCTGCACTCACTGTTTAACAGGAGAGATTTCAAAATAATTTTCCTCTGAAAGAATCTGGCGGTGTGTCATTTTTGGTTTTAACCAGCAGTAATCTATTCTCTTTCATCTTTATTCTAATTAGCCCCTGGCTGCATTGGACCAAAGTGAGACACAGACAGCTCAGGGCCATGAAAAAAATGTTTTTTGACTTAATCTCACATTTTATCACATGATTGTAATGCAGACATGACTTCAAAAATAAACCATGTGTGGGAATAACAGTGTTAGCTTTTCTGAACGTCATTAACTTCTGGCAGATTAGAAAAAAAAATACTTATGCAGGTGTATCTGAGAGAAAATTAGATTCCTGCACAGTCTTCTTGCATCGAAGATATTTATTTATTGAATAAATACATCAAACTATTGACATCTGTTGGTTAAATTTGATGTACTGATTCAAAAAATGACTTGAATGCAGGAGCAGAGTACAGGATCTCCTTTTCTATCCTTTTCAAGAATTAACTAAACCTGCAATACTGGCTCAGTCTAAAAAACTTCAAAATGAGGCTCCAAGGTCCTTAAAAGAATAGTTTGATAAATACACTTATTTAGATGAGAAGATCGATGAGCCTGTTACTTGTCTGGTAAATGTATGGCTACAGCTATTAGCTGGTTAGCTTAGCGAAGTGTAAAGACTGGAAACAGGGAGTAACAGCTGACAAAATCTGCCTGCTGGATCTACTAAAGCTCAAAACTGAACAAAACATATCTCACTAAAGTGTGAAATTGACAGGTCGCTGTGTTTCGTAGCTCTTAGCTGGGAACTAACTGAAGTCTCCAGTGGTTGCCTAGCAACCTCATGGTGGCAACAAGACTTCAAGACTTCACATTGATTTTAAGTCAATTTAATTTAACAAAATTTATTGTTTTAATTAGTGAGATTTACTGGTACGTGTTTTTTATCTTTGGACAGAGCCGGGCTGCATTATTGTTTTCCCCATCCGGATTCTGCAAAGACCCGCCCCTACTCTGCCTCTGATTGGCTCTGATATTTTTACCCTAACCCAAACCATCTCATACCTCATGCCTAAACCTAACTAACGAGCGCAACAAGTACTAGCCAATCAGAGGCAGAGTAAGGCGAGTCTTCACAGAATGTGGGTGGGGAAAAAATAAGGCAGCTGTGCTAACTGTGTCCCCCTGTTTTTAGTCTTTATGTTAAGCTAAGCTAACCAGCTGCTGGCTATAGCTTCATATTTACGGTAGAAAGATCTCATTTCAAGGATCCTTATGGGAAACCAACACACTTTATTTTAGCACAGATTACTGTACGCTGCAATGCATTTTTTCTTTTTATGTATCTCTTTCTCTGCAAGCTAGAAAATGCTATATAGATTCATCGACTGGTAGAAACTGCAGGTGGTAGCTTACTGGTTAAGCCGCATGCTCCATAACTGCAACGCTCACAGTTTGACCCATGTACACCTGTATATCTCTCTCCCCCATCATTTCCTGTCATCTCTCAACTGTCAGTATATTATATGTCACACACACACACACATATATATATATATATATGAAGTGTAAGATACATTTAGATGTAGGTAGCTATAGCTTTAGTAATACTTTATCACTGTTGATTCTTTTACTCAAATAAAACATTAATAGCTTTTAAAAGCATTTGAACTCAGTATTGGTGAACCTGCCTTATTGTTGATATTATGGTCAGGTCCTCGTTGGAGACCTGTATCTCTCTGTGGTCGGTCTGCCTGGCACCACAGCCATTACCTCTGTGTTTGCATGTTATTGTTCCAATTTTCCAGCCACTGAGCAGCAAACAACCTGAAGCAGCAGGGTTACTCATTAACAGCCTTATCTGGTGAATCTCCATGCCTTTCACTATCCGATCTGTCACCTGCCAGAGAGGTGCAGTGGCAGATAATATGTGTGTGTGTGCGCGCGCATGGACTTATGCTACAGTATGTATGTGTACAGATGATTACATCACTCCCCACGTGATGGAAAGGTGGAATGTTTATGTGAGGTGAAGAAGAAAGGCAGCACAGGTGTATTAGATTGTTTCTTCTGCTTTAATGGAAATTTTAAAACTCAAGTCGATGTGATTTAAATCATTTTTTCATGTTTTCACAGCTGCAAGATTTCATAAATCATGTAAAGGCACCGCTATCAGAAAAAAGGCCAAAGGATCAGCTTTACCACACTGATAAACTCCCAATAACAGCTGACTCAGGAGATACTGCTGAAGTTCAAACCACAACGCCACTCCTCCGTCGTCTCCCGCACTCCTCTGAAAACCACTGCTTTATCTTTTTCCTTCGCTTGTGTTTCTTAGAAATTTCCCACAGGCCATTTATCTTGACTCACGTAAGCCTTTTGTTCAGTTTTACCAAATGTCATAAACTGTGAATCTGCATCCAATGTGCTCTCTCTCCTTTACTGGTGGATAGCAGGAACCTGCACAGGGACTCCAGTAACTTTGTAGTTGAATAGAAACAATGACTTTAAGATTTGAGCTTTAAGTTGAATGTACTAACAAGCATAACAGAAGAATGATCCTTTAAGGAAAAACAAGCGGATTGTTCTTGACTGGTCAAATCAGTCACCTGACACCTCAATCCAGCTGATCATGTGTTTTACTTGCTTAAGACCAGACTGAGGGCAAAAAAAACCTTAAACGAGCAAAATGTGAAAAGACAAACTAAGACGTTTTATGTTGCATCTTAGGCTTTCGTATTGAAAGTTGGGATTGACAGTGATTGACATCTGTTTTTACTATTTTCTGACATTTTATAGAGCAAACAACTATTAATCAAGAAAATAATCAACAAATCAGATCATCAGTAATGGAAATAATTGTTAGCTACAGCCGTGAATACAAGTCCCTCACTGTTTGTCTGATGTGGATGTAAACAGCTAAAGTAAATCTGAAAGTCAGCACTTTAACCTCGGTCATTGCTTCATTTCAAATCCAATACACTTCATACAGAGACAACACAACAGAAAACTGTCACTCACTGTCCTCATGCTTTCTAACTGCACTGCTCTGCATATTTTGGTGCAGCCCTCCATGTCTCATCTCCTCCTCCTCTGCACCCTTCTCCTTGTCTGTGTCTCCAGGGTTTTAGCACGCACCCCCGAGCCTTATCTCTTTGCTCAAATGGTCCAATAAGCTGATCAAACACACACACATACACATACTGAACATCCCTTCAGGTAGTCGCCCATCCAACAAACACAAGCCATTTATTGATGAGAATACCTGTGAACTCTGCAAATACTGACCCCTCCTTAAAGCTGTTAAGTGCTCGCCAGCCACATGACGAGTTAAAGTCAGTGGAATATTATTAACTTCTGATTTAACAGAAGTTAATATGAAGGGAACATTTGTTAATTCAAACTTTAATGTTCCCAAACATAACCTGAAGGACCGGAGATATAAATGAGCTTTCTGATTAAAGTTAGAAGCATGTTGGCATTAAATAGTGACTGATTCACTACCAGTTCACGGCCTCTTGGAGTCAAAAATGGAAAATTTGACATAGTTGATGTCAAAACAGGCTCATTAAAGTAATGTTGAAATTTCCTCAGTTTCGGGTAGCTAAACTAAAGGTCATATCCTCCATGTTTTTTTCTTGGAATTTGGTGTTTTTAGCAACCTGGAGGGAGTTTCTCTCTACAGTTTAGAAAAAGAACTCATGGTGGGTATTTTAAAGGTCGAGTCTGGTATTTTTACTACTTTTTGGTCAACAAATAAATAAATAAATCATTCAGTATATCCCAGAAGTTTATTCAGTGAATCCAAGAAGTTAATTCCTGATAGTGTGGCTTTGAAACAGCAACACTTCATGTTGGGAAATAAATTTATAAGAGATATAAATTAACAATTCAATAAAAATATATAATATGCCATAATATATATGAAGATTGGAGAGACATTGATTCATAACCTTTGAAATCCAAACATTTTCCCTAAAATCTTGGCTTTGATTCGGGTTTGTTTTCCTTGTTTGATTTTCTAATCTCACCTTTCCATGTTCAAACAAAAGTGACGTGGTCCATTTCCCAAATCTATTATCTTGTAATTAATTTACCAGAACTCTTGATCCTGCAGTAATTAGAAATGATGCAATTACAAAGAATCTAATTAAATCAAGCAAACAATGCCAAATGGAGGGCATTCGGATTCAATCAGCGAGTGGGGAAGATGAAATTAGGTATCTTCCACATCTACAACCAAAACTATCAACACTATCAGAACCGAATCAATAAGAGTCATTGTGTTTGATCACAAAGGCTAACTACGGGAGATATTGATCAGCAGAGAATGGTGATAATTTCCTCCCTTAATCATATTTAAATTTAAAAATAAAGAAGCATTTAAGATATAACTGTTGAAATCTTGTTGAAATACCATGCAGAAGTAAAGAGTTGTGGATATTTTATGATAATGATGATAATTTTAGGATCCTTCTCCACTGAAACTTAGACTAATGAAATATTTGAGGCAGGATGACTCATTCACCCTTACTTTTATATTGTGTATCTATTTGTCTTTAACAAGGAAATTCAATTCCATTGTAGGTTTTATGGAGTTTTATGTAGCTGTGATTAAAGAGGAACTTCCATCATATTAGCTACTGGTCTGACCCCTCAATCAACAGCCAAATGTGTAACAACATGATTCAACAGATACCATTTAATCTTAAATCCCATTCAATCAATGAAATTATTTTGTGGACACAGCTTTTACATCATCTATGAATGAGGTTTAGTGGTTACAGTTGGTTATTCTGACCATACCACAAAAGAAAGAAGACTTTTAAGGAAGTTTGCCCATCATATCAACAAGATGCCAAAATCCGGCCGTGGTTGTTCACCCAGAAAACGTGCTACAGATGTGAACAAACTGTCCCACTGACCTGTTTCTTAATGGTCATGCATGTGAAGCGTGCGTGAGCATTATCACCGGAGAGAGTGCGTTCCCCTTCCTGCACCATTGAGTAGGTGTATTTTAGTCATTTTCAAACCTGCTTCCTTTGCACAGTGCAAGGACAACAGCACAGAGCCAAAGGCAGGAATTTGTGCCAGAGGTGGCAGGGGAACAGTTTAACTCTGCAGGACTAAAGTGACACTGGAATGTGAGTGGTATTTTAGTGTAGTCAAAGTATGTTGAGGTGATTCAAGTGACCTTGTTGTTCTGTCAACTCAGCACATCGCAATGCTGCCTTTGCTTGGTTTCGCAGGTATCAGTAGTTGAGGTTATGTAACTCCTGCCTTTTGTTCTGCACTAACTTTCATGATGAGTCAACAGTTGTTAAGGAATAGATCAGGTCAGGTCTGTTTGATGAATCAGAGGTTTCCCGTAAAATCATGGGAGATGAAAGCTGAAAATTAACTATGTCGTTGCTACCTGAAGGACTCAGGTTCAAGGATCTCGTCTGCAAGCACCTGTGCTGCTGGAGAAAGGACGGACTGTCAGCTGCACAATAAATGATGTCAAATACATTTAACCCAAGTTTGAATGCAGTAGATCAACTTATTTTGTACTGTCCATCGTCATTTCTGAGTTCAACAAGCATTCAGGAAGCTTCTCTAACTGCTGTTAAGTTTCCCGGCGTGGACAGTAGACTTGTGTGTGTACACAAAAACACCTGGTCGCACATCAGGGAGAAGATAAAGGCCACAGTATAAAGAGGATCTTTAGTATACGGAGCAAAATTTGCATGTTGGTGAGGTTCATTCTCACGATAAAAAAGCAGAAATGATCCCACTCCTGTTTTCACCGTGTGGCCAGAAACCACAGACAGACATTTTTTGTCTTTATGTTGGGTCAAAGTGGGTTAAAATCTGCTCCTGAAAAGGTAAAGTAGAAGTTAGATGCATTTTTACTCAGGATATAACAACCAATACTAGCAGCACGACTTGTAACAACACTATATATGGAGTCTACTATTTCATCCTATATGTGAACATACACATGTTGGGTGTCAGCACACCAGCGGTCTTGCAGCATGCAGAGTGAGGAGTGATGTCACGATGAGAGGGCTAAATTTAGACTGTGGCTCCTGCTGCATCTTGAATAATAAAGAGTGAGTGAGAGTGTGTTGTGTGTGCTACTGTGTGAACAAAAGACCAGAGAGGATGGAAAGAAAAGGAAGGCTTGTTTTCCACCATAAGCTGCTGCCCTTTTGAGGGGAAGGGTTTCTGTATGTATGTGGAAGGTGTACAGTGCAGCAGCAGGAGAGAATTTGGAGGAACAGCTGATGGTTGGAGGGGAGAGGAGGAGGGGTGTGGGGGGAGAAAAAAATGAGGAGGGAGGGTCCTGGAGAGGCTGAAGGAGGAAAAACAAGCTCAGCGTCGAAGGAGGTGGAGAGGGAGGCAGAAAGGGGGCGGCGCTACATTAACTCATATGAGGGAGAACATGTATATTTACTCAAATACAACCTCTCTCGTCCAAGCTAAACGCAGGTCGGATGTACACGAGACAAACCTGAAGGACTTTTAAAAGTCTTGTTTTTTCGTCCACTGCCGGAGCGCTCGTGGTTGCGCGCAGAGAGGATGCTTTTGTCTCTTCACCTCACACCTGGAACAAGGAAACACTGAGAGCTTGTTTTTGTTGTTGTTGTTGTTGTTGTTTGTTTGTTTGTTTTTTGAGAGAGAGAGAGCTTTTTTGCTCATGACCTCAGAGGTAGAGAAGTGAGAGACTTAAGTTATTTCCTTTCCTCACTTTGGCGGGGTGCCAGTGGAATATGCGCGTTTGGCTCCATAACCGGACTTGACGTGCGTTTAAAGTGCGACCTGTGGCACCACCTGTGACACCAGCAGGCACCACTACAAGAGTCAATTGGTTGTCAACTGTGTTTCGACAAAACGTTGCAGTTGCAAATCGGATTTTGCACCGTGAAGTAAAAACAGGCATTCAACAGCTGCACTTACATACATACATATATATATTTTTTTTACATTTCCCACCCTTGTTTTCTCCATTTTTTGCCTTATTTTTGAAAAGAAAAACCCTTCATTGTCACAAGTTGCTGACAACGCAATAACAACTCCTCATCAGATAAGTGCAGCACGTGTCGGTCAACGTAGTTTTTACGCACAAGGAGACGCTCGAGCTCAACGCGAGACAAGCGCACAGGGAGAGCTGCGGGAGGAAGAGAAGACAGCCAAAAAAAGCCGGGTAGCCCAAGTCCAGCCATCAACATGACGGACGGTCCAAGACAGCGAGGCAGCACGTCCGGCTCTGCCAAGGATGCTGCCGGTGAGAAGGAGTCCGGAGGAGGAGTTGCGCTCAAGAAGGAGATCGGGCTTGTGAGCGCCTGCGGTATTATTGTTGGTAAGTCTGCGCTATTGTCACGTCTACTAGAGCATCTGCCATATGGTTTTAACCACACAATAATTCAACTCCACACACCCACGCTGCTTTTTTAATACATCACAGTGTGAGAAAGTTATGTGCTCGAGCGTAAAAGTGAGAAAACAGAGAGAGAAAAGGATAAATAAGATGGATGTAGAGCCACCTGTGTTTCAGTCAGTCCTTACTAAGGTATGCATGATGCTCTGGGATCATTTTCCAACACTTAGTAAATGAGGAACATAAAGTTTATGATGAATATGTGGGTAACCCAAGATAAAGATGTTGTGCGTTCACGCAGTCAGTAAATTACAGAATTGATAATGTGCTTATTCTCTGTATACATTCAGACGTGTGTGCAACTAGTTTGGAATAAAACACACATTATTCCTTTTAAAAATGACACCATAAATGCCTGCATGCACTGCTCAAGTAGAAATCAGGATGGCACAAAGGTGTGTCCTGCCCCAAACTGGACACACACACACACTCACACACACACACACACACACACTCACACGTACACACACACACACACACACATGTCACACCGGTTTGTTCTTAACAGTAACTCTTTTAAAAATGAAGCCAGCAACTTCTCACTCTGCTGCAGCCGTTAATCAGTGGAAGCTTTCATCATTTCTGTGTCGCCCGGCCAGCGATGATGATGTCGTCACCCTCACTCATCTCTGATGCCGAGAGGATTAGCACATTCAAAGCAATTTGTAGGCTCACATGACTTACTTGGACTACAGTGGCAGCATGTCACAAATTGGCCTTCAGCTCCTGTATTTGCCATTAAGTACATGCTGGGTGGGTTTTAGTGGCTTTGACAGAGAGATACAGCTTTAATTGCATTGTTGAAATAGGAATGTGGGGCAATAAAATTTAATTTACCTGCAATATTTCAGTGGTAGAATGAACTTTTAATACCTATATTCATGTTTTGAAGTGATAGATCATGATAATGCATAATCTAAACATGGCTGACTTTCATCGTAAAGATAGAGATACTGACGTTCACCCGGCAGCACGTGCACAGTCACCACTTTCCCTCAGTATCTCCTGAGTGGCATTGTGACATTTCAGCATGAACATTAATTTATTTTCAGTATTAACTGACATGCATGACATGTGTGTGTCAGAAATTTACATTCACATGGGATTGAGTGTGATTTTTACAGATTACACCGTATATAAAATGCTTTTTAGATGTGTATGGACTTATACAGACAGTGTAACAAGATAACAGATGTAAGGCGTGTATTATTACTGTCAGTCTAAAAATCAAAAGCTGTTTAGCAGCACTATCAGTATCACAGATTACTTTATTTTATGGTTAAAGTACAATCAGTTAACTTTCAGCTTTGAAACCTTGACATTATCTACATAATGAGGGTAAATAGCACTAATAAATAGCTGCACAAAGGCCAGTCAAGGGCAGAGAGAGTGGTCATTTTCATTCAACACAGACGACAAGCACATCGAGATAACACCATCAGACGACAGATCGATACACACACACACAGAGGGATGAAATATGGTGCAGGTTTGTCCAGGTGGGTCAGGACAGTGTGTGGTCTTTCTCTTTGACCTTGACGGGATGAAGGGAAGGGAGGGGATGACTCATTCATTCATGTGTTTCCACGGTAACAGGAGGAAAGAAGAGGGGGGTGGGGGGGAGAGAGTGAGAGCGTGTGCACGCGGGAATTCCCAAGAGATTTGATACAAGATGGGAAAAAAGAGAGCAAGAGAGAGAGAGAGAGAGGCGAAGATGAAGAGCAGCTTTGGTATTGAAATGTTTCTCAGAAGACTTTGTTCCTCTTCGGTTTCTAACTTACTATCTAAATCCTTGAGGCTGCACTGGAACGGCCTTATCGCTGCACTGCTGTATGAAGCTTTGAAGCAAAGCTACCTTTAAACTTCATTTATACACATTTTTATTGATGTTGATATTGAAATTTCACATCTTTCCAGGGCAGTGTTACCTTGCGAGGCAGCTGGATTTCGCGAGATCACGACATCACAAGATCACACGAGAATCCATCTTGTCAGGCTTCAAGTTATACACTTGTATCAGCGTCCTGTGAGGACTCTGACACGATCTCGTGAAACCAGCTGCCTCGTAAAGTAAGATGGTGATGGACGGCGATAGGCGGATCCAATAACCTGCCGTGTATTTTGTTCAAAGTGCCAGTTGCCAAAGACAACTTCTCATATAGTTCTGTGTTATAAACCATCTGGCGCATCAAGTTAAGGGCAATGATCATGTCCTGAGATGATTGCAAATATTGACTCATCATTTATGATCTATAAAACGCCTCATTTAAGTCAGAAATTAACACGCTGCCATCATCTTTCTCTTATCTCTGTAACTTTTAGATAATTTAATGACTTTAATCTCCTTTTATTCATACTTAGGCCTATTATTTAGAAACAGGGTCTAGAGTTAAGCTGGCAATGTCGTCTTAAAGGATCTTTATGGCCGTCCATAAACCTTGGTATAGTCACCAGACTGTTCTTTGCTGGGGCTTTCTTCCTTGACCAAGTCAAGCCGCTCATTCATGCTTGCTCAGCTCACACTGTCATGTGCAAGAAAGAGAGAGAGAGAGAGAGAGACGTGAGGTCAGGTGACTGGTCTCAGCCGCGCGTCTGATCCTTGGCTTCATGAACATGCCCCGCTGGGTTTCCATGAAAAGATCCGAACACACGAGGACATCAAACAGTTTTATGGCCTATTGTACAGTGCAGACATTTATCACTTACACACACACACATACACACACACACATAAAATTAAAAAAAAAACGTGCAAAGCCAGGAATTGGGATTAGAAGTGAACTTTTGGCCACTTGGAAGAAGGCCCCACCCTGGTAATGCTGTTTTATTAGCCTGCCTGGCTTAGCCATGTCTGAGCTCGGCTCCACTCCATTTCTTTTGGAATGTAATTGCTGCACAGACTCAAATTTACATCACTTTAATTAAATATCCAGTTCAGCTTCTTGTCGTTTAAAAATTGAATTGTGCTGCAGAGGCAAAAATCCTTAAATTGGTAGGAATATTGATGAACCTCGGTTACATTCAAAATACAAAAAAAAAAAAAGAAAAAAAGATGGAGTCGACCCAGTTTGTCTTCATATCTAATAGCCTTGATTTTATTATTAGCATTCTTACACACACACACACACACATGCCTGCAGGGTGTGTGAGGGTCTGGATGAGGGCCAAGCAGCAGGTTGTCTCAGCTTGTTGGCTGTTTGAACAGGGATTTATAACTGGGAGGAAATGCAAGGACTGATCTTACTGGGCTTTATAAAGGCTGATAAAAGTTATAGTATAATGCTGTGATAAAACACACACACACATATATATATATAAATACTACATATATATACTATACACATATATACTTGTTAATATTCATAGTTTGCTGCTGCTGTGAGATGTTGAGCAATGGCTTCCAATCGTGTGTCATGGAGGCTCAAATAAATAACTAATAAACTAATTTCTCACAGGTTTAGAGTTTGCATGTTTAGACTCCCCTTATTAAGAAACCAAAATATAAACTCTGAAGGTTTAGTGTTTTCTATAGCATCACAAAATGGATCGCGTATCTGCATGTAGAATCATCAGAATCAATCTGCATCAGAACAAAACACTAATGTGATTATAAAATCATAAATAAAATGTTCTAACATGACTCATATGAAAGATCCTAGGCATCCTAGAAATAACCTAAATGGCACCTAAAACAACTGTCTAAAACTATAAAAATACATTCTGTGAAGTCCGAAATGGAGCCTTGGCCTGTTGCTGTCAGATGACATCAAACAGTCCAAGAGGAACAGAAATCAGCTCCGAGAGCATGTCTGAGACCAAACCTCTTCCTTTATGAAACAACAGTCCAATAACAATGTAGGAAATCAAAATATCCTGTTGTAAGGGAACTGAGGCCTGCAGAGATTTGTAAAAAAGGGGAAGCTTTTCTCCAGAGACATGACAAAGAGACGTCATGATGGAGGCTCCCTCAAGAGATTTTAGTAGTTTTTATCCATTTCTTCCTAAAGTTGATAAAAAAAAATGCTCATTTGGTCAAAGATGAAGGTCAAGTTTAGAGAGAGTGTTTGGCAACAGTTTGTCCCCCCTTTGCCTGATTGGAGGCAAAAGGGAGAACAGGAAACCTGAAGATTCCACATTAGTCAGCATGTCTCAACACACTTGTGTGCGACGATGCACATGACATGAACACACAACATGCAAGTGAACACGTTTGCTTTCACTCATAAATGCACCCAAAGTCAAGTTCACTCAAATCCTCCAGAAGCAGCTTGTTACCTTTTTACTTTCCTCTCATAAGTCGTCCAAGTTTTTCATATTGCTGAGGCTTAATGTGAGTAGGCAAAAAGTGCTGAGTCAATGCACAGGGGCTACTTTCCCCCCCAGAGGTCAAAGGTCATGAACTGAAGACCTCTGCTCCCGTAAAAATGTCAGTGTAATCAGGGGAGAGACGGCATGTTTGTCATCTTTTTATCTTTTACCTGCAGCTGGAGTTACATAAGTTGTCCTCAGCACTCGCACATGATGCATGTGGAATCTGTTAAAGTTGAACAAATTTGCACGTCCTCGTTCTTTCAGTCTTTCAGATTTTTCTGTAGATTTTTTACAGATTCAGTATTTTTTAGCACAGTGGCAGTTTTTGCACTTGATTGTTATCTTATCAACATTTCCTCAAATGAGTGCTTAAAGAGGACTGGTGTGCATTTATTCAGTAATTCAATGTCTGAAACTGCAACAAACAATTACTTTCATCATTGTTTGTATTTCTTTTGGATAACTGATTAATTGTTTGGTCTATAAAAATAAAGATTGCTGCACAAAATATCAAAATACTCAATTTAATATGGTACAAAACTGAGAAAAGTGCAAAAATTCCTATATTAAAGAAGCTGGAACTGGCAGATATGTGGAAGTTTGCTTAAAAAATGATGTAAACGATTAGTGAAATGCTTAAAATTTTGTTTAAGAGTCGTACCGTTTCAACTACAATGGACATAGTTTGACACACTATGCACTTATCTGGAAATAAAACTGCAAGGGATTCTACCGACAAAAGATAAAAGCTGATTGTCTTCTTAAGTTATAGCAGCACTTCATCATTCATACCTTTGACTTTTGTACTGTAAAATTGCACTCAGCCTATCATCCATTCATGTCAGTTATGATCCAAAACCTTCAACCTTTGACCCTGACCGCTTTTTATTGGCCGCCGGTTTCAAACACAGTCAGTCTGAGCACAGTCAGCTGAATCTTGATTGGTGGCTCCTGACCTCCGGCCTCTACTTTGTCAGAGCGCCATCAGACAGGAGCGAATCCGTCCGGAGGCTCGGGTGGCTTCATGTGGGACCAGAACTCAATTGTCCGTCCCTCCGATCTTTCAGCTTCTGTGTAAACTGCCTGGCACTCTGATGCTCATTGAATCTGTCAGGGCATTATTCTCCCCCTTCTGCATCTCATCCCTCCTCCCTCTTTGTACTCTTTCACCCCACTCTGTGTCCTGCTACATCTCATACTCAGCAGATTACAGGTTCCGCTTCGCCCGATGGCCCGCCTGCTTCATCACTATTCAAGCTCATTTTTACTCTCTCTCTCTCTGTCTGTCTCTGTCTTACTTTTTTCTCGTGACTGCATTCTTTTTCCTGTTCAAGTTCGTTGTTTTCCTGTTCATGTCCTCTGTCTGCCCACAAACCTCTCAGCAGTACGTCATCAGTGAACAAGTAGAGTTCCTTTTATAGTGCATCACATTGTGCAGTAACCCTGAAACCTTCCTCCCACAAGCACGCGTACTCTTTCACAGAGGTAGAAGGTGTAAAGACAAACCCTACTCAAGCAGAAGTAATGTTACCTGACTTCAATATAACAGAAAATCACTCACACAGTCAAGTCCTGTGACTATATGAGGTATAATTTGTAGCAAACGTAAAGGACTTTACCAAATACAAATCATGTATACTTTTACTTTCAGTTTTTAAAAGCAGGGTTTTAAAGTTTGTGATGTATTGTTTTATAATTTTTTTACATTTCCATATGTTCAAAATCAATTAACAGACTCATAAAATGTGTGTGAACGTGTTGTGAAATCCAACGTTTGTTGTGTGATTGTGACGTTTAAGTGCAGATTGATTCAAATGCAACGTAAAACTGCATAATGATAAATATATATGATATATATAGGAGCAACAAACACATAAAGAGAGTCCTAAAGAAAAGGTCGTAGCCCATACAGAACATATTAGACACACATTTTTTAACATATTTACATCATATTCACAATATGGATTAAAAAAAAGAAAGAGAGACTAAATCATTTTGACCTTGTTGGTTAAAACATTGCGTTGTCCTGTACCTTCACTGTACCCAACTGGGGTTGGGTGTAGGGCTGCAACTAATGATTATTTTCATTATTGATTAATCTGCCAATTATTATAGTGAAAAATGCCAATTAAGGTTTCTTAGACTTTATTGTCATGTCCTCAAATGTCTTGTTTTGTCTGATCAACAGTCCAAAACCCAAAGATATTCAATTTACTATCATGTATGACACAGAAAAGCTTTTAGTCCTCTCACTGAAGGAGCTGCAACCAGCCAAGTTTTAGGATTTTTGCTTAAGAAATGGGCAAAATCAATATTTGATTATCTAAATAGTTGCAGATTAGTTTTTCATCAGTCAATTAATCGACTAATTGTTGCAGCTCTAGTTATCTAGATGTGTTCAGGTATGCACACTATCCACCTTTTTCACTATAATGGTTTACACATATGCAGAAATAAATGGAAACCAGTGGATGCCAACAACAGCAGAAGAAGAATAAAACAGTTGCATGATTGGTGATTTGTAGAAAATGGGCTAAAAACATTTGAAAGACATTTTTGAATATTTACTGAAGTGAAAGCAGAATCGATGATTTTTTTTAAAGTAAAAAGCTACTTTGCACCTCTAGTTGTTCTCACACACACTACAACCTCTCTCTGCTCCCTCCAACAGGTAACATTATCGGCTCAGGTATCTTCGTCAGTCCGAAGGGAGTGATGGAAAACGCCAGCTCCGTGGGCTTGGCCCTGATCGTCTGGATCATCACGGGCATCATCACCGCCATTGGGGCGCTGTGCTACGCCGAGTTGGGCGTCACTATTCCCAAGTCGGGGGGAGACTACTCCTACGTCAAGGACATCTTCGGAGGACTGGCTGGGTGAGCAAACACTAGACGGTTTCAGTCATCTGCTTGTGGTCTCGCTCTGAGTGGAAACAATCAAGCATGCAACATTTGTGTGATCTGAGTCACTAAGTGCAATACATCAAAGCAGACTGACATAATTTATTCCAGTGGAAATCAGTTATTTAAGAATGAGGAGACTTTACTCGTTGTGCCACATCCGGGAAATCACTGGTTTGTGGTTTCTCGGGGGTTGTTTCAGTAAGAGAAGTCAGTGCCTGTGCTAAGAGCTACTTTTCATAAGAACCGATGTTATTTTGAGGCATCACATATTCACAGATCCTCCTCACGGTTAAGGACAGATGGGTGTTTTTTGACTCTCAGGTCACTAGGGTTTGATAAACCACCAGTCGACCCCTGGTCAAACGTACTGTCTGTGAAGTATATGACCCAGTTTTCAAGAAGAAGGGGGCCTCCCAAACAATCAAAGTTAATTTGACAAGGATTTAGGTGAGCATACCAGCATGTCTAGATTCCTCTCTTTATCCTGGTGGATGAGCCTGCTGATGTAGGTCAGACATCTTGATCTAAAGCAGGGGGTCTTTAGCTGGTAGTGAAGGAAAGAAGAAGGTAGATGTAGCAGAACAATATTAAACCAGCTGCATGAACACACATGCAGACACAAAGTTGTTTCAGTTTGTAAGTCAGAATTACAAACTGCTGCTGCTTCTGAATTTACTTTCCTGGAAGTCCGCCGCCTTCTTCCATTCATCCATGAATGGTAACGGTTAGCTTTAAGGTAGTAGCGCTTACAGTAAACGCTTGGGAACCATGCTAAGTTAATTTCCTAGTAAAACAATATCGTTTGTTACCATAGATTTCACACACACACTTTGCCCAGACTGTAAACACAGATTAGACCATTGTTTTTTTCAACTATCACAAGGATACATATTATTAGGGTATTTCGGGAGAGGAATTCACCCAGACAAAACAGCCAATGATTGTTTTTGTCCCTTTGTATAGTAGCTATCAATACACATCAGTGAACTTTTACCTCCAGAGACTTTGTTGTTCGTTGCTTCAGATGCTCGGTTTGAAGTGTTGTGGGGGGGTGGGGGGCCACGCCGCTTCCCTGTGCCCTCTGTCTCGGAGAAATAAACTTAATTCAAGAGGTGTTTGTTTTTGTTGTCCTGCTCCTTTTATCCCTATGTGTGTGTAGGTGGGCGTGGGAGGGGTTTGGTCGTGTGAGTAAGTCAATAACTGGAGCGACGGAAATACTTGCATCACTTCGTCACAGCTGGGCCGAGGCAAGTTCGTAGGAAAGAGGGGGAAAAGCTCGTAAACGTGTGCGCTCGAAATACAACTTGAATGGACAATGTTTCAAGTACAAAGGCTCTTTGTTATGTCAGTCTAATGAAGGTTGTGTTACACAAGTAATGTGCGGTATGGAGACAGATTGTAGGTAGCGATAGTGTTAAACTATCATGTAAATTATTTTAAAGGGAGCCTGCTGATATCTCCTGTTCTTTTTTGCATGCGTTATACTATGTGTCTTATCATTCATGTGTGTCTACCAGTGCAGGGAGGAAGTACAGTAAAAATAGTAGAAGTAATAAATCATTTAAAGCATTTTTGGAGCAAAAATGCCAAATATTCTTCTGGTTCCAGCCTCCTAAATGTGAATGATTGCTGGTTTTTTTAGTCTTCTACGATAGTAAACTGAATATCTTTGGATTTTGGACTGAGTGAAAATATGCATTATGCAAAAGGGCTCCTTTAAGAGTGTTATCAATTATTGATACGTTAACCTGCAAGCTGCATCTTAATGTTGAAGCTATGTGAAACTACTATACTACTAAGTGCTATACTAGGACTTTTATTGAGTTTTTGTTAGTTTAATCTATAGAAGTGTATCATATAATCTGAGTTTATCATATGTTAAAAGAGTAAAAGTACAATCGTTGCACAAAATGTAAAGTAAAACACACTAAATTGATAGATCAAGTACCTCCTATGTTGGGAAATTACTTTACAACGTTGGTGTCTACTTAGATGCTTCAAGCAGCTCGGACCTGCGTTTGAATCTACGTTTTTTACATTAAACACACACACACATTCCAGCGAGACACAATTCCATTAACGCAGTCGGGTGTAATGATCCCTCTATAAGCTTTCGAGGAATTTGGTGGAAAATCCGCACGCTTGGTCTCTCCTACATCACACCAGCTAAACCCGAGCTCCCTCCTCCTCTCGTTCTCCCTTCTTTCCCGCCTGTATTTGTCTGTTAGTGTAGCTCCGCTGACCATCCACGTTGCTATTGACAAGTATAGTATGATTCATCCTGTCAGCTTCTAACATAGTGAACATGTGTGTTTGTGTCAGTGTATTTTTTTTTCTAGAAAAATCACCCATCTGTCATCTACAGCACAGAAAGACTGATTAAGCTGATGGACTGTTGGAGTTTTTCCTTGTACTGGGCGTAGGAGTAAAACGAGTTAATCTTTTAAGTCATGCCCACTTTCAGTTGATTTTTTTAACATTTTGATTGATCTGTTTTGATTGAAAGTGGTATTAAATGGTATTTTCTAAAAGAAAGGATGTCTTTGTTATAGAAAGGGATCACATAGAGAAAGGACTCAAACACCAAATTCATGTTCATAATTTTGGACAGTTATACAATGACGTTTAGAGCTGCAAGATAATTATTCACATTATTGATTAATCTGACAATTTTTAAAAATACTTTATAGCTTTTATAGCATGTAAAATCTTACGTGAGTGATTTCCCAGATCCCATGTCGACCTCTTCTTATTTCTTTTTATGACTATTCAACAGTCCAAAACTCAAAGAAATTCCATTTTAAAATGATATAAATAATGAAAGCAAAAGAAGAAAAGCAGAAAGGATATTTGCTTGATAAATAATACAAGTGTACTGTCAAAACATGAGTCGATTTATTGACTTTTTGCATGTTTTCACAGAAACAAAAGTACATTTTAAAGTAAAATAACAAAGCTCTTTATTGCCTGACGACAGAGGATATGAACATTAATAGAAGTTTACATTTGTGTCGTCTCGGACAAAAATAAACTGCTTTGAATGGCAACCTGTAAATGGGAGGATGTATATATGTGCTGTAGTAATGTGTTTCCTCCTGTGTGTGCTTCTGTACGCCGTATTTGATCCTAACGTCCTGCTGTTCCTCCCACGCCTGCGTTTGTAACCGTGCCACCCTCCCTCGCTTGTGTCCCAGGTTCCTGCGTCTATGGATCGCCGTGCTGGTGATCTACCCGACGAACCAGGCTGTGATCGCACTGACGTTCTCCAACTACGTCCTGCAGCCCCTCTTTCCCACCTGCTTTCCACCAGAGAACGGCCTGCGCCTGCTGGCTGCCATCTGCCTCTGTGAGTGACACGGTCACACCAACACACACACACACACAAATATGTTTCTTAACGAAGAACATACCTCAAACAGTTCAAGAGTTTTTGTTTTAAAACCACAGTGTCTCTTACAATACGTGCAATACCTGTTAAACCAGTATTGGGGATGTGCCAGCTGTGTGTAATGGTCATAACAAGGAATAATTATCAAGGGGATTTAGCACAATCTTAACAGTCACAGTAACTTAACCCTTGCATCACCTAAGGTTTCCCTTTCTGTTCTGTCTGTTTTGTCAAGTCAGCAGTGTGAGCTTCAACTGTATTCCCCTCGAGGGAAACTGCTCTCCGTCTCTTGACTTTAATGTTTAAACATGCTTCAACAGCCCTCTTTACTTCTGTATGAGAGGGCTGAAGCTTAAGAGAGTTAATACATTTACGAAAAATGAGCAAAACGAGTTTGATTTGTTAAACATAAGTTCTCTTACCTGCTTACTCGTGACCCCTTGGCCTTGTTGCAGGTTGCATATGTCCAAAAAGTCATGCTCCCCTAAATACTACAGTATTTCGTAATAAAGAAGCAAATATTGGAGAAAAGTCAGAAAGAATAAATAATTTTTGTAGCAGAATATGTTTATTTTTTTATGTTCTATCATGATTTTTGTTATTTTTATCCTGATATGATGTCGCATGTTTATGTTAAACATGGTCAAAAGTCCAAAACTTGAGGTGTACGTATGTAAAAACGCTCCCTGCAAGTCAAAAGCCAGCCACCTTGTTTGCAATGTTACCGCTACTTCCTCCTTGTGATGGCGTCAGATTTTTCATGCATGCTCACAAACGGCCATCCGTTCAGTAGCCTTTGTTGCCAAAGTTGTCCCGCGTGTTGTTCACGTTGTCCACTGCTGACCTGAGAAGTTTACAAAAAGCGAAATCCCACTACTACTATTTGTTTACGTAGCGTCCGGAGCCACTGGAAGTTTTGGGCTCATCAAGAAGAGGGCCTTAAAGATACAGGAGCTAAAACAGCCTGTTTCAGACAGAGGCTGAACTGAGGGGCTGCATAAAGGGCCAGTATAAGATAAATAAAGAGTTTTTTTTAACTGTAAATCATGCAAAGATATTCCAGTAGAGGCCAAGAATATAAATATAGACCTAGAAATGTGCATGATACATCCACTTAATCTCACAATCTGGAGATCCCTAGAGGGTTATGTAAAGATGACATAAGGAAGATATCACTTGGAAATAAAAATACCCCATATAAGAAAACATTTTACACATCAAAAGACATTCTTTCTTCAAAAATACCCTCTCCTGGTGAACCAGCTAGAAGCTTTGACTCCTCTCTGGATCAGTTTTGATTATGGAGCGATAAAGGAGTGGAGATAACCTAAAGAATTGTTGTTGAGTATACTTGTTGGGACAGGCTCAAAAGCTGAAAACCTGCCAGTTAATCCAACTGTAAAAAAAAATGAAAAACATATGGGAATCAGCGTCATTCGCCTAAAGAAATGGGTACACAAGTGGTTTGGTGGGTAGTAAATGGGTGCTGAACATTGAAGCAGATGTTCCAATGTAGTTGTATATTTGCTTTGTTGGTTGTAGTTACATCATCAAAGCTGTCTATAATTCACCAGATATTTAAAGCAGTCACAGATTGGCTGAATTATGGCTCGATTTATCCGGTTTCGTGTCGGTCGCTGTCCTCTTCTGAAGCTCCTCTGTTATTTAACCCACAGTTAGAGGTCACGTCAGAAAGACAGAGAATAAAAGAGATAGCAGAGCGGCTGGAGGAGCGGCGAATGTGCGAGGAGACAAATGGATAAATGTGTTGGCGCTGACATGACAGTTGTTGATTTGAATCCCTCGACAAACTTCACACGCACTGGTCAAATACTACGGGCAGACTTCAGACAGCGAGAGAGACGCCGGGAATGAGTGTGTTCATTGTCTGCGTGTGTCAATGTTGAGCAAACCTTGTGTACGATTTCAAACTTAAGAGTGTTATCTGATAATACTCTAATCTGTCTTGTCAAATAAACACCAGCACTAAGATGTTTTCCATGGTCACTGGCTTTAGTGAGCTAAATATGACAGCTGTAGCCTTCTTTAGAGGGGATACTGTTTTTAAATCACAACTAAATGCTTTCGATTAGTAGAGAAGGGAGAAAAAAGGAGAGAAAAAGTGTCCTTTCTGCAAGTTCTGTAAACTTTTTTGAGTACATTTCATCCAAAACAAAATATAACTGAAGGAAACCAGTTTTGTCATGTCCCTCCTAACTAAAGTAGGTGAGTGTCCATGTCAGCTAGAGAAAAACAGGAGCTGGTGGAGGTGGAGGAACTGGAGCTGTCATGCTGAAGCGCAGTTCAGCGGATAATGAATGGTAATGCCAGCTGTCATTAGGGTTTTGTTTGGGCATCTCAAGGTTGCCACTATGTGCCCCTGTGTAGCCTACAATCAGATTTTTTTTAGATTCATCTTCTCGAAAGGGGTTTTTTTTTTCCTGGAGTTGGAATGCACCCGTGATGTCCTGCGACATGCTGTTCACTGGCAGATGGGCCCAGTTGGCTGCCATGTTTGGCTTGACAATGTAAAAACCTCACTTTCCAAAGGCATGCACAAACACACTTGTACTCTGTGAACCATGAGAGCTTCTATTTAATTGCCTCTGCTATAAACATTTTGACAGATTTGATTTGTCATCTGAATGCGGTAGCTGCGTAATGCATTTAAGTAGAGCTGCAATGATTTTGATAATAAGTGAAAACGTAAAGTGCCCAATAAATGCCCACCTAGTTGAGCTTTTGGGTCCTATCCACATGAAAAACTAATGACTTCTCCTCATGGCTTAACTGTCTAGTAAACTTGACTGAAATCTGATCCTCCTCACTTAAACACAACCTCTTTGGCAGTGGTAATAACACATTAACAACATAGTCCAACCTTGTCGCAGCTCTGCGTTCTCTGAATACTTCATAGTGTTTTTGTTTGCATTATAGACACATTGACCTACATTTACCTGTCTTCTTGTCCCACTTTCATGAACGCCTTAGAGCAAAAAGTGCTTAGTTCTGACAAGAACTGCTAGCAGTCATTTTATTGCCTAACTCTGGTCTGTTTTGATTCTGAAAAGGTTTCTGATTGGCTGAGCCAGCAGGGTGATCTAGCGTCTCTCTTGAGTCAGTAGGACAGATGTTGTCAGGCAGCTTTCAGCAAAAAGACCTGACTTGCTGGGTCTTTTTTTTTTTTTTTTAAAGATGGTTTATCCTTGTTTTTCTGTTGTTGTTCAGGGGAAAAGTGGGTGAGAGGTTAGCTGTTTCCCCCTCAACTCTGATGTCATTCTTGTTGTTTGTGGGGGCTGCATGCATGTGTTTATCTGCTTCAGTGATGAGACATTCCTGTGATTTCCAAAATGTGACCCTTGCATGATATTATACAATAGTATGTAGGATATAATCTTACTTATTTACTTACATATCCAGCCAGACTGGTCTGCAGGACAAAAGGTTTTCCAAGGTGTACCGTTTCAAAAAACATTGCGGGGGGATTCTCCCTGGGGTCCGTCTCTTCCTACAGATGGCAGCGTGCAAGGTCATAGCTCTGTCATAATTTCCAGCAAGCTTGTAGTTAACTCAGCAAGTTCCTCACACCCACCACATACATAACATTACATTTTGTATACTCAGCTTACAGACAGCTGAGCAGCCCCGGAGCTCCGCAGTTCGGAGAATGTCCCTTCAGGTGTTTACTCGGAGCCTGCCAATCAACAAAGAAGGGTCGTCGGACGGCACACGCTGTTACTGTAATGCTGAAGTGAAAGATTCCTAAAACAAGTCTGTTTACTGGTGGTTGAGTTAAGAGGTTTAAGACGTGTTTACTCAGAGCTTCGTGAGGATCAGTCAGTTGTGTTTTAGTTCATCCTGACTGTGTGTGTGTGTTTGTATAGTACACAAATCAACTCGTAAGCTGACTTGCATGCACATATTGTCTCATTTCCTGTTTTTTTCTGCGGCTCTCGCCCTAACCACAACTCTTGTTCTGTCTGTTGCAGTAATTTTGTTTGTGAGTCACCCAGGCAGTTTAATTCCTTTTCCCCCTTTCCCTCCATAAAACACCTACCAATCAACCTAAAAAACATCATAAACCTCTCCAAAACAACTGCAAACAAGCCCAGCCTGCAAACCTTATTTTGTGCACCTGTGTGTCTCTTCGTTTGTGTGTGTGTGCGTGTGTGTGTGCGTGCATGTGGAAACCATCTATACACAGATGTCTACATGTGTACATGTATGTGCATAGCGGTGCATGTCTGTTCATGTGCATCTGCCCTCATCTCCTGCAGTGACAGCTCAGCTCAGAGTTATTTAATGTGATGAACTTAATCCCACAGAGTCAAACAGGCCCATTATTTAATGGCACCCTATTGGCCTGAACCCACTGGCCTGTTGTACCCAGCAGTACAGATCAAATCCATTATCTTTGTCTGTCAGGTCAGCCTCAAGTTGAAGTGTGTCGAACAGCATTTACAAAAACTGGTTAGGGCTTGGTTTTTTTTATTTTAAATGCCATATAGGTGGAGTTTGGTGTATAAAACATTATAAAGAGAATCTAAAGTATCAGACTAGGACTTTATCCATCACTGTCAAACTCAATTAGCTTCTAATTTACTGGTAATTTCTCAAGCGTGGCAGGCTTGTTTGCATATATCTTGTCTTATCAAATCAACAAACCCTGACATGAAATCTCCTTTTCTTTGTTAATTAGAAATGATGTTGTCCATACTGAAAACATTAAAAACTTGTATCCAAAATGTAACAAATGTGCACAGTATTCTACAAATTAAGAAAGGAAATAATGTATTAAAATCTAGCTTTTTTCAGAGCTTTTCTCTGTATAAAATATGAATAAAACTCTTTAACATTAATAGGTTTTCCTACAGTTTCTAGATTTGAGAGATGGGTTTATTATTATGTTTGAATGGGAAAATACCTGCAGTGCTTCAAAAGAAAACCTACCACACTGCCTGCTGCAAGTGCGACATTAGGTGTGAGAGATAACAGTGACACAGCAGCACAGTCAAAGGTCGCTGCCTCGTTTCATCATCATTAAGACACATCACAAATCACACGCGTGCTCAGATGTGCGTCTTTTAAACTTTCTCCTTTCACTGACGTGACATCGGTTCACCTCAAGGCTGTTAACTTGAACTCTAACGTCCTTACAGGTTTATCAGCAGCAAAAAAAAAAAATTTCATAACTTCTTCTTCTCTTGGGCAATTTATAGAGTACTACTACTACAAACGATGCAATGACCGTTGTTTTACAAGACTAATAAAAGCAATAAACACATAAACCAGTGACTGCATGTTGCCTAGAAAGTATTGCAGCATGTTAGTTTTAATGTCATCGACCTCTTAGGAACCATCAGTACAAAACCAAAGTTGTGCAGCTAAACGTTATTCAAACCTGCAGAATTTTGTTTTAAATTATAGTAGAGATCCCAAAACTTATAAAGATACCAAAATGTCAGGCTAAATTTGGGGGGAAATTTGCATAAAATGATGCACATGACATGTAAAACATCTGGATAAATGGTGCATTTATAAAAAAAAAAGTTGTAGCAAGCTTAAAATACAAAAAAATATGTGACAATGTCACACAATATGTGGAACAAGATGATTTTAGTAACTTAAAGCCACTTAAAAACTGGATTTTAAAGGAAGTGAGTGTTTTTTTGGACTTTAAGGTTGTATGAATTAAGCACTAACTCGTTTTTTATGGTGTTTTTGTGTGTCTAGTGCTGCTAACATGGGTGAACTGCTCCAGCGTGAGGTGGGCCACCAGAGTGCAGGACATCTTCACAGCCGGCAAGCTGCTTGCCCTCGCCCTCATCATCATCATGGGCATCGTGCAGATCTGCAAGGGTAAGCCTACAGACGCCATACATCCTACATTCCACCTGCGTCTGGCGGTTTCTCTGCCTCTGTCTGAAAAGCACTCGCTCTCTCGCACATACTCGCGGTCACCGGGGACATCCTCAGTCATTCGGGACAGTATAGACTCCCCGTGGTCGCTGCAGGGGTCAGTGAGTTGCTGGGGCCCTCCGGTTAAAACTCACATCGCTAATATCGGCCCGCCTCTGTGGGTTTGCAGTCACAACATGGCTGAGGGCCAGTTATTACAGGGGCCACAGAGACTAGGCCCCTGAAACAACAAAACGGGGATTTATGTGCCAGAAGATAATGAAGAGCTCAGTCATTGGCTGATTTGTTGGGAGACTTTATGTCATATATGAGGGACGGGACGGTGTGTGAGAAAGCAGGGCAGACATACATTAATGCTCTCTGGAAAACATGCCTCGTCATGGGATTTCTGAAAAATGTAATGACAAAAGAGAAAGAAAGAAGCTTCCCAAAGATCACAGATGATTTAGACATTTACCCCAAACAGAGTATTTGATTAATTCTGAGATTGCAGTGTATTTTACAAAACAAATTATCTTACTTGGATTTGGCGAACGTCTTTTACAGCTTGTTTCGCACACATTGAATGCATCAGGTGATGGATTTCAGCTGGCTTTCTTTACAGCAAGCCCAACTTTAGTGGAAAATAGTTTGTTTACCCCCTCAGCTAAAAAACAACATTAGCAAACGAGGGCGAAATGATCAAGAACAGACCTACTTAGTTAAGGGAAAGGCATTCAAATTTACATCAGGAACAAAGAGAATCCTGAATTTAAGAGATGGCTATATTGGGAAAGGAAGATTAAAAGACTATTTGATGATATTTCTACAAATAATGAACAGCATGGATGTTCTTGATTGCGTAAAATACAAAACATTCCTTAACTTCTGTGCCAAAATGTTGCCTCGAACTAAATATAGAGCCTAATTATCGTCCTCCCCACCTGCAGGAGAGTACTACTGGCTGGAGCCAGCCAACGCCTTCGAGCCCTTCCAGGAGTATGATGTGGGTTTGATAGCCTTAGCCTTCCTACAAGGCTCCTTCGCCTATGGAGGATGGAACTTCCTCAACTACGTCACGGAGGAGCTGGTGGACCCCTATGTGTACGTTCCCTCTTTTTGCCTCTCATGTGTCCAGAAATGTTTTATTGTTGTGCTCAGAAAAAAACCCCCACCTTCCCACAGTCCCGAATGGCTCCTTGCTATTAGAATATGGCTGATTTAAAAGCTGCTTTTAGCTATTTCACTGATTAGCAGTCGCATACCGACTAAGCTTCTCGGTTTAATCCCTGATCCTTTTTGTTAAAGCTCTCTGATATTTATTTAACTTAGCATGAGAGAAATTCTCACTGTCATTCCCAATGTCTGGCCCCTCATCTAGAACAATGTCTCGCTGTATAAAGTGATTTATTTCTTCATTTCCTCTGCTTTCTTTTTTTTAAATCCCTACTTTTAATTTAATAGATATTTAGTTCAGTAACCTCCCCTTAGGTACCAGTTTAATTTCCTTCTCTAAATCCCCTCCTCTCTCTCCTTCTTTTTAGCTCTCCTCCCCGTTCTTCTTTCGACTAAACATTTGTTCTTTTTTATTGTCTCCAGGAACCTTCCTCGCGCTATCTTCATCTCCATCCCCCTCGTGACCTTCGTTTACGTCTTTGCCAACATCGCCTACGTCACGGCAATGAGTCCGCAGGAGCTTCTCGCCTCAAATGCTGTTGCCGTGGTGAGTAGATCCGGCTGTGATGCAGGTTGATCCCCTGACGTCAATCAAACACACACACACCTTGATAGTAGAATGACTCTGTCGCCCTCTAGTGGTACATTTGGTCCATATCACTGGACTCCTTTTATACCTCATTCAAAGTGAAAAAACTAAAAAAACATGTTGAAATAGCCATCTAAACATCTGCCTGTGTGTCTCTTTCTCATCCACCTTCTAACCTTCATCCTCCCGCTCCTCCATCCCAGACGTTTGGTGAGAAGCTGCTGGGCGTCATGCAGTGGATCATGCCCATCTCTGTGGCTCTGTCCACCTTCGGGGGAGTCAACGGTTCCCTCTTCACATCTTCACGGTTAGTTGGCTTGTTTGCGACTTTCAAACGTGGCTCAAACTGTTTTTTTTTCAGGGTTTGGAGCAGTGCCACGTAACTAGAAGTAGATTGACTTTCAAGAGCTCATTTTATGACTCTATGTGTCACCTTGTACAAACTGAAATATCATAAATATGTCAGATTTATGATGTGTACAGAGGTAATATTCGGTGTCTTGGCTTGAGAATACACAGTGAATCCATATTTTTTGTCTGATTTGCATCTGTATTCTATCAAATAAAGCCAAACTCCTGCCTCTACTGCCAAGGGTTTTGATGATATTAACAACCAAAAACAGCCAATATGTGGGATCTACCATGTGTGGGTTGGGCACCGGCTGCTAACAGCTGCTACTGCAGTGAATATACTATCTATCTAAGTCTTCACAGTCCACCAGATATGTATTTGGAGGCTAAGACATCAGCAATGAGACAGAAACTGTAATTATTAACTAACATTTTAAGCCTTTTAAACTCACAATAATTCATAGCTTGGAGGAAACAATTTCCTATTTCCTTGGCATCCTCATCTAAAACCTCTCCATAAGCCCCCCCTCTAGTCTTAAATTTTCATCATATAATATGTGGATGTACTGTAGACACAAATACAGTGTATGATTTTTTTTTTCTGTCTGTCACAGATTGTTCTTTGCTGGAGCCAGAGAGGGACACCTCCCCAGTCTGCTGGCCATGATTCATGTGAAACGCTGCACTCCCATCCCAGCTCTGCTCTTCACGGTGAGTACTACGCCTGATCTCTCACCACCACAAATCTTCATATTACAGTATCTCCCTCAGATAATGACTCAGTTAAACCCAACAAGACTAAAAAAGCTGCATCATGACAAATAATAAAGCTGCAAGACAAACCACAAACTGTCTCTGACCTTCCTTTTCTCCTCCTCCCCCTCAGTGTTTGTCCACCCTGCTCATGCTGTGCACCAGTGACATGTACACGCTCATCAACTATGTGGGCTTCATCAACTACCTCTTCTACGGAGTCACTGTCGCCGGGCAGATTGTCCTGCGTTTCAAAGAGCCTAACATGCACCGGCCGATCAAGGTATGTTTTTGGTGTTAATGCCTCACGTTAGTCAAATGATATCAGTTAGTGGTACCTGTTCACTGTCTTTTATTTAATCACTTTTGGTCCTTTTTTTTGAAGGATTTACTTATATTCAGGCTCAGGAGATTAGGGCTGTATTTGAGCTTTGTTAGTTGTCTCATTATAACAATAATAATGGTAATAAACTTTATTTATATAGTTAATTTCATGCAAAAAAAGGTGCAATACACTGTGTTTCACAAACAGTGCATTACAGTGATCTAGAGGTATTAAAATAGATGTTTTTCTGGTATAATTTATCACTTTGAGGAGAGCCGTCTCAGTGCTTTTTTTGGCATGTAAGTCAGGTAGAAATTTTTGGGCAAACATAAATGGAGCCCGTAAGTCTGAAGGTAGTAAAAAGTAGTTTTTTAAATATATGGAAACTGGCTCAAAGTCATTGATGTTGCTGGAATCTAGAGTGTTTTTTTTGTGTTTTTCAATGCAGTTTCAAAGCCATAAAGTCTGCTGCAACATTTGTTTGTGAAATTCACCCAGGATTACAAATCCACAGCAGAGAACTGTTACTGATACAGAACTGATTAAGAATAGAGGACTGGAGAGTATAACAGCAAGAATAGATCATTTGCATATTTAAAGAGTGAGAAAATACTGAACTGAATACTCTCCACATGAGTCTGAAAAAAACGTTCCTTTGTTCTCTCTTCCAGATCAGCCTGATATGGCCGGTCATTTACCTCATCTTCTGGGCCTTCCTGCTCATCTTCTCCCTTTACTCTGAGCCCGTGGTGTGCGGCATCGGCCTGGCCATCATGCTCACAGGCGTCCCCGTCTATTTCCTGGGAGTCTACTGGGACAATAAGCCACAGTGCTTTGACACCTTCGTTAGTAAGTTGGCTTATCGGAGGCTGTTTTGGGCATGTTTTCTGTGTCATGGGTGAAATGTTTTACATGTACTAAACATAAAGTCATGCTTTCAGTCTTTATGCTAAGCTGAACTAAGCCTCCTGGCTCTAGCTGCATACTTAACGCACAAACATAAGAGTGGTATCGATCTTCTTATCTAAATCTTTGCAAGAAAATGAATAATTAATCATAGATCTAATTTAAATTCCAATATGCATATATAATTTGAAAGAGCAGAAAAAAAAATCTTCAGACAGCCAGTCTAAACCCATGTGTCGCTCTCTTCTTCCAGATAAGATGACGTACGTGGGCCAGAAGTTCTGCGTGGTGGTTTATCCGGAACAAAGTAGCGGCAGCAGCGGAGAGGAAGGAGAGGAAATGACGGAGGCCAGGTCTCCTCTGTCCAAGCAGGACGGAGAAAACCACAAGTCAGCGGACTGCTAAAGCACATGTCTTTATCTCCCGCCCACTCCCAATCAAACAGACGTACGCAGCAGACGCACACGTGGGCGTGCACACAACATACACCACCGTTTGTAGTGGATTTTACTGATCAACACTTGTGCTCCAAAACTTTGTCTTTAACAGTTTTTACTTGGTTTTATTATCACATGAATCAATCATTTCTGTACCAAATATGGTGTGACATGATCAGGGGCCGTATTTTTGTGGAGGTGCAACGACCAGCGCAAGCAGAGCTCTGACTGTTTGGTATTTTCCTGACTTTGAAACTCACTTGGCGCATCTGTGTGGTATTTTGGTGACGGCCAGCACAGAGCGCACGCTGCACAGGTGGGAGGTTCGTTCAAATGAAGCAGCGCAAAGACAGTTATTGTGTTTTGGTTGTCAATTTATTTCAATTAAACAATCTCCAACCAAAATCGGCACAGACAATAATGTTTATTGAGGTTAAAGCAGGAAAGTCAGTCAATCAGTCTGCTTTGAAACCAAAACAACAGGTGCGCACGGAGATGCCCACACAGTCCGTGCACCTAAACACGCTGCGCTTGCCGTTGCACTAACACGGTTAAAATAGGGCCCCTTACAGTTATAGTACCCCAAACTTTTCTGTCTGGGGTCCTTCAAGAGTGCAATAAAGCAAGATTAGCACCTTCCACCTCCTCCATACATGCTTATACAGACATCTACAACTCTTCATCATCCTACTTCTCTGCCTCCACACATTCCCTACATACGCCTACTGTAAGAGCATCCTCTTTTTTTTTTTTTTTGTATTTTTATTGTTTTTTAAAAGACTCTTACTGTACTGTGATGGCTACGCAAACACCTTTTTCTCTTTTTTTTTGCCACATTGTAAATTTTGCTTTGTCATACATTCAACACACCAAAGCTGTATTTTGATTGTCGAAGCAGGAAAATAAGATTCAGATCAAGTCATTTCATGTTTCATGAAGTACACTAAGTACTGTGTTTTGTTTTTAAAGGTGACTGTGATTCCGAAATGTTTTTTTTTTTTTTGTATTTGTGGTAATTGTTTATATCATTTGTTGTTATTTTAGTTGTTAATTTTAGTTTTGCTGATATTCTTTTTCTATTCAACATCATATTCATCTGGTTTTATTTTTTACTCTTGCAACTCCAAAGGTGTATATCTTAAAGCTGATGTGTGATCTGTACTTAAAATGGTGCACAGTTCTTGTTAATTGCCTTAATTAGATGATATTCTGTACTTAGGTGCCATTATAGCCATGTTTTGACTGATGGGGTTTAGGGCGGATTTTAATGGAAACAACAAAAAAAAAGTAGTTTTTTAACATTTTTCTGTGAACTCTTGTATGGACACTACACAAGTAATTAACCGTTATAACTGCGAGCCCAACATGGAGACGACTAGAAATAAAAAAATAAAAAAAATAGGCAAGACATGACACAAGACATTTTCACCACCACATTTGCATTGTTCATGTACAGATCCCTACACCGACACATGTGAATGCCTGTGTGAAAAACAGTTGTTGTTTTTTTTTTTAAAAAAAAGGCGTTGATTGTCTTGTCTGTTTTACAGCCAAAGTATTTTTGTAGTTAACCATATAGCTGTGTTTGAATAATTTTTTTTGTGCTTTATTTTAGGGTGTAGAAATGAGAGCTGTAGGGAAAAAAAATACTTTTTTTTTTTTTGATTCATACAATTCACTATAGAAGAGATTTTAGTGCAATATTAGTACAGGCACCAGCAAAAACTGAACACGCACCCCCTGAATGAACCCATTTGCATTGTCTGGTAATAGTTATGTATCTATACTCATGCTGTATATTATAGTAACAACACTCACATGCACATAAACCCACATTACGTACTCTTGTGTCTTCAGTCTTTCTGTAATCGATTAGTGTCTCAGGGCATCCCCACTGCCTTCTCCTTACATACACTGCCTAAAACCTGAAGACTACGGAAACTCAACATCTGAGTCTGACCGATTGCCTCCTTGAAATCCAGTCTGTTAGTGCTAAATGTCTGTACTGGTGCTAGTTAGATACTCGTTCCTCAGAGTCCTCAGGAGTCTCAAGCAATCCCCCCCCCCCCCTCAAAAAAAAATCTCTCAAAGAATGATTGAGGTTTCAGCAGGAATGTCAGACTAGTAAGGTTGCTCTTGTTAAACTGTAAGGGGAACAGGGTGTCTTGGATGTCTTTACAAGTACAATGATGTGTTTTGTGCCTGTACGGTTATTGTGTACTTACATAATACAAAAAAAAGATGTCATGACAGTCTGTTTGGTGTCTCTTAGTGAATAAAAACCACTGACAAATGTATTTTGAATTTGTAATTCAGGGCCTAATTTATAAAAAACAAACAAAAAAACTGCTCCCTGTCTTTATCCGTCTTTCATTGTGCGATCATTTGAAAAGATGTGATTTAAATTCTTAATACATTCAGGTTCACTTCCAGTAATTTGATTTTTTTTCACTCAATTTTGACATACATAACATAAACGTGAAATTATTTTCACATTTCTGAGCGAGACCCTTACTGTATGTAAACGAGGCCTGATCTTTTTTCCACCTCAGAAATCAAATGCTGCAACTGTTGTGTGATATGGCAATGTGAAACTGTGGACCCTAACCCCAAACCCTAACCCTAACCCTAATCCTAATCCTAACCCTAATCCTAACCCACTTTGATGTATAGCTAAAGGAAGTTTAACAGTGGCGATACTTGTTGGACTCTGTCCCGCTTTCTCGCCGCTCAAGGTTCCCTGATACGCTGCGACCTCCACTTCTTGCTTGAAAACAGACCAACACAGGCCTTCAGCGCGGTGGAAATATGAGGTTTTCCATGTTGTAACAGTCGTCATGTACTGATAAATCTAAGCAGTTCTTTTTTCTTGGCGATACATCATCACACTACGATACACTGCCTGACGAGAATGTTGTCTCTAAATCATTTCGTGTACACATTGGTCTCTACTTTAAGTCGCCTTTTTGCTGTTTGCAGGTCTACCTTCCATTCTGAGAGCCATTTTCGCTGATATGTCTCTCAGAGTCGAGTCTATTTTTGTGTTAAAAAAAAAAATGTAAATGTACATATTGGTGGTGAGTGTGTGACAAGAATAAAAAAATATGCGTAAATGATCCTTTTACGTCTCCTTTATTTGGCTGTGTTGAACATTTTGTATTAAGAACGCAGAAAAGCAAAAATGAGGCGTTTTCAGCATCAATATAAGTTTATTCTACTGACAAACGAATCCACAGAAAAGGTCAATTTCACACAATTCTGTACACGCCAAAGGGGGAGGGGAGGGGGGGGCACATGGGTGCTGCTGGACACCGCAATCCCAAAAGTTAAAATTGCTTCTCTGAACATACAAACAAACCAAACAATATCCACGTAAACTGAAGCTGTTTTCAGACAGGACCACAGCTGGCACAGCTGACCTTGTCCTCTAGTGACAGTAAAATAATATGCAATCAGCAGAAAAAAAAAAAAAAAAAAAAGCAAATACTTGACACAAATTCATATGAAATTATATAAAACATTATCCTACTAAACGGACATGCTCAGTCTAGTTATGAAGCAGGCGTAAAAATGGAGTACATGATTTAAAATAAGTGACAGGAGGGTTTTTTTTTCTAATACACAGAGCACCAAACATGTCCTTTACTTCTTATGTTCCCTTAAATGTGCTGCTATCCTTTCTTTACAACTGTAGTTGAGCTACATGGGTGCTTTGATACACCCAGTAGCCTTGGAATAATTATACGAAAGTGGTGAGGAAGGTTGGGGCAATTTGTAGAGAACAGAATAAAACTTGTATGACATTAATAAAAAGAAACTAAACCTTTGTTTGTGTCTGAGTCTGGAGGATCCAAGGATGGATTTCCCTAAAGCACCTGGATGCTACAGATAGGGGAACAAAGATAACCTTTGGGAAACTCAGCCTTGCCTCCCTCAGAGATGTATAAAGAGACACAAGAAGGCAGCCAAATTAGCTCTGGATTGTAAATCTGTAGGCAAAGCTTTGTTTAATTTTTAAAGTAACTTTATTTTTTTAGCCAGCCAAGCTTTAACATGTGCAGTGTCTCGCCATGGCAACGTTACAGTAGGGGGGGAGGAGGAGAAGTGTTTTCAGCCAACACATTTTGGCTGTAAGGAAGTGGCGGCCACAAGTAGAACCTGATTTAACTCTTTCTACAAATGGCTCTGGGCTGCCTACAAACGCCGCCGGGTGACTCCGTAACCGGTGGCCGTGTGTCTTCAGTTGATCCGCGTAATGTAGGCATCACAAAAGCTAAGGCATGTTTCGTAGGGGATGGCTACAACGCAGGCGTGGAGAAGGGGCTTCTGGGATAGCAAAGCACCTGACCTCCTCGCAGAGCAAGAACCAGATGGAGAACAGAACCTCCCTGGATTTTGTAGTCTGCTGCTGTTTTCTCATCGTTCCTGAAAATAGAAAAAGGAGGAGATTTAGAGAAAAGGTGATCAAAAAATCCTTAATTAGAAATTGAAATTTTATATAGATTGTTTATTTTAAATGACAGCAGGGACAATTGGACTTTATGTTATGCTGTAACTTGATGTGCATTGTTTTATGTGAGCTTGTGTGGTGGGTTCAAGCATTTGTTTTGCATATTTTCTATGCAAAGTAAATTTCCCCTTGGGGACAATCAAGTTTAAGTTAAAGTTCAATACTTTCTAATTATGTTACCCTGTCTGTGGCACTCACCCCAAACCCATTAGTTCCTACTGAAGAAGTAAACCTTTGAAAACAGGGTCACAAATATATAGATTCATTTTTAATAAAAGGCTTAGTGATTCCTAAAACAGCTGAGTGCTGTAGTTTTTAACAACAAACAAAAGTTACTTTAACTGACGGAAATTTTGCATTTGTTGGAGACACAAAAAAAATCTTAATTAGAAAAAGATAATGTTAGCCTGTATTGTTTTTTTTTTTAATCTGTTTTCATATGACTGCAGGGACGATGTCACCATGTCACCAAAAACATAAATTAACTCCTTTAAAGAGCATAAAACATTCTTTAGGAGTTTATGGTATGAAACTTATTCCTAATCTGATTTAAGTATAAAACTGGTGTTATTCTATATTTTTCTTAAATTCAACAAATCCCATTAAAAAACAAAATCCACCATGTTTTTCTGTCTTTATCAGAAGCATTTCTCACCCGTCACTTATGCGCAATCCTGCACCTGCGCACCAATGTGCAATATAATGTATATTTGTATATTTCCCTCTCATTTTATTATATACTCTAACTGGAACTAGAGCTCAAAGAAGCCAAATTTCACTGCCTTCAATGTTGCCGTGCATGTGACAATAAAACCTCTTGAACCTTTTGACTATTTTGAGCGAGCAGATCAATACACAGTTGATGCACTAGTGAGCATTTACAGCAGCAGGATGGCACAGACAGAATAATGAACTATATCAGGCCTTGGAAACAAATTCAATGTTTGCTTTTGGTCTTTTAATATCCTTCAATCCAGAAAGTGTATCTTACATCTGTTTTCCACTGTAGATCAACCTCTGCTGCTGCGGAGGGATCCCTTCCTTCTCCTCCACCCTTTCTTTAATCCGCTCCACCTGAATGGAAATTAATACAACTTAAATCCAGGCTCACAATTACACACACTGAATAAAAAGCTTATTACAACTTATAGTAACAAATGAGGAAATAACAGTATTATACCTTATCTGTGGGCTCTATGTCAATCTCAATCTCCTTGCCAGTGAGTGTCTGTGACGAAGATTATTTCAGATTATTATTAAGCATAAACACTGTACACGATTTAGAGGATCAGTAATAAACAGCCATGAAATGTTTCATTTGTTAGCTCATGTGAAACGGGCTAATTATGCTTTCAGTGTCTTACCTTCACTTTAATCAGCATCTTTGTTGATCTGTTCGGTAAAATTCACTGAGGCGGGAACAGAAGTGTAATTATATAGTAGCTGAATCTATGTTTTGACCAGCTCCGGGTTGAAAAATAATGTTTAAATTCGTTATTTTGGTGAAGAAACTCGATATTCCTTCCTTTCCCAAGATTCAGTGTGTGTTTCCGGTGTGTCACAGTGAATCCCTCCGCCTCGTTCTTTCTGTGTCAACGGTTCCGCTTCTCGTGATTTAACGTTTGCTTCATCTGCTGTTTAAAAAAAAACACAACATGTCTCCTATGAATTGTCTTTTGTTGGTGTGAGCAAGTAAAATGTGTTTTCTCAACGGCTAAAATGAAATTTTACGACATAACTGCAACATGGCGTAAAGCAGGTCTTGGATTTGTAGTTTTTTGTAAAATGTGACATTCATGTGGTGTCGGAATAATTGGAAAAATTAGTTACTGACTGGGAAAATTCACATGAACATTGTCTCAAGTCAGAACAACAACTTGGAAAGTCGAATTTGTTGCTGAAAGTTGACATAATATACGCAGAAACATGGTAGAAAAAAGTAAATGTTTGGTTGATGGCAAGAAACTTCTTATTAATTCACATAGTGCATATCTTTTTTTTTGCTCTCATGTAATTTGTAATATACTATTAGGTTGTAACTATTAGTTGCAGTCCACATAGAGTGACCAAGATTAGTTAGAAAAGTTTATTTATTATTAATATATTAGCATTAACCCTGATAACAAGTCAGGTAAAGCGATATTTTTGTGGTTTTAGGGAATGTACTGGTGCAGCAACAAAAATTATTGACTGTATATAAATATAGACGACGTGCCTCCACTTTCTACCACTATGCAAAAGTGAATCTAGAATATCTCCTCTCCAGGAGCTGCCTTTTTGTTTGTGTAACATCACTTTGAGTCTGCACAGTCGAGTTGGGCAACAGGATGACCCAAGTAGGTCTATCTGAGGACTTGTAGCATCTACACAAACACCCACTATACTTCATGACACCCACTTGGTTAGGTTTAGGCATGAAGAGGGGGGTGGTTGGGGTTAGGGATCAGGGGTGTGTGTTGTGTAACATGTTGTTATGGTGACAACATCGCAGGGATGTGTTGTCAATCACCACCATCATCTTTTGGAGTATCTTTTGGAAGAATGGCGTCCAGTAGAGTTCAGAGACTTGTAGAATCAATGTCAAGGCGCGTTGAAGCTCTTCTGGTGGCACATGGTGGCTCAACACCTTACTAAGAAATTTTATGTTGGTTTTTCTTTTAATTTGTCACCCGTCTGTACTTAAAATGACAGAAACCATCTTTGGGAAAAATTTGTTTGACATGTACTTGTATTTTTTAGTTTGGCTCATGTCCCATCCACTAACATGGAGGGGGCGGTACTTATCACCTATACTGCAGCCAGCCACCAGAGGACGACTGAGATGTGTTGGCTTCACTTTTGGGGAGCTGTCATGACGTCCATATTTATATACAGTCAATGAAAAAAATACAACACACCGTCTTTGTAGCGTCCATGTTGTTTCCACATTACGATTTAAAAGCTCATGAACACACCGAAGTCGAAAGAATGACTTCCCAACTCGCGAAAAGGGAACATCCGAGGAGCACTTGAATGCAACATGAGTATCGCCTAAAACCAATAGCGCCTCAAAAACTACAAACCGGCTGTCAGTAGGTGTCCTCCCCAGTCAATCTTCCCGCGCACACACAGTGGGACAGGAAGTAGCAGCACAGAAAAAAAGCTGTCACACTTTCCTAAAGGTAATTCCTTTATCTTACCAAATGAATTATATAACTCAGTCTTGGACTAATTAGTGCTTTTTGCAAAGATAAACGCTTTGCATTACGTATCAAGAGCGGCTTCAATTGCGATACTTTGAATTGATGTAACCTTGAATTTTGACACCGAGGCTAAAGAAGCAACGTTGTTCTGACATCTGTGGTTTAGTTATGTGTGAATAGCATTGGCAACAGCTTTTTCAGTAGCCTGTAAGCATATTTGAAACCGCTACTTAGCTAAAAAATGGTCTTATTACGTTTGCATGAAATAGTAATTACAGTTCTGGCTAATTCTGACTAATCTTTTGAATGATGCTTGACTATAATGAGCTCCTCCCAGACTCTACACCATGCCTGCTAGTAGTTAATGGCATTTAATGACAATATACGTGTGTTTTAGTGTGTGAAGAGAGGATGAAGGGGTGTAAAAATGAGAAAATACATAGCATAAAGCCACCATCCTGTCCTCTGACCTCCCTGTTTTCCACAGATTCACTGTACTGTAGTTACATAACCTGTTACCAACATGCCTCGCATTGAGAATGACATCAAACTGGACTTCAAGGATGTGCTCCTCCGCCCAAAGCGTAGCACACTCAAGTCAAGGAGCGAGGTACGTATACAGCTGCGGATTCTTTCCACATGAAAACTAACTGACCTAAATACAAATACTTCCATTTTCTGGACCTTTAATCATCCTGCGGAGGTACTCTGAGTGAGCACACATCCTTGTAGATAGTTATTGAAGGAGAGAAGAAGTGTTAGTCCCCATTCTCAGCTTCCCAGCTGGTCAGAGCACTTACCCTTTAATCACAAGCTTGCATGTATCAAACAGTCATGTGACTGTGGTAACACATTCTGACTCACGAGGAGCATTTTAAACTGATTAAGTAAGTTGATTTTAATATTTTTAGATATCTTTCAACATTACTGTCTTTTTAGTGCCAAAGTCCCTCTTTTTGTTACTATACTTCCACCGCAGCTCAACAGGGAAACACAAAGAGAGAATTAGATGCTAAAAATATTGTAAATGTGACAGGTATCCACTTGATATGACTAACTTAGACAGCTGAAGCCTCATATAAGCTTCAGATAAAATTTTAACTACATTTTTGCACAAAATGACTGTGTGGACGCAATGTGGAAGAGGAGGAATGATTACAGTGAGGAAAACCTCTTTCACTGTTCATATGGACACCTGACTATCGATTTAAGACAGATTTGAAAAAGTGTGAACCTGTCCTTAAAGCTCCTGCTGTATTTGCCTCTTTCAGGTGGACCTGATGAGGAGCTTCACCTTCAGGAACTCCAAGGGCAGCTACAGAGGCATCCCCATCATCGCTGCTAACATGGACACTGTGGGGACCTTTGAGATGGCCCTGGCTCTGCACCAGGTAAACTACATGCATAACATGAGATGAATATACAGTATATGACTTATTATTCCGCAAAGATCACATAGAGCTAATTTTTAAATCTGAGAACTTTTGTTGTACCAGTCATTTGTTTTGAAGGAAAGGTGATTTAAGTAGTCCAAACTTAAATTTAATCTAAGCTGTGAACACGATAATGCCTAATAATCCCTATATTACATGGCAGGCTGATAAATGAGGACAGGCCCTACTTTCAGTGTAGCCTCCTCCAGAGACCAGATTAAACAAGATCCTTTTCAAAAACGTTTCCTAGACGATAGAGCTGGAGTGTAGGTGGCTTATGTTCTCATAATGATACTGAATGATTGTTTCATAACACTTACTGCTGTGTATTACCACTCTTAATTCAGCATCCTCGTGACCTTTTAAGCCACAGTAAATAATAGGCACCTCATAGATTTAGATCATATATTAATCAATTTAAAACCGCTGAATTATCTTGCCTTATTGCATTATTTCTCTGTATAAATATCTCAATTAATTTGTTGTTCTCTTCCACTAGTTCACTCTCTTCACTACTGTCCACAAACATTACTCTGTGGATGACTGGGTGGAGTTTGCAAAAAAACATCCAGAATGCCTGGAGGTACTGAAAGTGTAATCACTGTGTAACCCATTATTTGTTCCTTTTTTTCCATCTCTAGTTTTATTGGGTGTGGTATTTATTGTAACACATTTATCTCTGTTTCTCCCAGAGTGTAGCGGTGAGCACGGGGACGGGTGACAATGACTTTGAGAAGATTTCAGCCATCTTGGCGGCGGTGCCACAGCTGCAGTACATCTGTGTGGACGTGGCTAACGGCTACTCTGAACACTTTGTCCACTTTGTCAAAGACGTCAGGGAGAAGTTCCCCTCACACACTATAATGGTCAGTAAATGTCTCCTTTATGTTTCTAAATTGAGGGAGAGAATGCACTTCATTCATCGATTTTGGAGATAAGTATAGGACAACCTTCTTTTCTTTTTTTGGTTTAGGCAGGAAACGTGGTGACAGGAGAGATGGTGGAGGAGCTGATCCTGGCCGGAGCTGACATCATCAAAGTAGGCATCGGACCAGGTGATCAGAGCGTAACACTTACTAACACATTTCTGCTCTTTACATGCAGTCTGCCCTGCAGAGAACGTTACCACAACATCAATCAGACTTTGAATTTTTAAAAGTTGTCTTAATACTCTGTCTGTATTGCTTAACACATGAAGCCTTAATTTAGGTTATTAATATCTTAAGGAAACGCATCATTTATAAGAACACAATTAATTTATAGTGTTTGAAACTGACTAACTTGCTTGCAGTGCTACACCTGTGTCTCTGCTTGTAAGCATTCACACATGCTGCAGAAAAGAAATAATAAGCAGACCACAAACAATGCTTGCAAATCCTGGACCGCAGACTTGGAAGACTAGTCTTCTGTCTCATGTGTGTCTTTCTCTGCAGGTTCTGTATGCACCACTCGCAAGAAGACAGGGGTGGGGTACCCCCAGCTCAGCGCTGTGATTGAGTGTGCAGATGCAGCCCACGGTTTGGGTGGCCACATCATCTCCGTAAGTGACTCTCCTCTATAAAAATCTGTTAATTTAATCAGAATTCCTGGAATAAATGCTAAAGGAATAATTTGATACTTTGGGAATTGGTCCTTTCTTGCCGAGAGATAGAGGAGACGATCGATACCACTCCCTTGTCTGTGTGGTAAATATGAAACTACAGCCAGCAGCCAGTTAGCTTAGCTTAGCACAAAGACTGAGAATGGGGAAACAACAAGCCTGGCTCTGTTTGGAGATGACAAAATCCAGAACCAACCAGCACCTCTACACCTCACTAATGACACACAATTTGTGGTTTTATATTGGGTTATGTGTTCCACTATTTGGCCAGGCGCAGTGCATGTGATTTGTTAGACATGTGCTTCCCTCTGAGTATGTGCAGACTTATCTTTTCCTCCAGGCTGCACATGATAAAACATAAAGTCACAATCACAACATCTCTTCTCTTTCACGCAGGATGGGGGATGTACTTGCCCAGGAGATGTCTCAAAGGCTTTTGGTGAGTTTCCAACTTACTCTCTAATTAATTCCACTCATATAAAAAATTCTTTCATAGTCTGTCGATCCAGGTTTCTCACTATTTGGCTCTTTTTATGTGACTCTTAGGTGCGGGAGCTGACTTTGTGATGCTGGGTGGCATGCTGGCTGGCCACTCAGAGAGCGGGGGCGAGGTCATTGAGAAAAATGGCAAGAAATACAAGCTGTTCTATGGAATGAGCTCCGAAGTGGCAATGAAGAGGCACGCAGGGGGCGTGGCTGAGTACAGGTCAGTTATTTTCGTAGATAAGGTATAAAAGTATAATTTCAGAGTACCTGACTCAGTTGATACTTTTAGGGCTTCTTTTCTATGAATTATCTTAGTATACATGTTATTGTTTTTTTTCCTCCAGAGCGTCCGAGGGGAAGACAGTGGAAGTTCCTTTCAAAGGTCCCGTGGATGTGACAATACGAGATATCCTGGGCGGGGTCCGCTCCACCTGCACCTATGTTGGGGCAGGCAAGTTGAAGGAGCTGAGCCGCAGGACCACCTTCATCAGGGTCACCCAGCAGCTCAACACCGTCTTCGGCAACGACAGCTGAACGTCCAGCTCGATCTTGCTTCTAAACAAAAGAGAAGTCTGCAACACTGCCCGTCTGTCTCCAAAATGCTGTTTGTGCATTTAACAGACACATACAGTAATACATAAATACTGACCTTCCCTGTCGTTTTTAGTTTTTTGGCATAAGTTAAGGTCCTTTGACTTGGAATTTAATGCAATTTTAATATATTAGGATTGACTTAAAACAGAAATATTTTTTCAGCACACAGACTCTGAGTAGATTTTGAATAATGTTTTTCATTAAGACACAAAGTGTTTCAGGGTTCAGAGTCTCTAGACAGCATCATATAAGCTAGAGCAGTAATTCTCCTGCTCTTCGCGTGTCTGCCTGCATCTCATCATTCCAATATAAGATCTTTAATTGTTCTTTTCACATGTATGCAAACCTGTGGCTATCTCACGGTTTTGTAGCTGTGAATCATTCCACATGCCATAATCGGTACATACAACATGTACAATAAATATGTATGCAACTGCTATGGCTAATTAGGAAATGGATCTGTTTTTAGAAATTCAATCATTCCATCACTCATTAAGTTTTGCACTTTAATGATTTGTAATTTGAGATTTGAGAGTCTAATATTTAGTTTCAGTTATTGTCTCATTGAAATGTTTTGAGACTACAGTGTCATACTTTGTTTCCAGCATCTACTGTTGCATATGTATCTTTTTAAATAGGTAAATTAGATTTGGGAGAATTTATATATGGACCATTCTGTATATGGATATTTCTAGTTATGAAGTGCTGAATTCATACCAGAGGTGTTCTTCAATATAAAGATATTTACATTTTTCTTTGCATTTACATTTTCCTCTCTGGTTCCAGCTGCTCCTGATCGATACCAAAGTTTGAGGAGGTTTATTTCAGTGATGCACAAATTCAAATGATTCATTATTGCCTTTTAAGTAAGTGGTCCTTCCTTGGAATAAGCCTTGGATGTTTTGTACCATCAGTATTAGGTATGGTTTCACTTCACACAGTGTCTGTAGTTATGCCATTTCAAGCTGTTGTTACATGATTGGGGTTGTTTCATATTGTCATATTGGTGTGAAAATGTTTTTATGATGTCAAAATGTAAACTTAAAATGCAGTTTTTAATACATTTCTTTCACTTCACATTTTATCCAGTCAATAAAAACATTCCACATCTGTAATTTTACTGGCTTTATTTTTGATCTGATTATTCACAACATGCAAAAGACACATTTCTTTGTTGCCATTCTGACCTAATTAGACCATCTACTATTCTATGATACTGTACAATGTGAGAGCAATGACACATTCACCACCACTAGATGGAGACAAACACCTTGAACTAGCAGAAGTAGAAACATTACAGGAAAAACAGAATGACTTAGTTGAGTACATTAAAAGCAACCCGTAAAACAAAATAATCAACATTACTACAATGTAAAGACATTCAGCTGAAGATATTCTATTACCTATTGTGTATGATGTGTATTTTGTATACGCATGGGCTAATTACTGAGATATTTGCACTGATAGCACTATATATTCAATGGACAGCAACTTAACTAATCAATTACATTTATCATCCAGTGAAAGCAAGATACAGGCTATTATTGTAGATATTTGTAGCTATGCGCTTGTTGACATTTATAATGATTAGCAATGATTAATTGCATCCCACCCACTACTGCAGCTCACAAATCACCTCTGTGATGTACGGTTCACCAATAAATGCTCCACAGGAACAATTAGCATGGTGTGAGTACTGATACCTTCCCATACTGTACCCATTGATGGTCTTGTAGTAAACATTCCCACACAAGCACTTCCAATGCTGCTGGAGGCTAGTTTGGTCACTTTCCTTTCCCAGTTGGACAAAAGCGACCAGGTCACTGTTGTTGAGGCTCATCTTAATTGTGAGTATTTCTTCGCTCTGGTGCTGTCCACTTCTGCTGAAGAAGGACAGCGAGGATGCCGCTAAGTTCCAAAACACTTCCACTGTTTCAGGTCGTGGTGTGGACTCATCTACATTTTTGCCATGATATGTGATTGTTTGAGAGGAAATCCTGTACGGTGTTTGGGGCATTGATGCATCAGAACAATCATCATACTCTGTTGTGAGAAAGCTGAGCTGGTCTCCTTTGCAGCACAGTCCATAGACATTTCCATCCCTCAAGTTCTTTACAGACTGTTTGTCACATAATCCAATGGTCCAGTCACAGTCTTCAGAAAGATTGACCAACCACCTCTGAAAGTTGGGAACTGATTCGATACTACAGATTAGAAGAGTAGCAGAGCATTGTCCCATCCAACTATTGTAGAAAACCTTCCTTTGGTCTCTGGACAGTGACATGCCAGGGCCCAAAGTCTGTGGGTCAAAGATCAGGTCTGAACCAGTAGCAATGAACTCCTGGTGGTGTTCAGGGTCAACCAGAGTCAACAAAGAACACCAGAACTGGTCTGCTTGCTTCATCATCTTTTCACCACCCTGTCTGATCTCCTCAACCAGTTTGTCACGATCGCTGCCAGGCTCCAACCCTTTTCTCAGATCTGCGGCCTTGGCTTTCTCCACATCCTGATGCACCTGAGAATACATCTGCAAGAATCTGAAGGAGTCCTTCTCTTTCTGTGCTGCCTGTATGCTGCTTTTGCTGGTTTTGATGGACACCATACGAGCAGAAACTGAACTCTGGACACTGGTCAAGGAAACGTCTCGCAGGTTAGTCACAGCCTCAATGAGACGCACACTACAGCGGCCCAGCTTCTCTCTTTCACTCTTCTCCCACTTTTCCAGACTCACGTTCTCATCATCAGTTTTCACCAGTAAGGCCTGCTGCTCAGCACCAAGCTTTTCCATGAGCTCTTTGTGGGCTGTGGAGAAGGTCTTCATGTTGTGCAGGCGGTGCTGGTCTTCAATGGCGCAGGAAACACACACACAGGTCATATCATCCAAGCAGTAGTACTCTAGGAGTTTTCCATGTTGGGGGCATTTAGTGGTCCCACATAAAGCCATAGGTTCAGTCAGAGGATGAGTTTGCAGTAACACAGGAGTGGTCAGGTGGATCTGGAGATGCTGGACACACATGGAGATCTCGCACTTCATGCAGGTCTTTCGTGCCGGTTTCCTGTCCTCCTCTGTGCACATGTCACAAAAGACAACTTGTGGGTCCATATTGTCAGACATGTTTTCAAAAACCTGAGACTGCTTGATTTGTTTTTTCTTGAATACTATTTGGTGTTCAGTCCTTAGGATGCTCCTTGTTGGTCCCTGTTGACTCTGTTTTGGCAGAAAACTGAAACTGAAATCAGATTTGGCTAAATTTTGTTTGCTCAGTCATCTCTGGTCTCTCAGTCTGTGGTCTGATTGCTCTACTACAGCAGCACTGAAGAACTGTTTCGATTTCCTGAGAGCTTAGTCACTCTTGCACTCACATGCTGAACCAAACAGTCAGGGGGTGGAGTCAGAGAGATGAGAGTGCAGCCTCTTTGTTAGGTTTGCTGTTAAGTTTCAAATTTCATCTCATGGGAATTTATTCATGACTTACCAACACATGTTGACGTTGCTCTTTGGGTGTGAAATACATTACATTTTAAGTAAAAGGCAGGCAAACCATGAAATCCAGGCAGTTATCAGCTCATGATAATCTAGCACAAAATCTTTTAATTTATTTATCATATTCATTTACACTTTCATTATTTATATTTAATCACATTTGCATCTTCAGATTTGGTCAACTGATGAATCTTGTTTTGCACCTGTTATCATTATGACTGAGATCACTGCACTGACAGAACTGTATATTAATTTTACTGCAACTTGGCACTGATCACTGACATTTATATTTACCCAAATGAAAGCAAGAAAAATATAATTCTGGGTTATATATAGATCACCAATAACTCCTAAACAAGAACAAGTGGCCTGGGAAGACTTCTGATAAAAGCACCCTCTGTGATTGTACCCATTGCTGGTCTCAGTGCAAACCCTCCCACATGAGCATTTCCATTGTTTCTGGCATTGTTGTTGAGCTCCAAATAAGCCTCCGCTTGACTTATTCGAGCTCTGTTGTGACTTTTTCCCTTCAAAGCAAACAAAAGGAGCTAAGTTCCAGCTGGTGGAACTGATACTAATTGTGCTAATTGTCCATGGCGTTGGCCTTCTCCACATCCCGATGCACCTGAGAATACATCTGCAGGAATCTGAAGGAGTCCTTCTTCTTCTGTGCAGCGTGCATGCTGTTCTTGCTGGTTTTGATGGACTGGTTTTGTATTTAAGCCATTACTAGCTGTTGTTACATGATCTGTCTTGTTTCATTTTATACTTTCACATTGCTGTGAAAATGATTATTTTTATCCAGTCAATAAAAATCATTACACATCTTCAACTTTACTGGCTTTATTTTTGATCTGATCATTCATAACATGCGAGAGACACACATTTCTTTGTTGCCATTCTGATTTAATTAGACCATGTACTACACTTTGATACCAAACATTGTGAGAGCAATGACACATTCATCACCACTAGATGGAGACAAACACCTTGAACTAGCAGAAGTAGAAACATTACAGGAAAAACAGAATGACTTAGTTGAGTACATTAAAAGCAACCCGCAAAACAAAATAATCAACATTACAACAATGTAAAGACATTCAGCTGAAGATATTCTATTACCTATTGTGTATGATGTGTATTTTGTATACGCATGGGCTAATTACTGAGATATTTGCACTGATAGCACTATATATTCAAATGACAGCAACTTAACTAATCAATTACATTTATCATCCAGTGAAAGCAAGATACAGGCTATTATTGTAGATATTTATAGCTACTTGACATTTATAATGATAAGCAATGATAATTTGGTTCCCACCCACTACTGCAGCTCACAAATCACCTCTGTGATGCATAGGTCACCAATAAATGCTGCACAGGAACAATAAGCATGGTGTGAGTACTGGTATCTTCCCATAATGTACCCACTGATGGCCTTGTTGTAAATGTTCCCACACGAGCAATTCCAACGCTGCTGGAAGCTATTTTGGGCATTTTCCTTTCCCAGTTGGACAAATGGGACCAGGTCACTGTTGTTGAGGCTCATCTTAATTGTGAGTATTTATTCCCTCTGGTGCTGTCCACTTCTGCTGAAGAAGGACGGTGAGGACGCTGCTAAATTCCAAAACACTTCCACTGTTTCAGGTCGTGGTGTGGACTCATCTCCATTTTTGCTATGATATGTGATTGTTTTAGAGGAAATCCTGCACTGTTTCTTTGTTTGGGGCATTAATGCATCAGAATAATCATCATACTCTGTTGCAAGAAAGCTAAGCTGGTCACCTTTGCAGCACAGTCCACAGATATTTCCATCCTCCAAATTCTTTGCAGACTGCTCTCTCGTCTGATTGCTCAACCACAGCAGCAGTGAAGAACAGTTTCGATTTCCTATGAGCTTATCCTCAAACTGCACTCACATGTCAAACCAAACATCCAGGGGGTAGAGTCAGACAGGTGTGACTGCAGCCATTTTGTTAGGTTTACTGTTAAGTGTCAATTTCACCTCATGGGAACTTATTCATGATTCACTAACACATGTTGACATTGCTCTTTGGGTGTGAAATACATTACGTTTTAAGTAAAAGGCAGGCAAGCTATGAAATCTAGGTAGTAATCAGCTCATGTTAGTCTTGCATAAAAATTTTCTAAGTAATTTATCATTTCATTTACACTTTGATTATTTATATTTAATCACATTTACATCTTCAGATTTGCTCCACTCGTCTTGAAAATTCTTTCTTTAAACTTGTTTTGCACCTGTTATGATTATTACTGAGGTCTTTGCACTGACAGCACTATATATTAATTTTACTGCAACTTAATTTAATTTAAATTTAATTTTAATTTAATTTTAATTTAATTTTAATTTAATTTTAATTTTGCAAGCAAGAAAAATCTAATTCTGGTAGTGATTCTTAGGCATGAAAATTAATATGATTAATAATATGTGAATGTAAATGTGGAGATGTGGGCTGTAGACAACAACATGTCAGCCCATTACAGAAGTTCACAAAGCACCTCTGTGGTGCGCACGGCACCAATAAGTCCTCCACAAGAACAGGTGGCCCGGGAAGACTTCTGATAAATGCGCCCTCCATAATTGTATCCATCGCTGGTCTCAGTGTAAACCTTCCCACATGAGCATTTCCATTGCTTCTGGCATTGTTGTTGAGCTCCAAATAAGCTTCCACTCGACTTATTTGAGCTCTCTTGTGACTTTTTCCCTTCAAAGCGAACAAAAGGAGCTAGGTCCCAGCTGGCGGAGTTGGTTCTAATCGTGACTATTTTTATTCTCTGGTGCTGGCCGATCCTGCTGAAGAACGATAATGAGTTAGGAAAGCGCCATACCACTTCCACTTTTTGCGGTCGGGCCATTATCTTTGCCATATCTTCACCTGGAGGGTTGATTGGCTGAAGAGAAACCCTGCGTGTTTTCTCAAGTTTGGGCTTTTGCATGTTTTGCATTGGGCCAAATGCATCGATAACTTCATCATACTCTGTTGTGAGAAAGCTGAGATGGTTACCTTCTTTGCAGCACAGTCCATAGACGTCTCCATCTTTCAACTCCTTTGTATTATTTTTGTCACATAAACCAATGGTCCAGTCACAGTCTTCGGAAAGGCTGATCACCCACCTCTGAAAGTTGGGAACAGACTGGGTACTCTTAAGGTGAAAGACGTGGGCAGAGTTTTGTCCCGGCCAATCACTGTAGAAAACCTTCCTCTGGTCTTTAGACAGTGATATGTCAGGGCCCCAAGTCTGCGGGTCAAAGATCAAGTTTGAATCAGTAGCAATGAGCTCCTGGTGGTGTTCAGGGTCAACCAGAGTCAACAAAGAACACCAGAACTGGTCTGCTTGCTTCATCATCTTTTCACCACCCTGTCTGATCTCCTCTACCAGTTTGTCACGATCGCTGCCAGGCTCCAACCCTTTTCTCAGATCTGCGGCCTTGGCCTTCTCCACATCCTGATGCACCTGAGAATACATCTGCAAGAATCTGAAGGTGTCCTTCTCCTTCTGTGCTGCTTGCATGCTGCTCTTGCTGGTTTTGATGGACACCATTCGAGCAGAGACTGAACTCTGGACGCTGGTCAAGGTGACGCCACGCAGGTTAGTCACAGCCTCAATGAGACGCACACTACAGCGGCCCAGTTTCTCTCTTTCACTCTTCTCCCACTTTTCTAGACTCACGTTCTCATCATCGGTTTTCACCAGTAAGGCCTGCTGCTCAGCATCAAGCTTTTCCATGAGCTCTTTGTGGGCTGTGGAGAAGGTCTTCATGTTGTGCACGCGGTGCTGGTCTTCAATGGCGCAGGAAACACACACACAGGTCATATCATCCAAGCAGTAGTACTCCAGGAGTTTTCCATGTTGGGGGCATTTAGTGGTCCCACATAAAGCCATAGGTTCAGTCAGAGGATGAGTTTGTAGTAACACAGGAGTCGTCAGGTGGATCTGGAGATGCTGGACGCACATGGAGATCTCACATTTCATGCAGGTCTTTCGCGCTGGTTTCCTGTCCTCCTCTGTGCACATGTCGCAAAAGATAACTTGTGGGTCTGTACTGTCTGACATGTTTTCAAAAACCTGAGACTGCTTGATTTGTTTTTTCTTAAATACTATTCAATGATGAGTCCTTAGGATGCTACTTGTCGGTCTCTGATTGACAGAAATGAAAAATGAAATCAGATTTTGCCGAATTTTGTTTGTTCACTAGTCTCTGGTGTCTCAGTCTGTGGTCTGATTTCTCAACCACAGCAGCACTGAAGAACAGTTTCGATTTCCTGAGAGCTTATTCTTACACCACAGTCACATGCCAGACCAAACATTCAGGGGGTGGAGTCAGACAGATGTGAGTGCAGCCTTTTTGTTATGTTTACTGTTAAGTTTCAAATTTCATCTCATGGGAATTTATTCATGACTTACCAAAATATGTTGATGTTGCTGTTTGAGTGTGAAATACATTACATTGGAAGTAAAAGGCAGGCAAACTATGAAATCCAGGTAGTAATCCGCTCATGTATATCTAGCACAAAATTAATTTATCATATTCATTTACACTTTATTTGTTTTTAATCACATTTGAATCTTCAGATTTTGTCCACTCATCTTGAAAAATCTGCTTTTAAACTTGCTTTGCACCTGTTATCATTATGACTGAGATCTTTGCACTGACAGCACTATATATTCATTTTACTGCAACTTGGCACTGATCACTGACATTTATATTCACCCAATAAAAGCAAGAAAAATATAATTCAGGTAGTGATTCTTAGGCATGAAAATAGGCAAGAAACACACACATAGGTCATGTCATCCAAACAGTAGTACTCCAGAGTTTGCCATGTTGGGGGCATTTAGTGGTTTGTAGTAACACAGGAGAGGTCAGGTGGATCTGGAGGTGCTGGATGCACATGGAGACTTCCTGTCCTCCTTTGTGCACATGTCACAGAGGACAACTTGCCACAAGTCCTTTTGTAAATTGTCAGAGATGTTTTCAGAAGCAAGGAGATCTTGGAAATTAATTTCTATTGATTTTGTGGAGGAAAAAATGACATTAGAACTATTCTGTTGGAGAAATTACTATATTATTGTATTAATTGTATTGCATTAATCCAGTGTAGAAATGTGTTCAACTGATCAGTTTTGTCTTTCAAGAGCATGATGCACTTTAGACCCTTTTAATTGACCTTTATATGTCGTAATCACATTATTCTGTTTTATGCAAAATGTCTCGCCAAGATGTCCCGCACCTTGTTTGTGTAGGCAACATGAATATCTCGTCTGTTGGGAAAGAAGAAATAGAAAAGGTTATCTGAAGTGCATGATACATGGTGACCCTGATTATAAGAAGTGATCATTGGAAAAGGGGGACTAAATGCAAGAACTGTACAAGACACCATGTATGGAATTCTTATTGATTATCTTGCAGGAAGCAGGTGTCTGCAGACAGAGAAGTGTGACTGCCCACGAGGTGCTTGTGTTGACGGTTGTGTTGGGCGGAGACTAAAAGAATAAAGTGTTTGCGTGAGCTGTTCAATGGGCTCCTCCTGCTGCAGAGCCTGGGGAGCCCGTTTGCATACGCTTTAGCGATCTATTAAAGGTAGTTGGACTGCAAAAGAATACTGTGTCTCTGGTAATTAGTTGCCTTTCGCACTTAACTAGACGAGCAGGTATTTCAGCTACAACAAGTTTCTGTTGAACAAACAGAAAAAAACAGTTAGAATTAAAGGCTACATCGGCTCTCAGCCTCAGAGGAAAGAAGAGCTGAGTGGTTAAATTTGTGCAGTTCCCACAAGTGCTCCATTAGTCAGTAAACAGACAAATAGTTGTTACGTTAAGTAGAGAAATTACACAGTTATACATCTGCCATAAAAAGATACAAACAAAACAAAAACTAACCACTGTGAAAAGTCCTGCTCCAGTCTTGGTTGTGGAGGTGGTCCAAATTTATTGGGTTATTCTGCCAGGTGTTCCACGATCAGACTCTGGGTCGAACATGTAGGACTGATACATATATAAATATGGATGTCATGACAGCTCCCCAAAAGTGAAGCCAAAATATCTTGATTCCCTCCCTGGTGGCTGACTGCAGTATAGGTTACAAATCCTGCCCCCTCCATGTTAGCAAAAGGGACATGAGCCAAACTAAAAAAAAATAGTACACGTCAAATGAATTTTTCCCGAAGATGGTTTCTGTCATTTCAGCTGCCGCCCGACTCTACTGCGTAGACTCCATGGATGTATTATGAGAGCTGGATAGGGTGCCGCCACTCTGCCATGCAGCCAATTTTTCCCAGTGGTCACTCGTGGTATTGCTGAACTCTGGTTATGATACTGGGCGTGACATTTCCGACATGCTCTAAGCAGCTAGCCAATCACAACAGAGTGGGCTTTTCCGAAGGGGGCCAAGGAGCCAAAGAGTGGTTGTATCCATGAATTGTACAGCTGTAACTAGGAGCTTTCTGACCATAAAAACATGCTAATGTGTCTAAATAGACCACGATAATGAAAATATCAAACTGAGAAAAGGGCATAATATGACCCCTTTAATAGTTTTTCTGAAGAAAAAAAGTTTTGAGACATTTCCCAGTTAGAGAAAGGGTGAAAATAAAGAGTTTGCTTGGGGCCCCCAAATCACTAAATCCGGCCCTGACTACAGGTATCTTAATTACAGATATAATGCTTGTCTTTTTTAGCAGCTGTTTTAAATTGATTGCACTTTTGTAGTTTGTGGAGCTGTTTACTGCTTTATACCTACAGTAGGTGTATTTAATAAACAAGCAGCTGGGGGGTAATTTAATCATTTCGTCATATTTTATTCTGAGTTTGTGCGGCCTAAATAATCTGATAAAGTTTACGTGGACATTTCGTGGATAAACCATGAAGGAAAAGAGTAAGTTGCTGAGCAAACAAACTGTTTTCAGGGAGTGTTAACTGATCTTGATCCACACCACGGGGCGGTTTTTATGGACGGATAAAGCAGAAAAAAATCCCGTCACATTACAAGTTATTGTTTGTGAGGTAAGAGACCATGCACCTGAACTGAACCGGGGAAAAGATTAATATTTATAAGTGGAAAAAGCCTGGCAAGTTCACGTAGTATTGTACTGTGACAGTTGTTTAGCCGGGCTAACCTTCCCGGTGCATTGTGAGCAGTGAAGAGGTTAGCTTAATGCTAGGCTACTAGCGAAGCTAATATTTAGCGGTTAAACTAACGTTAACGCGAACAAACCGACCCTGATGCCGGTACGAGTGGCTTTCAGTTCAATCGATAAACAATGATTATTGATGATTTATAACATTATTGTTGGTACTGTTACCGTAGACTAACATTAGCCTATCCCGGTTAGCCACGTTAGGTCTGCAATGTAAAGAAATTACAGAATTTAGCATTAAAGTTGGAGTAGGCGCTAATTAAGCTACATTTTTAGTATCGTTACTTATGAAAAACATCTGAAACCCAGTTTAGCCTCCCAGTCGAATGAAAACAACCCAATTTCTTGCTTGCAATAACTTGGATATCGGATTATTTTAGGCAAGGCAAGTTTATTTATAAAGCACATTTCACCAACAACGCAATTCAAAGTCCTTTACATGAAACATCAAAAGCATTAAGACAAGGTGCTAATAAAACACATTAGTAGAATAGTGGAATAGAAAATAAAAATAAGCTAAAATAAAATAAGACAGATAAAATACAAGAATAAAAGTTACAGTGCCGTGAAAGATGTTAATCAAAAGCCTCAAATTTGATTTATCAAAAGGCAGCAGCAAGCAGAAAAGTCTTCATCCTTGATTTAAAAGAACTGAGAGTTGTAGCAGACCTGCAGGTCTCTGGGAATTTGTTTCAGACATGGTTTAGTTTTGACTCTGGGGACAGAAAGCAGACCTGTCCCAGATGACCTTAGAGGTCTGGATGAAAAGTTAGCTTCACTTTTCTCCTTAAGGGAAAAGTTTAGGGAAAGTTAAGGGAATCATAAATTGTGATGTTTAGCGTGCTCTCAGAAGGTAACTTCAGCTTCGTGAAAACTGGTGTGTTAATGTCAGTCTGCTGTCTGGGTTGAGATGTTGTATTTATCGCTCATCATAGGTGCAAAGGACAAAACGTTAGAGCCTTGTTTTTCTTCTGCTTATATTATTCTGTCTCATACAGTTTGATGAGACTGATTTAGACTAACTGGCAGGTTGGTTTCATGTTCATGTACTTAAACACTTTAGAAAGAGATTAAGCCTTTTCTGTTTATCTTCTCTTTGCAGGAGTCATTACTGCAGATGACAAAGATGAGGCAAACGGCTAACGGAGAGCTCAGACAAAAGACTCCTGACGCTCATGGAGAGACTCCCACAATATCAGAAATGAACTTTGCGCCTGCGGCTTTCAACCTGAACCAGAGCAGTGCTGTTTGTCTCCCCCTGGTCTCTGAGAGTCGAAGGCTTATATGGGTGAACTCAAACCAGATCAACCTACAGCTGGACGGTGCAGCAGAGCTGGACAAAGCCTTCGACAGGTTTCCATACCTGACACAGAAACAGACAGCAGAGCTGGCGCAGCGCTGCTCCCTGCACCCAGACCAGGTGAAGGTGTGGTTCATGCTTCAAAGGCTCCGCTACGGCATCAGCTGGGACTATAAAGACATCCGCGAGGTCAGGGCAAAGTTCAAAAGAAGGAAGGAAGAGCAGCAAAACATGATGGGGAAAGAGGTAGATGAGGATAGAAGAGAGAAGGAGAAACAGGAGACAGAGATGAAAGAGTCTTGTGGGAATAAGGCAGGAGATGTTAGGGAGGAAGACATGTGCGCTAATGAGCGAGAAATGAAGCAACAACTGAAGAGAGAGAAGGACAGAAAGGTAGAAAAAGTAGAGGAAGACAAAAAGAATACGCAGAAAAAGCGAAAAAAGATGACGGTGACAGACAACATGGGAAAAAAGAGAACAAAGCAACAAGAGGAGGGAGCAGGAGGAGTAGAAATAATAAATGTTAGTGTGACCCCTGCCAACAGTGGCTTTGAGGGGAAACCAGATATGGAAGCAGAGTCAACAAATTACGACTTTGCCGTCACTGATGTTGTCAAACTGAAGCACATAATAAACAATAACCAATCACCCAGAGGATCCACCCACAGCCCGGACATCCCCAAAAAGCAGAAGGTCTCTAAAGAACCATATACACTCCCCACTCCTCGGATCCGCTGGCGAACAAAAACACAGACTCAGCTGGTGATGATGAAGGAGGCTTTCTCGCACTGCCAGTATCCAGACAGCGAGCACTACGACTTGCTGGCGACGAGGATTGGCGTCCCCCGCTACGTGTTGGTTCAGTGGTTTGGCGACATGCGCTATTACATCAAGAGAGGAAAGCCAGGCTGGCTGAACGAGGAGCAGCACAGTAAGGCGTTGGCCAACATCAAGTACCGGCAATTCCTGAAAGCGCTGGCAAAGGAGCAGTCGAGTGAGGGTGAGCAAAAAGCAACCATGAAGATGAAGCTGGAGGGCGGCAAAAGCTACGGTGACGGCGAAATGATGCAGGTGCCTTCAGAGTAGAAATGATGTCACAGCTTCTGTACCAAAAATCCCACAAAAGGGAACAAAGATGAATCGTCTCCCAACATTCGGAAACATGTATCAGACACAGTTTTATGATTTATAATTTGTGCATTATTGGTGAATTAGGTCAAGCTGTTTGTTATGCAGTTCTTCTTGTGAATTTGCATGTTCTGTCAAACGGAAAGTGTTGTTGTTGTGTTTTTGTGATTATTTAATATGTTTACATGACTGTACAGTATTTTCTGAACATACTCATTTGCAATCCAGAATAATTTTTAATGATCTTTGCACACAGTTACATAAAAGAGGGAAAACTGTGCTGTGCAGACTTTTTGTTATTCAAGTAAAACACTTTCATTGCTTTGTTGTTTAACCTTGGCTCTTCCTGTGATTCTTTTAGACATATTTACACACATAAAAGCATTCGTAAACAACAAATTATATATTTTCAATAGTGTAAGCCTTCATTTTTCAAAAAAAGACAGTTTTGTTTAATGTCTAACAATAACGACATGATTTATGTGATCAGTTAGCACTTGTAATTTCAGAGCTGATAGAAGCAGACGTTCACTTGCCAACTTGTAATTCACACCAAATGAACAAAAATAAAGTAAGATTCTCTGATATTATATAGAATATATTGCACAGAAAATAAAAAGTACATTAATAGCTATGAAACACATTGTCGTGTTACAAGGCTACATTACGAAGCTACCGCTGTTGTTGCTAAATACAGTTTCTAACACATAATCATTTAAGATTCATGTTTGTTTTTTGTCCTCCACATTCCTGAAATCATCAAAACATAAAAGGCAGAGTATGATGCACTGTCATACAATCACCACATAGAGGACCATCACTGTTGATACTACATTAACAGGTCAAAAAAGTGGTTTCTTTTCCCCCTTTTAACGAGGTAAACTGCAATTAGGCAACACACTGGCTACCAAATGAGATACTCAATACTAGGAGTGAATTCAGATCCCTATTAAGTCAACAATGATATCAGATGTCTCTCTTGGCTCCGTCAGTTCCAGCTGGCTGTGTACTCGTCCCTCTGCGGCTGCCAAAGCTCAGCGCCTTCAATAATGCGGCGGATCATGGAGGCGGTAGTGATAAGCAGGTGTCCAGCGGCCTGAAGGAGAGTGGAGGCAACACGTAGGGCTTCTCTGAAAAAAGAAAGGTTTCAACAGTTACATTTTCTACTGATAATACGCTGCAAAAACCCCACCCGAGTCACCTGGGTTCAACTGCCGTCTCATCCAGGCACGTTTTTTTCTATGATGAAGACTTAGACCCTTAAAATTGACGTGTAGAGGATGTAGCTTACCTGAGGACTTTCTTGGGCCCCAGACACTGAAAGTCAGCGCTCACGGAGTACAGGCCTTGAAATGTGGCCTTCACACTCAGGGAGCCGAACAAGTCCTTCGGGCTCATTCTGTAGAGGTCAAAGGTGACACGGGCTATGTCTTTCCCTGTCCGAGGCTTGTTGTGGTCTTGAGATCTGAGAACAACCGCACCCTGGAGGGGATCAGAGGCAACAGTCAAATATACTGAATGTCTCAAACTCACAGGAGCCATAAATCTGGATTAAAGGAGCCCTGTGAGGCTATATAACTAATAAAATGTTGCTTCTGTGGTTAATCGTACCGGTTGTGGTCTCCATGTCTGTCCGGGCTCTAGGGCCATGAGGATGGTGTTGTCAGGCAGGGTCATGAGGAACTCGTCGGAGTCCACTTCTGTACCGTCCTCCTCACACACCAGAGCCAGAGACACCGCAGAAAGGGACAGCAGCAACGCCTGGCACACCTACAACACAGACATTCAAGTCTTGACTTAAACTCTAACACACAGATTTGACTTTTCAGATTTATTTCACCCGTCATCTCATTAAATTTTAAGACTATAACTCTTATTTCAGCATCACTGTCATATTTCCAATGTTCTTAGAGTGCAGTAGTGAGGACTTTAACTAAAACAAAGGCTGCACTATATACTAATTTGCAATTTAAGCAACTTTAAATTAGTCTGCAGTTGCAAACATGACTCATTTTAAAAGCTTCACTTCAGATATCTTATCTCCATAGCAGTCTGGGTGCAGCCTTATGACTTTATGTGATCATGTATTTGACATAATCAGAGCCTTGAGATAATGAAACATCCTGCCAGAAGATTACACAATTTATTGACTTTATTTTTTAATTGTCACCTAGTTTTAAATCATTTAGCTTTTATGCTTCATTCTTTTGCATTTTTAATGAGTTTGTATATATTAAATGTCTTATTTGAACCTTTATCTTTACCTTTTCTTTTACATTTTCTACTCTATCATCCTTTTTAGTGTTGTTTTTTCCTCTTTTTTTACTATATAATCAATGGAAGCAGTCGTATATAACCTGATCAGAATCTGCTCTTGTAATTCTTTCCATTATTTTTATTTTACAGTCACTCTCACCCTCTCTTTCAGCTCCTCCAGGGTCCCGGCTGTGATGCCCTTCTTGGTCTCTCTGTTGTTACTGCACACCCTGAAAGGTCGCTGTGGCGGCGACCACACTCGCTTGGTTACGGATCTGAGGGCAGACAAGACACAACAGTAATTAAATTGTTTAATATGATGGGCTCAATTTAATTAAATTACTGCTCTGTGTGGATTCTCTGAGATTTTCACAGCAGACTTTTATCGCACAGGTTTTTACTGATAACATTGACGATGGATTTGTTCTGTTCAAGTGTCCCAGTAAGTTAATGACCATGGACTCTATATAAATAGTCAGTGGTCATGACAGTGTGAGTGATTTCTCTACATTAGATTAGAAACTGTCATCTAATTCCATCAACATACTAACTCACTTTTCTCTTTGCTTGCTTGTTTATTTTGAGGTGAAATAAGCAAATATTTCAAATCTGTTTTTTCGTACCTTGTTGACACTGTTTCCACCGCCACCCTACTTATTATAGCAGGCTTGAAAACACTTAAAATGTCAGAATGTTAGCTTTAAATTAGATTCAATCATTGAGTTAGTCAGTTACCTACATACCAAACTCTATACTAAGCTCCACCAGCCAAACTGTGTTGTTTGGGTTGTTGATCAAGCAAAGTATCACGAAGCAAATCAATACAATTGAGACTAATTCTCCACTTACTTGATAAATGACGATGTGGTTTCCATTCTGGTCGGTGTTTCGCTCTTTTCTTCTCACAGTTTTGTGTTTTGTTGGCGTGTTTTCGTGGGACTGATGTAATGTAATAATGTCAGCACTGCTTGTGTTTGACCCAGCAGGTGGACTTTGCTCTGAACATGGTGATCATTCAGATACAGAACAACACAGGTCAATGTTCATCAGGCCTGTGGGTGTGTGTGTGTATGTGTGTGTGTGTGTGTGTGTTAGTGTGTGTGTGTAGAAACATCCTTTCTTCATGTGCCAAGCAAAATTATTACCTTTATTCCCTGACCGATACTGGATTTTTTAAGGCCAATTGTCATATATACATTTTAAAGACGGATAATGACAGAACTATAATAGCAAATATATAGATATTGATTCCTTATATTTGTTGTTTTATATTTTTTTAAATAAATTGTTACCATAGTGTACTGAGAGGGACATTTTACTTTTGAAATATATAGTTATCATTGTTCTCTGGTGGACAAACTATGTTATAGCTGACACTTTTTAAATGAATTTAGACAAAGCTCTGGCAATTCTGTTTTGCTAATATTTATTAGCTGACATGTACACCAATACTATCTGCAATAATGTAATATCCAATAAATCAACCCAAGTGATTTATGAGTTTTATCACCTTGTCCTACTAATCTTATTTCAAAGGGATATTATTTTAGAGATATAGATATTACATAATTAATATCTTACAATATAAATATTTTAGAATAATTTAAGTTTTTAGGACCATTGTGGGGATATTAAAGGATAAGTTTTTCAAGGATTTTCAAATCTTAATACAACAATCAGGTGTCCTTATGAACACTGAAAGAGGTTTTCCTTGTTATAATCATTCCTCCTGTTCATACTGGCTATTAAAATATCGCCTTCAAACGTGTTTTCAATGTAAGTGATGGGGACAAAAATTTTAAAGTTTATATGAGGCTTCAGCAGTCTGAGTTAGTCATATAAAGTGGATATCTACCACATTTTAGTGTATAATTCCCTCTCTGAGACTGTAACATTGAAAGATATCTGCTTGATTTGACTAATTTGGATGGCTGAAGCTTCATATTAGCTTCAAATAAACTTTTAAATACACTTTTTTGCACAGGAGGACTTTGGATTTCGTCCTCCATCACTTACATTGAATGTGCATTATGAAGGGATCTTTTAATAATCAGTATGAACAGGAGGAATTATTATGACTAGAAAAATGATAATTTGGGCACCTGACTGTTGTTTTACTATAGACAAAAGACAGAAAAATGGTGAACCCGTCCTTTCTTCATCTTTTTTCATCTTTTCTGGGCAAATAACAGCTTTTCTTGGTAGATTACTCTTTATATGCTCCTTATCATGCTCCGACCTTCCGCACACCATTCCGTCTTATTTCCTGTAACATTTTCTTTTCCTTTTAGCTATTTTTAACAATAACAACACATGTATGCAAAGCGGTTAAACTGTTGTTGACAGCTGAAGCAAACAGACGACTGAGACCTGCTACGTCACATCCTTGAAACTCGAGTGGGTGCGCTTGTTTTAAGACGTCGAAGTGCGCGCGTGGACGGGGTTCTTCAAACGAGCGTCTTTTATGCTTCTAAATCGCGAAGCACCGCCAATTCGGCACAGCCAGTGTGAACATTTGAGCGGTTGATATTAATCCAGTGAAGGCGGGAGGATGAGAAGCAGAAGTTTTGATAGAAGTGTTTGCTAGCTGTGGTTTTCTAGCGGGGGAAAACAACATCGGCGCTGATGTGTAACGACAGGTAGCGTCAACTCCAGGCGTCGTTAAAGTTAATAAACATTATCTCAGCGGTTTCTGCCAAAACAACTCCGCCTGGGTAAACTGTTAAACTCCGTGTCAGCTGTGTTGCTCACTCAGGCAGCAATCTGTAAAGGTTGCTAAGCTAACGTTAGTAGTTTAACGAATTAACCATCCTAAGTGACAACGGTTGACTCAGAATGGCCTCCAGGAAGCCGAAGGAAAGTGGTGAGTGTTAACAGCAAATACGTGTGTGTGTACAAGCTGTCACCATGTCTTTGTCGTATGTTAGTCAACACACTTTAAGTGGTGATTTAACGTCAGGTTGTGACAGGTGTGACTGTCATGGCACATAATTACCCCAGCAGACAGAAAGAGGTGTCCAGCTGGATAGATCAGACAGCCGATGAAAAGCCTCTGCACTGACATCACTGATTGGGTTGTGGCCAGAGAGGTGCAACATGTCTGAAAACTACAACAAATTGAAAGCAGAGCAGCAAAATATTTAATCCTGCGTGATTCAGTTGAATTTGTAGCCACTGTTTCCTAATTAGTTTGTGTCTATTTTGTTGTCTCCTTCACAGATGCCAGCCTTCCCTTTGCTGCACTTCAGCTCTTGGCCCCGCCTGTGCGTCTGGTGTCTGCAGCCATCTGGAAAGTGATGAAGCAGAGGGATGTGATGCAGTATGGGGTCGTGGAGGAGTTTGTGACCTCAGCCTGTGAGACTGTCCCTGGGCTGCTTACTTTCAGACATCAGGGCAAGCTGGCACTGGGACTGAGAGCACGGGTGAGAAATCAGATTTTAATGTGGGACTCACTCCCACGATGCCAGTCTCTTTTACTCTCTTCTGTTCCATTTTGACAGATATATTATTACCTTATGTGTTTCAGTATTGTCTGCCTGACATCTTTTCAGTTAATCTTGGAGCTGTGCTGTACACAACCCGATGCTAAGGTGATTGAGCAGCACCTGGAAAGGATCCGTGCACCTAATGTCCCTTCACACTCCTCAGCTCCTCCTGTGGTAAATAAGATTCAATGTTTAGAATTGCACAACAAATTAAATTGCCTTTTTTCACACTGTAAACACACCTACAACCATTTTTTAGACTCTTATCCCAAACAAAGACTCCACCAGATGATATTACTGATTATTTTGCACTATTTGGCTGAAGGCTTTACACTCCATGGCACATTACATTGCAGCATTACAACCACTGAGTAAATATTGGAGATGATTACAGTATCAGGACCTTGATACGGATATTTTTGACATGACTATTGGTGTATTTATACTTCATTTAAACTAGTAGTGGGGGTTACCTGGCTTGTGATGTGAATTTAGTAGTAATGTGGATATTTTGGTTAACCAGTTAGACATTTATCACTCATTTCACTTCAAACATTAAGCTCAGAAAAGTTCAGAACCTCAGCTGTAATACAAAAGATAACATTTAAGTTGTGTTATGACTTTACAATAAACAAAATCCCAGACAAAACCATGTTATGGTCATGTCACAATGTGGATGTATGTCTCCCAGACTTTTATATCTTCGTGTGCATTCCAAAGGATTGCATGATTGATTATGTTAAAGCAAGTGTTCTTGAAGTCTTTATGCTACAAATTGTATTTTTTTTGCTATTCTGTCTCGTAGAGGAAGGATGTAAAAGTTATTAAAACAGTCGAACGTTTCCACGCATTGGTTCACATGCTGCTAACAGACCCTTCAGAGAAAGAACAGTTCTTCAAGGTGAGTCCTTCTCCTCCAATCACAATCACACAGCAGCAACAGCTAATCATATTGATCTCTATAATCTGATCATTTCAGAGTTAATGTATATAAGTCTGTAATGGACAACCGTTCCTATTTTCCCTTCTGACAGGAGGAGTTTCCGGTGGATTATGGTCCCACGTTTGACCAGGAATTGGAGAAGCTTCTGTGGGAGTTTCTAATTCGACTGGACCAGTTGCTCCCTGTTCCCAACTTAGCTCAGGTAATGAGCGTGTTTGAGAATAACTTTCCTTGTTTTGCCACAAATTACACCTCATCTTTACTGCTTATTCTTGCTTTAACAGTATCTGTACTTCTATAAAAAGTCAACTCTGCCCAGTGTATGATTGTTGTTAGTTTAATATATAATCATTTGTTTCTAGACTGTGTCGTGGCTCAGCGATGCCCCCCCTGTCCTGGAGGAGTGTGCACGGGCAGCCACCCAACCCCAGCTCTTAGAGATCTTGCTTCAGCATCAAACCTGTCTAGGTCATCTAGAATCAGCAGGTACAACGAGATAACTTGTCAGCTTCTTGCAAGGGTCACCTTGACAGCAAGATCTTTTGGTTTAGATTCCTAATAATTTCTTTGATCCACATGCTGTTGTTTGCTTTTCACAGCGTCACTCCCTCCAAACATGGGAGACTCCATCCTGGCTTCACTTTCTCTGCCACCCTCTGGAAGAGTCGCTTCAAATCAAGCAACAGGACCCAGAAAGTCTGCTGCAGATCAGTCCGATAGCTTACAGACAAAAGGCAAAACACCATTTATCACACCTGTTCTTGGACTAATATCTAATGAAGATGTACCATGTATGATCTCCGCCAGTAAACGGGCACTGAGAGGTGATGAGCCGGCCAGCTCAAACGAAGCAACAAATGGGCACTTTTACTCAAAGGAGAACTTAAAATTCACTTTGGTTAAACAGAAACAAAAGTCTAAAGATGATGGAGGGAAAGAAGGTGAAGATCAGGTGGAGGAGGAGAGGAACACCTTAAAAAGAAGCAACGGAGTGAAACGCAAGCAACCTGACCAAAGAGAAAGCGAGTCTGAAGAAGAGGAAGAAGTGTTACGCATGACTAAATCTAGGAAAAGGAGGCCGAGCAGGAACGGAGCGAGCAGGCTGAGGCAGGGTAGAAGAGCCCAGAGACCAAACGAGAGCGAAGAAGACGGAGCGGAAACCGGAAAAGACGAGGAGCGTAACCAAGCAGTCCTGGCAACCCGTATGAGGCAGCTGGGTGTCAGAACACTGCAGCTACCTAAAGATCCGTCCCTCCGCTCCATCGTCGTTTCTTGTCTGAACAGCCAGCCCAAAGTTATTATCGAAAAACTGCCAGTGACTTCCGCCGGCGTTAAGGGGAGCGGTAGAGGAGGAAAATCCTCATATGTGCATCAGCAGCATCGGAGAAGGAAGTCGCCCGTCAAAGCCCCCGCACGTAAAAGCAACCAACCTCAAAAGCTTGACTCAGATTTTCCTGGCTTGGATGATAAAGAGTAAGAGGCATGATATGTATTAGCATTTTGTCAATTAGCTTTTCCTCATCTCTTCATCGGATTCTTGTATCTTAAATCTTAATTTAAATGTGTGTTTTGGTTTTGAAACATATAAGAGATCACTGCAGTTCCACGGATTTTATGGCCATATATTTTAAGTTAAACCTGCTATGACACATTGATTGATCCAATACATACTGTTTTATACAATAAATGCAACTGATGTAGTTCAATTCTCCTTGTTTCATTTGTTTTTTCTGTCTACATGTGACATAGTATAAGTGATGTATTCTATCATCATCATTTAGCTGCATTTTAGTGTTTCCTTGTTGTCTTTAGACTCATTATAAGGTTCCCTAGCAAAGCAGATGTGCTTAGTTAAAAGATTCACCTCTTTTTTTTACATTCACCATTTACCACCTATTGAGACTATGACTTTAATGGTTTAATTATATTATCATCTCTACTTGACAGAAATCATCCTGTATTACCGAGTCTAAGCAGCTCTTCCTCCCACCAGCGGAGTCACACAGGTGAATAGACAAATGGGAGTTAAATAGCAGGCAGGGGAACTTTTAATAACTCAACATTGAATAATCAGCTGCAGTTATTTCACTTTTAACGACTGTGTTTCCCTTTATGTATAGAGACGTCGGCCCCTCCGGGTGATAGCGAAGACTACGTCGCTGATTCTGAAGATGAGGCGACAAAGAACTTCAAAGGCAGGGTACGTATCCTTCAAACATGAGGTTACTATGGGCAGTGAAAATCCTTAAAAACGTGTCCATTTTAAGGGTACATGCCTTAAAAGTTTTTGAAAATTGATACATTTTTTTTACTCTTGAAATTTTGCAAAAGTTCTGTAGAATAAATATTTCTCTCATTACAGTCTTGCTAATATTTAAATCAAGTCTGGGCATCAGACAATATATTTATTTATCAGTACAACATTTAAATATCGATAACTTTGTGCTCTCCTCAGCGTTTATTAACAGACTTTGTCTCCCTCAGCTGTTTATGAAGCGCTACTACAAAACCAAGCACGGCACGTATATACCGACACTGAGGGAGTTCTGGAAACCCGGGATGACACGGCGAGAGTTATCTCCTCGCAGTAAACACAGATGATGACACGGTTTTTCACTGCCAGTTTCGGTTGTTGAGAAACCAACGCCAGAGGACTTTGACCGTCGCCAAGCTGGTTTTCTCTGCCAGCTACATCAACTGAAAGCCAAAAAATGTTTTTTATGAAGTATTTTCATTAGTTATCTTTGTCTTTATGTTTTTCATTGTAACAAAGGAATTTGAACATTAATTTTAATTTAAATAATTTCTTTGTTATCATGGAAAACCCTGAAATGGCATCGTCCCTTATTATAAGCATTATCATGCAAACAAAACTGTTACTTTAAATTGTGACTTTTAACTGTTTTCTTGTACATAAAGTCCAGACAATATCTGGTTTATGATCAAACTTATAAATATTTTAAACCTGAAATGTATTATATGCTTTAGTTAATAAAGTTGTTTTTACTATGTAAACCTCTGTTTTGACACCCAGATAGTGGCAAAAAGTACAAAACGCTTATCACACAGACAGATATCAGAGAGTAATCCTTCCAGCTCCAATGTCATTTTTATATAAATGTTCATAGCGTGATTAGAAATCTTTACACAGGCATACACTCAATATTATAATCATTACCCAGGAGAACTTGAACAGCAACCCAGAATCTTCAAAAAGGGCTTTACATCTCAGTATCCTGGCTTAAATCGGATGTATTATGGTTTCTTAACTGTCTAAACATCTTTCAACATCATGACTCCACTTCAGTGAAACTGTGGAAGTAGTCAAACTACGATCAAAGAGTTTATCTACACAAGAACACAATTAAGTGTAATTTAGTTTTGTTGCCACTTGAGGTTCAGAGTCGACCGCCCATCCCTCCGGTCACTGTGATGGTCTCTCCAGTGATGTATGAGGCCTCCTCAGTGCACAGGAAAGCAATCACTCCCCCAATCTCCTGTGGTTCTCCAATCCTGAAGGGGAAGACAAGTTTGAAACATTATTGTATTCATAAATTATAAATATTAACATTTAAACTTGGTATTTTGGTATATTAATGACAAATTGTTGAGATATGAATGTGAACTGTACCTTTTAATGCTGAGCTGCTTTTTGAGTTCGTCCATAACATCTTCATTTTGCCATAACTGAGACAGAACAAAGTGTATTATAAAGACAACAATGTTAATCAAGAGTATATTTACAGAGAAAACATGACTCAAGTGGAAATAAATGACAGAACACAACAAAACCTTCCCTGCAAAATTCATAGCGTTTGTGTGTCACCTCACCGCAGAGCTGAAGCGGGTCTTGATAACTCCAGGGGCCACACAGTTGACTCTGATGTTACTGTGAGCCAACTCAGGGGCCAGGGCCCGGGTCAAACCCAGCAGGGCCGTCTTACTCACACTGTAAGGACCCAAGGCCTGCAGAAACCAACACAGTGTAGAAAAAAAGCAGAGAAGTTTAAGAAACATCTGCTTAATTACAAGAGGAAAACGTCCTTATAATGCAGATTTCTTCAATAAGTCACCGTCTAACGCAAGAAAATGAACTCAGAGATGTTTACTGACAAAAATAGGGTGCAATGGTGTTAAACATAACTAGAAGGCACTAGCAATGCTTGACAATGTTGCTGTTATACCCACATACATCATTCCTATGAGTAAAATATTAAATTTAACTGATCTACCACATATTTTGTTAATACAAACACTTTTTAAATCAATCTGTTTATACTCTCACTGACCTGCATTGGTTGGTACCCAGCCACAGATGACACAAACACTATATTTCCTCCTCTAGAAGAAAAATCAAGAAACATCATATAATAAACTTTATTGTCATTTGGATCTTGCCAATCCCATAGTATTGTATCGTGTGTCGTATCAGTTATTTTGCCACTCACCCCCTCTTCTCTATATGAGGCACCACCAGCTTGGTCATGAGGAAGGCTGATTTTACATTTACGGACAGAATCTAGAAAGAAATGTACAAGTAAAAACATTAATTCAACGTTTTCAATAGTTAAAAAAAAAACCTTCTGATTTATCAGACTTTGCAGAATTTGTTTTAACATGGTCACCTTGTCCCAGACATCCTCTGTGGAGTCCATGATGTTTCCAAAGAAAGGGTTGACTGCTGCGTTAGACACCAGAATATCGATGCCCCCACACTGATCCAGAGTCTATACCGAACAGAATGAGACTATTTAAGTAAAAAGAATCACTAACAACCTTTTAGTCATTGTTTTTTTAAGCCATAGGGCACGAAACTGGTTGATTCAGTTGCCTGAGGACCATCTAACTTGTTTGATAAAATAAAAAACAACTAATAAAACAGTTATTTTTGGTATCAACTATCTTTTGTATCTTTTCTTTTATTTGGAGACTCCTTAAATGCCTTTGATGCTGATGGGACTCACCATTTGAACCAGTTTTTCCCTGTCCTCTCCCTTGCCAACGTTACAGGTGGTCCCAGTCACTTGGATGTTCTGGCTCTGCAGCAGTGCCACCGCCTTGTCCACATTGGCCTGCCGCCGGCTGCTCACCACCACGTGAGCTCCTCTCTTACCCAGAGCCTGAGCTGCAGCCAGACCGATTCTGAACAGGAGAAAGTATGGGATTGAAGGACAAGTTCACAATTTTTAAAGTCCTGCCAGGTGCCCATATGAACATAGAAACAGGTTTTCCTCAGTCTAATCATTCTTCCTGGGCCAGTATGAACAGTAGGAATGATTACAGTAAGAAAAAAACCTATTTCAGTGTTCATTTAGGCACCTGACTGTTGTTTTAAGACAGACTTGAAAAACTGTGAACCTTTCCTTTAAACTGATATCAGTTATTATCATCATCATGGCTGTATTAGGACTGTTTTAAATGACAAGTGTTTGAGATTCAGGTATGAAAAAAAGTATCAAATCATAAGTGGTGTAGACTATGTGTCAGTCAATGTTCATCCAAACATTGCAAGCCTTTTATAGTCTATTGTGTATAAATGGCTCATTTGTCAGAGCAAAATTGCAGCAGTCAGTAATATGGTTCTTACCCATCTGTCGAGGCTGTGACTATGGCTACCTTTCCGGCAAGACTGCTTTGAGACATACTTCTACATCCAGCTACAGAATTGGTCCCAAGGCACCTGACAACACTCCTCAACATCACCTGTGGACAGAGAGAGATCACAGGTTTAATGAAAACAATAGGGAACTAGGGTAAAGGTCATCTGACAGCTGCTGTGCACGGGTTACATGCAAAGTGACTAAAGTGAAGTTAGGAACAATCGATACTTTGAATACAGTTATTGATCCATTGTGAAATAGCAGCTATGATGAAGTATTTCTATTTAAAAAGGTAGACTCAGTTCTACTTAATGCTTTAGCGCAGTGAGCTACATTGTATAATTAACAATAAATATATTAGAAACATATAATATGAGAGCATTATCTCACCCTGCAGGTCATGCAAAACTGAACATATAGTTGTACAATTGGAGAAACTGAAAAAAGACACTCTCAAAGTTATTTCCAAGACCTTTGACTACCGACGACTCATGTGTCAACTACAGTCTGTTTTTTTCCGGGTAAAAGTCCCGCTGTCAAAATAAAACCCCACAGCAGTCAACAGTTGCTGTTTACGTAAATTGCACAACCAAGTCCGTCAAAAATAACCACGCCTGTTGTTTTAGGAATTAGAAATATTGCAATACGGCTCGATAGGGATGGTAATGCGGAGAACGTTTTGATTTTTCTTTCTATTTACAGCTTTGTTTTTTTGATTAACAGATATTTTCGGACGTCCCTAAACGCAACCCGTAACAACGAACCAATCAGACAAGGAGGCAGAAAAAAATCAGGGTCAGTAGGTAAGAAATGTTATGATGTGAGTCAAACAGCTAAGGAGGACAAATCAGTGAGGAAGCATGCTGGAGTTTTGCTTTTGTAAGGATCAGGTGAAGTTTTTGGGCTTTTTGGCAATGGCAATTAACTGCACTGCTGGTGAAAATCTGAGACAATTGACATAATTGTAGATGCAGGAAGGAGATTTTTCTGTGTTGCTGGAGTCTTGGGGTGAAAACTTGCTAACCCAGAGCCAGGAACCTGAAAAATAATAGAGAATTTATAGCAGTTTAGTCAGTGGAAATTGTAGTTTATATCCAGCAGGTGGTGGTATGCACGTTAAAGCTGTTTGCGATCACCCAGTAAACAGAAAGAAGAAGAAGAAGAAGAGCCAATCAGAACAGGCGGTGTATTCTGCGCTGCGGCTAGCCACGTGATCTCACACGTACTGGATCGGTCTAAAGCCTTCAGTTGACGCTCATGTTACGCTGTTAGATCAGCGAGCTACGTCAACGTCTAAGGAGGCGGAGATAACGTTGTTGTCATCGCCGAAGATGATTGAACGCCGATGGCCACCGATTTTCACGCCTGAAAAGAAGTGATTTACGTATCACAGACTGTACGCCGATGCGAAGTTTATCGGCAAAAAGAAAGAGGCAAGGTAGTGATTTTATAATTACGACTTCGGGTGCTAACTTTGGCTGGTAAACAAGTCGGCTTTAGCGGTTTTACGTAGCGCTGTCTTTGTTGTTTTGAAGTGCACGTAATGGGATGAAGATAACCAACGTTAACATTGCTACCGTTAGTAGCTAGGCCGCGACAACGTAGCTTACGTTATCCTAGCTGGCTACAGGTCACATTAATTGTAATTTAACCCGGATAGTGGTTGCATGCTCAACTAGAGGTTGTATCTGTGATTGCGACTACACGCTGCATATTTATTTACGACGCTAAGCTAACGTTAGCTTTCACTGAATCGGGCTGTATTAAACATTACTGGGCGTGGAAAGGAAAGATAGACAGACAGGTGTTGCCGCTGACTGCCTACCTTTGATTTCACATGTGTCTCGTAGCGTGTGAGTTTAGGTTACCCAGCGTTGCTAAAATCGCCTTGGTGTGTTATAAACGAGAAATAAAAAGCTTTTCTACATGTATCGCAGGATCCGTATGAAGGCGGAGGCGTCCAGATTTTAAAGATGTGTCCTGCTCAGACCCAGCTGTGCCTCGGCACCGAGTCTCTCCCCGGACCAACACATCCGTGAGAGCCGCAGCTGATCTAGATGGATGACCCCGACTGACCAGGACACTTGAGTTATAGTTTCTCTGAGACATAACTGTGATCTTAGCAACAATGTCTGTCTCCGTGAGTACAGTATTTGTCTCTTTTGTTTGTACGTATGTGCTCATATTCTTGTGTTTTTATCATGATGATGGACTAATTTGATCAGAACTAACTTGAAACTAAAAAAATATAACTCACAGAGCATGTTTTATATATGATTTCACCCTATCGATATATTTTATTTGGGTCTTCACTGACTCCATTACTGTTCTAAGGGGGTCCCACATGGCTCAATGAAGCCTAGCTGTCCCCAGGGGGTTGGTTTAGAAAATGAAAAGGGGCCTGACTCTCTGGCTCTGGATGGGCAATTAAACCCTAAACACCAAGGGACAGATGTGCCTCTCATCCCCTCCCCCCCTCCCTCTCATCCTGCTCATTACCATTAAGCCCTTGTGTCCATTTGATCATTGATCCTCGCTGACTGTGCCCCTTTTTCTCTCTGCCTTATGATTGCTGACACAGCTGTGAATTCTGAGTTAATATTTATATTAGATTTTACATTTTTCATCTTTTTTTTTTTTTTTACTTACTCATCCATCCTCTTCCTGACCCTCTTGTCTCTCACACGTTCATTTTACGAGATCTTCCCTATTCACTCCTATTCACTCTATTCAACAGTCCAAACAATCAAGCTTTTTATACGCTTGGTTTTGCATCGCCGTCTCAATGTACTTGTTTGTTTGTGCAGATGTGAGACGCTCGCTTGTGGGGATTTAGGCTGTCGATTAAAACCTACTTTCACATGGCCATTTGGCATGTGTGTGAATTATTGAATGGTTGTGTCCGTGTTAGTGATTTCGACTCTTGTCTCCTCCTCAGACGGTATTGGCAAAGGCACTGTTTGACAACACGGCCGAGAGCCCGGAGGAGCTGGCTTTCCGAAAGGGTGACATCCTGATGGTTCTTGAGCAGGAGCAGAATGGGGGGCCCGGCTGGTGGCTCTGCTCCCTACACGGCAGACAGGGCATTGCCCCCGCCAACCGACTTCGTCTCCTTCAGACTGCCCCACCCCCAGGCACAGACCCCAGTCGTGGGCCCAGTGAGGACTCTGTCTACCTGTCGCCAGGTTCCCCACTGGCCCGGACTGCTGTCAGCAGTAGTGCGGAGGACATAGATGGAGTGTATCGTTCCCCACCAGGTGTCGGTGAGGGACGAGGAGTTGGAGCTGCCTCAAGGCCCGGGGAGCTCCGCAGAGTTGAGGGTGGGCGTCCACGCTCTCACTCCAGCTCTGGCACCCGGCCCAGACCTGATTGGGATATTGGGGTTGTGGGGCGTCCACGTTCACCCTCTCTAAGAGGACGGGGCACAGAAATGACAGGAACACTTTATCAGACTCCAGTAAGTCCTGTACCTTCAGCAATTCAGCATGCCAGGCAGCCAGGAGCACTCATGGCTTCAGAGTCTGTGTACCTCTCCCCCAGCGGAGTACCCAGGGCGGCTGATGAGTCAGAGGAAAATACATATCTTGTCCCTAGAGAAACACTCACAACAGGACCCTCAGACGACTGTTACTTGGTGCCAAAAGGTACACCACTTGCAGGTGACGAAGTTTACCAAACCCCAACAGGAGGAGTTGTGGCTGCTGCTGTCTGCTCTAATGGTCCCTCGGTAGTTGGTGGAACCCCCGGTGCCTCCCACCCCAAAGTGGGCCAAGACTCGCCTGGGATGTATCAAATACCCACCCCTGTGGGGGCAAGCCTTCAAAGGACTTCAGCCACAGTTTTAGCCCATCAGCATCCATCTCAATTATCCCCTGCCCAAGCATCTCCCAGACCTCTGCTCAAAGGAGTGTCACCCAACCCTGCTGTTTCCAGAGGCAAACCCGGTCTAGCCTGTCACCGGGGGTCCCCTTTGCTGGTTAGAGCTGGGCAGGTCAGGGTTCCCGGATCACCAAATTTTGCCCGCAAACCTCCTCCACCAGCACCTCCAGTAAGGGGAGTCACAAGGAAAGATGCACAACAATCAGCACCCTCGTCAGCTGAATCTAATTCTGTCCCCAAAGCCACTGTTCAACCCACTTCTGCAAGCCTGAAGCAAGAGGAGGACAAACAGAGGGGACCTGCACAGAGCAAGGAGGAAAAGATGAATAATGGCCTGGAGAAAAGCAACAATATGCAGAACAAGAAGGGAGAAAATCAAGATTACTCAGATCCTGTGGATGACCAGGTACGTGATGGTTGCACTCAACACTGTTGATTCTGTCCAATAACAGTTGTTCTGCTGAGTTTTGTGTCCATGTTAATGCTGATTTTTACTGATTTATACGTAAGCCTAAATGCTCCGAAAATTTCGTCTACCCAATGGAGTCTTATCCAAGAACAAGAGAATACTTATGTATTAGCAGGTTTGGAAAATATACACATGTTTAGGTTTAGGTTTATATAAATTTGCAAATAACTAAAATATTTCCCATAATGTTGACACAAATCTTGGACATCTCTTCATTTTCAAATGGTGCTGGGCTGTAGGGATCCTTTGTGGTTCCTGGTTTGCACATTGACAATAGTCAGCACTTGGTTAGCTTTGAAAGTTTGCATGAGCTATTGTGGGGATTATAATGTTATATATTAAATATCCTTATCTGCAATCATAACTTGGTTTTGTGTTTTTTGTTGTCTTGGCAGGTGTATGATACTCCTCCCAGTGGCAGGTGGCAACGTCCAGTACCAACTGCCCTTGGTGGTGATGATAGCATCTATGACACCCCACGAAGTGTCCCACCACAGGCTGACTCAGAGACAGAGGTACGGATAACTCTTCTCTTTGCATTCCCTGCTGAATTACAGATAGACTTATTGATGTCTTCTAGAAGTGAATACCCTTTCAGGTTTATCTAGTCCTCTTTAATCTCCCCTTTAATCTCTAATCTCAGCTTTAAACTTTAAATTACTTTAAAACTTTTTAAACTTTAAAATGACAGTGTCTATATGTTTTCGTACAGTAGGCAGCACTTCATCATGTTTTTATTTCGTTGTGAATCATTTCAGTTGGGATTGAAATGTCTGTCTGAAAAAAATATTTGGCTTGGAGTCAACGTGCAGCCATTACGCTATTGAATGCTGTGTTGAGTGTATAATTACACTCTTTTTTTATTTTCAGTCAATAAAACGCTAATGTAAAGTTGTAATATACTGTGACAAACTGGTGTGTTGTAATCATGTCTGTGCAAGTGAAGGATTCACCAGGAAAAGATGACTATCAAATACCCTGTCACCATTTTTTCCCACATTCCACTATTAGTCTGTCTCCCTGCCCCCCTCCAAGGCGAGGCCACACCTGTCTCTGTCTGCTGAGGGAGCCTGTCTATCCAGTCCAAATGCTACTGCTATTTTCTCCCAGTCACACCCATCTGTCAGGGCCATGCCAAGGCCATAACACCACCACCACCACCACCATTACCCTGCCCCCAGTGGTCTCCCTTTAATGCTACTTGACTATGTCTGCCAGCTGTTGGATTATTTTTTCCTTTAGCCTGCAATTACTCATATTCGCAGTGTGGATTCATTGCTTTTACACATGGATGTGAATAGGGTCAAATGCATCTAGCACATGTAGTCAAAACTCTTCTAAACTCACTGCAGTATCTGCAGTATTGTGGATGAAGTTGCAACATTGTTCCACCACTGACACAGAAACCCCATACTGTGAATTAAATAATCCCATTGAAATAATCCTCACTCCACACAAAAGTATTTCAGATCATTAAGCAACACTCTTTATTTTTCCTGCAGGTCTATGATGTCCCTACCATCGCTCTGAATGTGTCCACATCAGATGTCCAGCACAGCGGCTCGGTGCCTGACGAAGTCGATGACGATGTCTACAGTGTCCCTACACTTCCAGGTGTGCCTCTGGGCCCGGGCGAGTCCACCACCAGCCTCTCCGGTGAAGACGCCTTTTGTGTCCCAGGTACTGAGAAACGGGTCAGCGGTGGAGATCATCATCGGGACTCTTCTGAGACAGACTGCGGCATATATGACATGCCTGCTCTGACCGCCGAAGTCCTCCCTCACTCATCCTCGTCCTCCTCCACCTCTACTCGCCGTCTCTCCATTTCGAGTAACGGTTCTGGCGACGTGCAGTGGAGAGCCTCGCTGTCCAACCTTGTCCACGCAGTGTTGAGCACAGCCTCCTGCTCGGCGTCCACTCTGTCGTCACGGGACCTGGCCACCTCGCTGGCGGAAATCCTGTCCACTTGGAAAGCCAGTCACTCTGGGGATCCTCCACCGCCTCTTCAGCAGGCCTGGGCTCGCCTGTCAGACCTTCTACCGGCTTTATCCGCTATCGGCAATGCTCCTCCATCTGAAGGACTCTTAACACTGGTCCAGCGATCCCTTGAGGAAAGTGCCCTCCTCTTGCAGGCTCAGGGTCGACCCCGCCTGCCTTCCCAAGAATCCCTGTCACGCAGGCCGTTGCCTGCACTCCCTGATGGGAAGTCATCTGGAGGGGGAATGGGCTCCCGTAAAGGCAGCTGGATTCAGGAGAGGCCCTTGCCCCCAACGCCTCAGCCAGCCTTCCCCCTGCCTCCCACTCCATCCACTGTGACCCTCACGGTGGGACCCAGTGATGGAGAAGAAGACCCCAGCAATGAGTACGCAGGGATCGGCCTGACTCCCATCCCAGCTCCAGTACCTACTGGAGACAGCGTTGGATACGTCAAGCTGCAGGTCAGTTTTCATAATAAAATTCATTTATTGTTGTCTTTTCTTTGTGCTTAAACACATCTGTAGCTTTTCTGGTAACTATTCATACATGTCATTTACACACATGTAGCTTTATGTTGATGGTTTGACTGCGAACGTGTCTGTTAACATGCCTGTTTTCGCCTTACCACATCAGGGGAAACCTGAGCCGCCTCCTGATGCCCTGACTCAGAACGGACAAACACACACTATCACTGCAGAGCCAAGGGTCAGTCTTCGTCATCTGTATTTAAACATTTAACATTCATGAGCCTTTTTTGCCTCTACAGTTCACAGTCTGTCATTCTTTGCAAGTTTTTGTAGTACAGAAACGCACACAGCAAGTCTACACAGATAAGCCATTGATTCACTCTGTGTTCACAGTGCGCCCTGTTTACTAATGAGCAGTGTGACTCATTATTGGAGCTTGCAGCAGCTCCTTTGGCCCCTGATATAGTTTAAATCCTTCTTTCGTCCATACTCGCAATGTTTACCCAACACCTCCAGACTTCATGTCACTCATCTCTGTGTGGAGATTGAGAGAATTACGTTTATTATGTTAAAGCTTTCATTTGTTATCTGAGGATCCAACATCAAGACCTACATTTGGAGACATTTGAAAATACACATAATCAAGATAATCATATATTGTCTTATGTTATTTGGTAAGTCTGTCGTGTCTCCGGTTACTTGAAGACTGAGATCATGTTTTTTTTTTTTTATCACTTGATCTGCATTTTTTTTCTGCTCCTTGCTCAATTCCTTTGTTCTGCCATAGTTGACCAACAAGAGGTCACTTGTAAATCTTGACAATCTTGCTTCACATAGACGGGAGACTGCAGGACAAACAGTGACAGAAAAGCATAGTCATTCTTTCAACAGTTGTTTGTTTCTGACTTTTAGTTTTTTCATCTTTTTTGTTTCTTTTCGTCTTGTTTTGTAGCAAAAACCTACTTGTTTAAAACATGATTTTTGTCAAAGTTACTTTGTCGTTCCGTGCATCAATCAGAGAAGTTCATAAATCTTCTGGTGTGTTAACATTTAGATAAGAAGCCCTAATATTCATGATAAATGGTTGTAAAAGAGCAATTTATGCCTTTTTATTGACTGACTCAAGCCTCTGTGGTTGCAGCGTAGATATCTGAGAGTGTTTCTCATTCATGGTCAATTATTAGATTTTTCCAGCTCTGTCGGAGAGTCCATGCTGAAACCTCTTAACACAAGCCCACTTATCTTTCCCATCTCTCAAAGATAATAATACATTTTATGCTAGTGGCATATTTGACTCTGTAGCGTGACTTTTCCCTGACTAATTTCATCTTTCCATGTACAGTTGACCCCATCCCCTCCTCTGCCGGTGTCCCTCTCCCTGGAGGACTCGGAGCTGCTGTCCTTCTACTCCTCTCAGAGCCTCGCTCACCTCTCCTGCCTGGCAGACGCCATCGACGTGCTCTTCAGCAGCGTGCAGGGGAACCAACCGCCACGTATCTTCGTCGCCAGAGGAAAGAGTCTCATCGTGACGGCCCACAAACTGGTGTTCATCGGGGACACGCTCTCCCGCCTTCTCAGCTCTGCTGACCTCCGAGCCAAGGTCTGTAGAGAAAACCTTCTTTTTCCTTGGCAGTTGTAACTTGTATGTAGAGAGAAAATATTGAATTGAATGAGAGGAAGACCACAGATTGTGTCTGATTTCAGTGTAGCTATCCAGAAGCAGACTTTGCTAAAATAACAATTACAGACAGGTCATACATTTGAGGAAAGTTTAAAATAATGTAATAATTGTATTCTTGTTTCTTCCTTCAGATCACAACCTCAGGGGGACGACTCTGCCAAGCCTTGAAATCAGTTGTCGTGGCAACAAAGGGTGCTGCTCAAAACTACCCGTCGGTATCTGCCACCCAGGAGATGGTAGACCGCGTCGCTGAGCTCTCCCAGCAAGCAGCTGGTTTCTCCAGTCTGCTGCAGCGTCTGGCAGGAATATCTTCATGATATTTCATATCATTTGCGTAAAAAAACCTTGTTGACACTACATATTTTCTCTCTTTGAAATGCCTTATTTGTTGTTACACTCTTTCATTACCTTTTCCTTTGTATGGGATTGAAGCAAGCGAAGGTGAATCCTGGAACAAGTGTTTTAGCCTCGCTGCAGCTGTGACAAAGCTGGGTTTTGACTGTCGGTTCTGTCCTTCAAGTGTGTGTTGGTTTGCCTTTTTGTTTATATACTGACCTCTGTGCTTTGATGCCAGGCACACTTACCTTTTTTTGAGTGTTAACTTATTGAATATTTGGAGCCTCTTTGTGGCTTTGATTGTCCGTGCGGACTGCTTATCTTGGGAGCTTTGCTTTATTGTGTTTGCCATATTTTCTTTTCCCTCACATGATAGCCATTTTTCCTTCCCTGCTCTATTTATTTAGCCATCCCCCCTATTCCAAAAATAGCACAGAAGGAAGCCTTACATCCTGGTTCTGGCCTACTTTTTACTGTGATACCTGAAAGGCCTTTTGTGATTTTCATTCTGAGGCTGTTGAAGCAGCTGCTTGAGTGTTTTTTGGGCTTAATATGGGAGAAATGGAATAGGGAGTGGAGTAGGAAGTTTGCCCAACTTCCATCCTTAATCTGTGCAAGTATGTGTTGTGTTTGTGTAGTACACATTTCTGCTAGAGAGTAAAGATTACCTGCAGTACAGTTTGGAATCCACTCAAATGAGGATTACAGGAAACATCTCCAGTACATTCTTCAGTTTACAGAGTCTTAAACCTATCATGAAGAAAAAAAGCTTTGTCCGATGTGACAGGCAGAGATAATATCTGAGGATAAATGCAGGGACAGACGGTGAATAACGATAGTTGCCTAATCCTATTCTTTCCCACAGTCGCACGTTAGCCTGGCTAAGGATAAGAAACCTGTCGACCAAGTTCACCTGTCTCCACATGTTATGTTATGATCTGCATGCTCACGCTTCTTTGACTATATTTGCTTTTCATGTTCATTTCCCATAAGTTGCGCATCCCTGTCGACAGCGGTTACTCACATCTGGTTTGACAGTTTCAAAGCTGCGAGGTGGGCTGGTAGAAACTAAGGCTGGGTGTTAAATATGTAAGACGGTATTATTGATACAGGCCTTCAGTGGAGTTGGCTCATGGTGGCGTGATCATGGTGTCATTGTTTATTCAATTCTGTCAACTGAAAATATAATTACAAGAAAACAAATAGTTATTGAAATGTTTGTTTTACACGTTTGAAGATGATTTTTTTTTCCTGTGTGAAACATAGTTCACTGTCCTCAACATCAATTTGGTTATTTTACATGATTTGCATACATTTGCCTTATCAAGTTATAAACTGATATTGATCTTAACCATATCACCCAGCCTTAGTGTAAACTGGAATGAAGCACAGCTCACCTTTTTTGAAGAAAATCTAGCATTTTAAGTGCAACAGAACACTACAACGTGGTACAACATGCTACAACACGTCATGTCATGCTTCATTTCGGGCTAACATATGTTGGCATATTTCTGTTTGCAGCTGTGAAGTGAAACGACATGTCTTTTTTTTTTTGTTTTGTTTTATCTAACACCTGTTTTCCATCTCAAACCGTTATATTTATATCTGCCTACTGTCATTTTGGAGATGAAATATGTTATTCTTTGCTAAAACACAGTGGAAACCTGCTCAGCGTGAAGCTTGAGAGGAACGTATAGTACACTAAAAACATGCTGTTTTTTTTTACATTTTACACTACAAATCTAGTGGTGCTTGACAAAGTTGGATACTGATATTTTTGTTAGAATCTATCTTCTGTGTCATCAATCATATTACTTAACCTAATACTCAACTTTTATCAATTTTTTAAAGATGCAAATCAGTATCATCTGGGTATAGCATAATCATTTTCACATTTTTTTAAATCATGCTTTGAGGAATACCTCCTTGCTGTCCCATTTTCTCTGCTGCAGTGTCACCTTGTGGGGGTTTGAAGTATTAATGAATACACGCCTGCTGAAACAGGCTCTATATTGTTGTACATGTGAAGAGACACGATCGCAAATAACCTTTAGCTATATATTTATTATTGTCAATATTTTTTAATGTTTTCTCTGCTTTCCAGTTTTCATAGCTTTAATTTGCTTAAATGTTACATAAACACATCCTTCACCGGGGGAGATTTTTACTAGGTGATTTATAAGGAACAAAAATGTGTTTGTTTGTTTTTTTTGGGAAGAAATGTATTAAGTTACAGGTTATATATATGGCTGTGTTTTCTTTTGTACTACAGTTTTCTACACTATGAACTCATTTGAGTCAGTTATCCATATTTGCTGGGAAGTGAATCTTTTTGACTTTTCTCCTACAGACCTACATCTCTCTCTTTACTTTTAAACACTACATTTGATGTCTGTCTTGTATTCCTGTTGAGAATGCACAAATACATCTTTTACAATTATGCAAATGTGTCTGGATTATTGATTGCAGTATGTGTTTATCTTGCCGGGATATATATATAATCCACAGACTAGTAAAAGTAAGAATTAATACACGATAGGTGGGAAAAATCCTTTTAAATTTTTGAATAAAGTTTGACAAACGTGTGCGAGTAGCGTCTAAATTGTCACATTACTGTTAAGAACTGTCAGAACTGTCATTGTACTTCGGACTAGCCCGAGCGTTTCCGGAAACTCCCGAGTTGTGACGCCGAGCAGCAGCCGTAGCGACGCTCGTTGGAGTTTACACAAGCGAAGGGAGCAAAATGGCGGACGAAGATATTACGCTTGATGGAAAACCTCTACAATCGCTCCGAGTCGCGGACTTGAAGACCGCTCTGGAGCAAAGAAACCTCCCGAAAAGCGGGCAGAAAAACACACTGATAAAGCGACTAAAAGGGGTAAGTTTTCGCGCATTGTTACGGACGCCTGTGTCGAGTCTGGCTAAGTTTAACAGGAGGCGGGGGGTGGAGGGGGGGCGGTTAACATTAGAGGCCGTTGTAACGGTGTGTGTGTGTGTGTGTGGGCTCGGGAAGCGGGAATACATAAACCGCCTGGCACACGTTATTACGCATAAACAACAGTTTCTGTTTTCGGTTATTTGTAGTTGACAGTGCAACGAAACCGCCTAACGACCGAGTTCACACTTGATTCGTAACTAGTTGGTGCACCGTGTTGCACACAGTTGAACTGTGCACCTGTCAAGTCGAGGCCTAAGCTGAGTGTAAGCGAGCGAACAGCCGCACATAGTGTACAGTACATGACCGTGAACGCGCTCACTATGTGTGTGTGTGTGTGTGTGTGTGTTGGGGTGACGGGGGCGCGCCTCGTAACGTAAACACAATTTTAATGGCTTCCCCAACGTGTAATTTACGACTTATGCAATTTAGTGTAAAAGTTGTCGGTTTTTTGGTGTTATTATTGTTGTTTTGGAAGAGACCTTCAGCTCATAAACAATCGTGGGTGTCAGAGCCGTAGCTAGGGTTTTAGATAAACTGAGATCATGGGTCTAACATTTGAGTAGACACTCAAAATAAAGCCTACAGATTCTATTTTATCCTTTTATTTACTCAGTTAACTGTTCACTTGTATTGTCTGTATATTTTATTTCAAAAAGTTAAGGTGTAAACACTGTCTCAAAGCCCTCTGCACACTTCCCGGAATACAATCCTGTCGTTATTTCTTTTTTGGACTTTTTATAGTATAAAAAATACTACAGATAGCCATTTTTATCACGTGTTAATTGCATTTAATGATAATAGATAGTAAACAGACAAGTAACATGCAACGAAGGTCCATAGCTGGTAAAGAACTAGTGATATTGTGATGCGTCTTAACTACTTAAATAGCCTAAGTACGACGTTTTTTTTTCAAATGTAGATTGACAGAAAATTAATGGGCAAACATTTTGATGATTGAATAAGTCTAAGATATTTTGTAGGCATGTATCTGAAACATTACCTGAGGTCAGCTTCTCAGTTGTAACAATTTCCTACTTTTTTTGTCTTATGTGATAGCAAACTGAATGTCTTTGGGTTTTGGGCTGTTTATCGGACAAAACCAGATATTTGGTCATGGGCATTTTTCACATTTCTTACTGAACAATTAATTGAGAAAATATTTGATAGATTAATTGATAATTAAAATAATAAAGCCCTAAATTCTCAGATAAAAAAAATACAGAGGATGTTTCCAAAATGTGAGAAGCCATATTGATTGTTTAACAGATACGTATGTTTTACAATCAAGTCAGTCATTGAAGTAGCCAATAAAGTAAACAAAACAAATTTAAAGTAAAATTCCAGTATCTGAATTGCAGTTGTTCTACGGCCTTAGTCAGATATGATGTGATGTCATTTATTGATTAAAATAAATCCCATTCCTTGTTCCCTGCAGGCCCTGATGCTGGAAAACCTGCAGAAGTCGTCCTCCTCTCACAGTGGGCTGCAGCCCAACTCTCAGGTAAGAGGAGATGGCTTCATTTGGCGTCATTTTTCACATATCTTTTGACAACATATGTCTGGTCATTTTGAGCTCCGTAGAGAAGCACGACTCCTGTCTTGTTTCACTGTTCAGAGTTGCTTCTTTTTGGTTTTGTGGATTTTACAGTACATGGATTTTATATCGTGGTTTTTTTTTGTGTACTGTTCTGTGTTGTAGATAGGGGAGGAGATGAGCCAGAATAGCTTCATAAAACAGTACCTGGCAAAGCAGCAGGAGCTCCTTCGACAGAGACTTGAGAGAGAGGCCCAGCAAGAGGAGGATGCTGATGGTATAACACGCACATAAACACCACAAGCACAAATCAGATAATAACCAAAGTGTCTGCCACATGAAAGGAAAAAACTGAAAAGTCTTTCTCTCCTACTTTCCCTATCTCTGTATCTCTATCTGTACTCACTTAATGTCATGTAATTTTTTATGAACATGCTCATTAACGTGTTAACATATTACACCAAGTTTCTATAATATCAAATAACTGTTGCTTATTTCTGGACCTTGAAAAGTTTGGGAATCAGGCATTACAGGAAGAGTATAGAAAAAATGTCATCATGCACATGTGACATGCAACAGATGTTGACACATTAACCAGCCTCTGTCAGCATACTTCACATTGAACAAAGACTAAAGTTTTCAAAAATGTCAGCTCGCAGGAAAGTTATATTTCAGAGACCAACCTTTACCTTTTTTTTTTTTTTTAAAGAAATGGATATATCTCTTCTTAATCGAGTTGCCCTGGTTTAAGAACCAGTGTGTTTATGTGTCATGATCTTTAATCCTCACATTGGTGCTGACTTTTAACCCCCGCCTTATGTCCTCCTCTAACAGAAAGCCCAGCAGTGCCGGAAGAGGATGAAGACCAGTCGGAGGACAATGAGAGCTCTTCCTATCTCACTGACAAGGTCAGTATCCTCTAATGAGGAAAACTAAGGACTTCTCCCACAGAATAAAACACACTTCAGCTGCTATGCACTGATCAGATATTTCGATCTCCTTTAATATTCTACTTAAAGCACAAAATCCAAGGTGGTTCTTATTACATGACACATGTTTTTTGTAATGTTCATGTGTTTGAACTGTGTTTCTATGGTCCTCATAGTCCTTGAACAATACATTTTTCATGCTTGGACATTGAAATGGTAAAAAACAAAAAAACAAGCTAATGAATGAACAGAATGTTTGTCGTCATCTTGAGGGAAGAATGTTTTCTCAAAGACTGACTCAATTTTTTTGTGCCCAGCAGCATCGTCCCAAAACCTCCCAGCCCCCTGTGACCAGGACAGAGGAGAGGGGAGGAGTAGGATCTATGATGGGTCATGGGATGATGGCACATGGGCTTGATGTTGGCCCTGGTCCGACCCCCCACCGCCAAGAGTCTGCTGAGGCTCCAGGAGCTAGGATGCAGCGAGCCACCTTTCATCAAGGTCACAAGGAACCACCAGCCCCCTCTCCTCCTCGTGCTGTAGCCTCCCTGTCAGTGCGTGTCCTGGGCCAGCCTGACCGCCAGGGGCTGCCCCCTGCCGTGTCCAGAGCCCAGGAGAAGGAGGGCACCGCACCCAGCGAGCCTGGCTCAGCCCATCCTGTCCTCCACCTCAGCCGATCTGCCGGCGTCTTATCAGGAGGTCGTGTCCACGAGGACAGTGATGAAGATGGCGACGGCGATGATGAGAGCGAGGATGACGAGGAGTGGGGGCCTGGGCCTGGTCCTGGTGGGGCACGAAAAGGCAACAGAGTCCCTCCCCAGCCGCAGCAGATGCCCCCTGGTGGCCCATCGGCAGTTGCAAGATCCAAACGCAAGCTTCAGCCTCCGCAGCACATCCCACCACCACAGGTACTCGCGACCCCTATGCAGCTGCGCCACCCCACTCCTCCTCCCTCTCCACCGCCGGACCTGTTCCCCCTCCCCGACACTCCTAAGCAGAGCCCTCCAGACGCAGACAACCAGGAGGGAGAAGACCCTGAAGCCTCACGTGGTCCAAGGGTGGCTGTCCCGCCTTCCATCATGCAGAGGCAAGATTCTGAATCCAGCTCTCGCTCCAGCAGTCCTGAGCCCCCTGTGAAGCGTAGGCCAGGGCCCCTTTCTCTGCTGGTACACAAGATGGAATCAGAGGGTGCTTTCCGTGCAGGCGAGACCGCCTCAGCTGTGACTATGTCAGGAGAGACAGCACAGTCCAGCGCCGGGTCTGTCATCTCTGTCGGAGCCGCCGGTCCCAGTGAGTCTCCACTGCAGATATTGGAGAGGAAGAGGCAACAAGAGAACAAAGAGATGGAGGAAGAGAGGCGACTGGTGGAGAAGAGAGAGAGGGAACGGCAGAAAGAGCAGGAGGAAGAACGAAGGAAAGAGGAGAGAGAGAAGAAACGTTTGGAAGAAGAGAAGGAAAAGGAGAGGAAACGTCTCGAAGAGGAGGAGAGAAGAAAGAAAAGACAGCTGGAGGAGGAGCGGGAGAAGAGACAGCAGGCGGCTAACAAAGAAAGAATGGTTGTAACCGAGGCCCAAGATTCAGGCTCCTCATCAGATTCTGACTCCAAATCAGACTCCTCTTCACGCTCTTCACAATCGTCTTCCTCTGCCGGGGATAAACCCCGCCCTGCCAGGCAGCTGAAGGTCAGTGATCAAGCTGATGTGGGTGTCAGTCATTCACTAAGATCTTTGAACTATAGTGCTTGTAAATGTGATGTTGTGCATTATCATACTCAACTCACACGTCTGGGAGAGCTTGAGTGTGCTTTGTTCCTGGTGCTGTTTTTTTTTTTCATGCTAATGTTGATGCACTAGTGTGTGTGAGTATGAGTAATAATATTATCATCTGTTTTGACAGTATGCAATGTATGTCAGTTTGGTCGGATTCCTTTTCTAAGATTTCTGGTGTGCATTTAAAAGAAAACTTGCCTCCCATGGTTTATACTGACATGGATTTTAAACTAAATCTATTTGGGCATATTGCTGTTTGCCTTTCAATGTGTTTACTTTCAATCATCTCGCAGAACGCTGACCAAGGACGAGAGGCAGATGACGAGAAAAAGACTAAGCTGAGTAAAGGGGCGGAGAAAGAACACCTCACAAAAAGGTCAGTAACAATCGCTTTAAGTACAAATAACCTCTGTGTCCAGTCGAATTAAATCTTCAAATTATTTGTGGCTTCATGGCAGCAAAAAAAACCCTTTATTAATATGCACCTGAATGCACCACCTCCTTGCTTTCTGTCTCAGTTCATTACTTTGTGATGTGACACATTTATATGATTTTGTTGACATCATGGATGATTATTATATTTTCTTAAAGCTATGGTCTTAACCCTCCACACTTGGTTTATTATATTAAGTAATCTCTTGTACTTCAAAATGTACATGTGGAGCTTTTCACATCTAACTATAAAGAGTCTGTCTGTATGTACAGTATGTATGTATGTATGTCCTTCGCATATCTCCAGAACTGTTCATGCGATCTACTTCACACTTGGCGGGTTTATTGTTGAGGACTCAAGGAGTGCGGTGTCAAGTGTGAAGTTGTTTGGATGAGAAATGTTAAAGATGTCATTAAAAGAACGCATTTAGCGGATCTTAACCTCTCCAATATGGCAGCTGAAAATACCAGTGTAAATACCAGTGCTGCGTTTGTATGCTAACGGATCTTGACCTCACTAATATGGTGGCCATGCAGATGCATAGCCGCCAACATACAGCAGCCAAAGGAGTCGTCGTCGGTCTGTCTTTCAATTTTCTTGACAACCTTTCTTCCAATTGACTTCACACTTGCCGGGTATATTGCTGAGGACCCAAGGAGCCGCAATACCGGAGGAGAGCAGAGCCGGAGAGAGGGAGGCTGGAAACTACTGAGATAACACAAGCCTGCCCGAAATGACACACAGTGGCTGATACAGAAAACACGTGACAGAAATAAGAATCACACATTCTTATTTAAGGAAAATTAGCCCTCAATGAAACTAATCTCAGTAAAATCTAACTAAAATTAAAGGAGTCTATGTATGTATGTATTTCTGTCCCATCTGATTGACTTCACACTTGGCGGGTGTATTGCTGAGGACCCAAGGAAGTGCAGTGTCGTGTGTGAAGCTGTTGGGATGAGTGGCTCTCCAGAAAGCTGCAAGCAGCAATACTGGAGGTCAAACATTCAGCTTGTTCTGAACAGACACGTCTTGAACGGGCACCGCACTACTGTGTAAAATGTGCATATTTTAAATGCAGTTGTGGTTGACAAAACCCACCAAAACCAGGCTGAAACTTCAAAGAAACATCCATCTTTTCATAGAGCTTGTTTGGCCTATGATGACCACTAGACTACTATCAAATGTATACAGTATATAATATTACAACATGTCTGAACAGCTGATGTTTATTTATATCTATCAGCTGTATTAACTTGGATTATTCTAATATGAATTCCTGCTACACTGTAGTTTGTTGCTTCAGTTGTGACCTTTTCATTGAACCTGTTAAAATGCATATACTCACATGGCTGCACGCTATAGCTTGGACAAAACTGATTGATCACAGTAATCAGATGTATATCTGGAGGATCATTTGACATCATGCAAAGACATAAGACATGTCTGCTACATTGAGTAATACTGGTCACGGAACTGACATCATACCTCCATTTGCTCTTGAGCTTTGAATCGGTTGTAAACACATCCAAGTACTTTCTCAGTCAGCGCTCCTAATAATAGCAGGTTGTATTTCTTGTCAGGCGTTTGATGCGGCAGCCCCACAACCAGCGTGGCTGCTGCTGGGCTTTTCTCTTGAGGAAAAAGGGTCCTTATCCGCCTTGCCCCCCTTGCCTTATTTTATGTAATTTCTCCTCATCGCTGGTAGCTGTCCGCTCTTTAGCTTTGTCACCATTATTGTCGTTCAATAGAGCTTTAATGTTGGAAATCCCTAACCGGAAGGTAGTTTCCCTCACTCTGGCTGACTTGACACTGGTCTCGCTAGCCAACATGGCCGCCATGCATGCATTGCATCCCTGATAGCGACGCAGTGATCAGCTAACCAGCAGCAAGATCAACCGCGGCCGGATTTTTTTTTTTTTTAAAAGTCGCGTCCCGGATTTCCACCCTCGCCTGACCGGAATAACCTCCAGCGATAGACGGTTACTCTCCATCCGCGGGGGTCTCCTCCGTCTCAAGGCCGGTCACAATGCTGTCCGAAGGCAACAAAAACGGGTAAGAGTGAGCCAGAGGGCGACACTAGGCTTCAGGGTTGGTGCATGTACTTTCACACCCCTGATCCAGAAAGCAACGGGGATACATCAGCCGGTGTGAGGCTATCTTTACGCACCGTGAGGCCGGCTGTACATCACGCTCCCTCAACCCGTTAAATAGCATGTCACCGGTTCATATATTGGCCTGGATATGTTACATGTGAGGAGGACCTGGGGTGGGGACCGCGGTGAGAGTCTTTTGTTGGGTGAAGATTTTTTTGGGGAGGGGGGGGTTGAGGGGGAAGGGGGTCTCCCTGCTTTGATAAGTGCTCAAAATAGCTTTACATTGGAGGAATACACTGATGAATAAATAATAAGCTCAGGTTTAATGGTATACTGGCGTAAATCATTCAGGCAGTGATTTCTCCCCCCTCCTCTGTCTTTCCTTTTGACCTTAACATATTATGTCATGGGATTATTAATCCCTATTTTAATTTATAATAGAATTTTACCACCTCCTTAATTCAAAATCAGGACATCAATCAATTTGTTGTCTTGAAATCTGACCATACTGTGCGTGCATCCCGTTGGCCGGCCCACTGAACACTGTATTTGTATTTTTGGGTTTGTGTGGCTGTAGCTGTTAATGATCTCACTGTTGTCAAGGGAGATCATTAAAGCAGACATCTGTTAGCTGTACAGTCAGTGTGAGTGGGCCCTTATGGTGTGATATAATTCTCCCAGCTGGCACCAGCACTCACACTCTCGTCCCTTGAGAGCTGGCTACATGTCTGATTTGATCAGCGACGGCGCTTTCGGTCTGTTTTTATGTGGCCAGTTTGTTGATTAAGACATGATTTGTGTATTTCTGTTGATGCGAATGCAAATTGGTGCCTGGGGTCATATTAAACTTCTGGTCACTTTTGTCAGATTTTCTGCATTCTGCATTTTACAGATTTTGATAATCTTCCTCAGGCTCAAGCTGTACTTCAGCCTCATTCCAGCCTAATCGTATCAATACAAAGTTTTGAAATGTAGAGTAAGTTAGCTTCAATATACAGGCACGGACACACAGTTATTCACTCTCTCTTTCTCTCTCAGTGATTATTACATCACCTTGGCCTGGCCTTTCCTCCTCTCCTGATCCTAAGGGGTTATATTTCTAGTTGACATCTGTCTCGCTTTATAGCCTGCGCTGGTGCTCCTACGGCCTTGCCTACGAGCCAGCCCCGCACACACACACACACAATAGATATTGACATCCACACCTAGGCCAAATGAGGAGAATCAGAGTGGTGTGGAGGAGGGGTAAATACTGTCCTCCTGCCTACACTCCTGCCAGTGACTAATCTCCAGAGAAAGAGGTTGAACTGGCTCTCCTAACCCTCTGGGTAGATTTCAGTAGTACAGAGACTAACGTTACAGACCCTCTTTCTTTAAGACGCTGCAGAGCTTTTCCACTGGCCGAGTTACATGTCATGGAGAAAGATAAAAGCTGAGGTTTGGCTGTCTGAGCTGGCGAGTGGGACCACGTGAGTAATTATCAGCAAGATGAGGAGATATTTTTTTACAGTTACTTTGCTTGAAAGAAAGGGGAGCGTTTGGCTTTGATTAACTAGGTTCATAATAAATGTGTGCGTCATGTTTGAAGTGACTTTGATATTTTGTAGTGAAATCAGTGTTTTAGCCAGAAAGATACTTCTGAGGGTCAAATTGGCCGCCTACCACATTAATCTTGGAGTCGGTGCTCTGTCTGGTCGGTCAGTAATTAACAATAACCCAGAGAGTGTCATATGGACTACTACATATGTAGCTTGGTGAATATTGCCGCTACAAACATGAAATTTTATGCAACAACTGATGAAACAGTTACCACTGAACCAGAGATATAAAACATGCCGTAGAGATGAGTATAGTTTCTTTTGATGCTTTGTGGACATGAAAGTATTTTTAAATGTATTATTCATGTCCGTTTCCTTTCAAATGCTAATTACGGAGCGCAATCTAATAAAGCACGTAATGGATCAAACGGTAGAGGCGAAGGTGCAACGTGATGGAGAGAGAGAGAGAGAGAGAGGGATGCTAGAGGATGTGATTCAACCACCTACAGGGTGCTGCCTCGGTGTCTGTGTCATCACACTGGAGGCAGCGGAGGAGGGTTTTGATAGTGCAGGTAGAGGAAGTTGGGATGTAGCTAAAAATATAATGATGGCTTTTGCTTGGTTTTATTTTGTCTAAGATAACAAAGATAAAAATCAACTAAAAGCTCATCTGAAGAAACATTTGGCTGTGTGAGGTCTGACTCATAGTAACTACAAAGCAATGACCATCATTGGTTGAATTAGATTTGGGGTTGTTTTTTTCTTCTCTTCTTCAATAATGACCCAGCAGGCATCAGACGAAGACCACACACACACACACACACACACACTGAGTCAGCTCTGAGTGTGTTTCTTGGTCTGTGAGTTCGTTTGAGGAGTGTTTGTGACCCTGGGTGTCAGTTAGCTGGTGAGTTATTTATAGCAGGAGTGACCCAGATCAGTGGCCTCCAGCACCCTTCCTCTGACTCCTGCAGTGTTTTCCTCTGTCTTGTCCTACACATCGTTTTGTCTGCTCCTCTCAGACCAACCTTCACACTGGCCCGTCTAGAGCCGAGCATGGAGGCGGCGTCTGGATTGTCTTCAATTAAGGCTGCAGCTAAGGATTAGCTTCATCACAGACTAATTGATTTATGTTTTTGATTAATCGCTTGGTCCACAACATGTCAAATAATGGTCGATAATGCACATTACATATGCTTAAGCTACACGTCAAATTGTTTGACCAATACTCCAAAGCCTAAAGATATTCAATTTATTATCATAAGACAGAGAAAAGCAGCAAATCCTCACAATTTAGAAACTGGAACTAGGTTGTGTTTGGCACTTTTGCTTGAAAAATTACTTAAATAAATTATAAAAAGATTATTTTTCTGATCAGTAGTTTGGAGTTCGACTTATTCTCACTATATTGTCATCGATCCAGCAGCCACGAATGAAAGTAAAAACTTTATTTTCTTGACTTAAATGTTCTAAAATACCAAATAACTTTAAAAAAGGACGATTAACAATTAACTGATATTGTCAGATATACATTTTAACCTGAGCAAAATGTTAAAAACAAAAGAAAATCAGAAAGGAAAGTCATGATACTGGGAGGTTTTTCTGTTCACCTGCTTGTCATCACAGCAGTCCACTCAGATGTAGTCGGGTATCTGCTTTTGGCAGCATACACGTAAGGTGCTGCCAGGCCTTTAACATCATAGTAATTGAGTATGATGATGGTCATTATCAGGACCTTCTAAAACAAGGAGCTTTCATGTGTTTAAATTAAATTTAAATACAATCCTAAAAAAAAAAAAATCATATAATCGTGTTTTAGCTTAAGAACAGCCTGCTACCGAGTCTGCTATCGGATGAATTTTTCTTCTCCCACTCATCCTTCCGCCCTCACCCCACCCGTCTCCTGCAGGGAGGTGTCAGAGCCCAGCGCAGCCGCCGTGACCGAGGTGGAACCAGACCAGGAGAGCTCCATGGCCCAGCAGCCGGCTTCCGGGGCTGAGCCAGACAACAACGATGGTCGCCTGGAGGAGGTAAGGTCACTGAGAGGGTGGGGGCTGCCTTGGTCTTTGCTCTGTCTCCCACTAACCTGCATCCTCATTCACATATAAGCATGTTTAGTCGGCAGCATAAGTTGAGAGAGTCACTCAAAACCAACACAACCCCAACGTTTTAATGAGTCACTGGAGCCTTTGGAACCTGCGGAGACATGATTTTGATTATTATATCCTCTTAAATGCTCAACACATCACTCAATTGGATGTTTTTTACAAATGTTCATAGATGAACAAAACAGGGGTTGAGTTGGAGTTGGGTCCTGGGGTAAATGGGAATGAACTAATCCCTTCCATCTGTGTTTAATGCAACTAATAACTCAAAATTAACTTGTTTACTTAGATGATCTCTCACACACCCTTTATCTGTCTGGGCCCTTCAGAGGGATGTTAAGCGCTGATGCTGCTAGAGTGTAAGAGGGGGGTGGTTGATAGCGTGTTAAGTTAGACATTCGTGCTTCTTATATTTCTGTTCTCGTCTGTGTGTTGGGGAGGGAGGGAGAAAGTAAAAAATGTCAGCGCCCTGACACACCAAGACGACCGCTAACCATCAAGTGCCATAGGGCCATTGTTAAAAGCATATTTGTCTGACTTGGCCTTTTGATTTTGATCTCATCACTGACTACTTATGTCTTTAGGTCTTCTGTTTTGATCCGCTAGCTGCTAGCCAACATCGCTGTTTCATCAGTGACTTCTATTACATGACCGGATGCGAGTTGAGGGGTGAAAGGTTGTCGCGGGCATGCAAATGAAACAGTTCATGGCGACTAATCAGGCTTGATAAGATTCAGCTGGTTTAGATGTTTTAAAAAGACTAATTTCACCTGCTGCCTGCCTGTATTTTATTCATTTATGCCCGTACCTGTGAATTAATACAAATATTATCTTTAATCTGTTCTCTGTTAATCTGTATCGCATACTTTTTGCAGCTTACCTGCAGGTACCAGACCAGGTGCTTGCTGTAATTTACTGTGGCATGAAAATAATCGTCTAGATTTTGTTGTTTCTCTACCATCTTTGTTGGATTACGACTACTTACCTTGTTATCCATCACACAGGCACATATGACACACGCATGTCAACATTAAGATGTAGTCTTTGCATCGAGTCCAGCTGAAAGTTATTAGTCGAAGACATCGGTTGGTTCTTTTGAATTCAGCTTGGTGTGTCAGGGTGACGAGACTCATCATATCCTGAACTGCGTTTAATGATATAACGAGCAGTTTCTTTTTATTTAATCAAATTTTTATTACATGCTTATTCATATTTAATACATAATTCATCAGAGAATTCCTGCTAGAGTTCTTTATGAAGCTGCCGTTTGTTCAAACGCAGCATCGCAATTTACTGCTGTTGAAACAAGCTGAAGAGCAGCATCAGAAGATTCTCACATGCACACATTAAACTACATTATAGGGCTTTGAGCTCTGGACTTTCTTATCTAGAGAAGCGTAATTAGATTTACTGGTGAGCTTCTGTGCTACTGAAGTTATTGCCAGCATGTGTCTTTCTTTACAGTGTATGTATGCGTGAGTGTGTTTTGTGGGTTTTGTTTCCTCTCTGGGTTTGCATGAGTAATGGACCCTGACAGTGTGTGTAGAGATGCATCAGGGCTTGTTTCTGCTGTTTCTTTCACCCTGTTTTCATTCTCTCTGCTCTCTGGCTTGCTCCTTTTTACACTGCGTCTCTCTCTGTCTCTCTCTCTCTCTTTCATTCACTCTCTCTCTCTCTCTCGCTGTCTCTCTTCCCCTCTTTGTCCCCTCAATTTCCATCTTTTGCCTTTGTATCCCATCATGAAACGCTTCTCTCTCACTATATATATTTATGGTGTGACTGCTGTTTAAAACCCCATTGATTGCTTTGTTATGAAGGTGCCCATGCCTCTTCCATTGCCCCTAATGGTACCTGCTGCGTACTACTACTACCACCACCACCAACACCAACACCTCCTCCACTCCTCCTCCTACTCCTCCTACAACTCCTGTCCCGCTATGCCCAAGTGCGTCGCTGGTACCTGAATTAGGCCCAGAGTCTGCAACCCCATGGCACTGAGTAAAGCCCGAGCCTGCAAGGCCTCCCCCTTGTAGCCCTCCAGTGACACGCTGAGCCAGCAGGAACTGGAGCTCGCATCCTACCACCACCACCACCACCACCACCGACAGCAGCGGCAGCCATGGTAACTGCAGCAGCACACAGTTGTCATGGTAACCCAGCCTCAGGGGTTGGAAGCCTGCTCGCTGATCTGAACCGGACTGGACTGTAGTGTACTGTACTGTGTGTGGTGGTGATGATGATGAATGATGGGGGTAAGAGAAGGGGAGGGCGTGCGACTCTCTCTATCGCCTCCCCTCTCGGCGCCTTTCCCATCTGCCATTTTGAGGATGAGCACAGTCTTCAAGTGTCGTCCTCCAACCTCCAACAGCCAGACGCAACTTCTTCACTCAAAGAAAAGACAAAAACTCCTCAGCAGCTCTTGAGATTCATGTTTACCTCCAATCCCACACTGCCCTCTGCTTGTAGGGCGGAGTAATGACCTTGAACTGAGGACAACTGCAGTAACCCATATAGTGATCAGGGCTCGAGCAAGATCACTGTTGGGTTTTTAAGCTTTGAAACACACTCCAACGGAGCAACTGGGGCTTTTTTAAAATACAAAGCTTTGTGGACATGTGTGAGATTATGATGTGGACTTTCACTCAGACTTTCAAACATCTGGAACGCTATTATAGGTCATTGCCTCATGGACAAGCTGCTCACCTTTTTGAAAAGGACTTCCATTAATCAGCTGTGCAAGTAAAATCTTACACTATTCTGTCAAAGCTGTTATTCACAAGAGAAACTGTTCCCCTGAACTCTGCACCAGTTCCACTGTAACAGAGACTTTTAAAGGACATACCGCCATGGACATTTAATCCGACACACATTTACGCATCGTGAGTTTCTGTGGGTGCACGGTGACTTCCAGCATTCATGCTTGGGCCAAGAGAGCTGGATTTACTCAGCAAATCATCGCCTCCCTTTCCCTCGCGGTCACACTGTCACTGAACTCGAGTGTGACTCGGTGGATGTTTCACCAGGAGGTCATGATATTCTGCGTCTGCTCTGGACCTGGCAGATTGACAACTGCAGTTGTTGCCGCTGTTTGTTTATTTCTACAACCAGCTCTTTGCTACACCCACAACTTGGCCCTTTCATCTCGTATGTGAGTGCGGAGGCATTCCTGCCAGAGAATATACTCAAGATGATGCCCATCAGTCATCTCATCTGAACGATTTCCCTGGATTGTAATTTAAACAAAAAAACAAATGCCTTTGGATTACTTTTTTCCACCTTCATTGCCATTGAAAGACGACAGACTGCTGTTTTTCCCTTTGCCCTGAATCTGCAAAAGAGTCTGAAGAATTTGTTTGGCAAATGTTCGGCTATGGAAGCCTCATGAACTGCTAAATACGGGACCACAAATATCTCAGACAACGAACAAAGACCTCCCAGGACAAGCTGTTGTCATCATTGTGACATTTCAAGCGTCACAAAGGCTTTCAGGACAGTATATTGGAGAACATGGACAATTTTATCAAAGACAGTCGATCCTAACATCACAAAAATGGATTTTTTTACTCATCAGTTATACGTCACAGATCAAGGACTTTAACAAAGTTTACTTCACCCCCGACCCCTGTCACAATCCATCACAAGGCAATTTGAAAGTCTTTGCTCCCCAAAAAGACTGAAATGAGACTCTGTGTCGATCAAGAAAAGTCCAACCCCAACCCCCCCTTCAAGAAAAAAGTCCAATCCAGTGATCAGTTCCTGTCTGCTGGCTAATCTGCACACTCAAAACGAGCCCTGCCCTCACTCCTCTGCCTTCTCTGATTGGATCCTTGTTGCCTAGATACAGTACACACTGTCGTGCGGTTGGGCCATAGTCGAGCCAGTAAGGAATCAGGTGTCAAATGGTACCAGGAAATGACTTGTCATTATTCCTCTCTTTAAAATGTATACATTTTTAAAGGAATAGTTGTAAAAAAAAAAAAAAATTTTAAAAATCCCCAAATCTTGTTTGGGTCATAAATACGAGGAATTAACTACTTCCTCTTTGTAATTTACTGCAAAGTTTTGCACTGTGCTGCAGTTTCAATTTGACATGAAGTCAAGATGGCGGTGCTCATCATACATTTAACACTGTGCTTTAATATCGCAAATCTCAAAGACAAATTTCAACTGCAGTACCAATACTCGTTCTGACTGATCTTTGGGTTTTCAGCACTCGGTTTTCCACCTCTGCTCCACAGAACTCATCAGGCACATACAAAATCCAACACTTGACTCAACTACACTCCGTTTTATTTACGCTAAATCATCACCGAAATGTGCAAAACGCCAGAACTACCAAGGATAAATGCGCTAGTATAACAACATTTGCATGTCTCAGTGTTGTAAAGTTGACACCATCCACTCGCACACTCTGCAAGTCTCCTTTTCCTGCTCAGACTCTCTGATGGATACCAGCTTCTAATAACATACCACATTAAGATATGACCCAGTTAGAGTTTCACACAGACCTACTCTTGTCCTAATGCACATCCTGTACTGCTTTGTCCTCAGAGTCTCACATGCACACACACATACACACAAAAGAGTAGCTTAATGATTTATCTCAGTGTCTTTTGAGCAGAGGTGGAAGGCGGAAATGTGTCTGGAGTCTCTCTGTATCGACCAAGAACTCTCTCCTTAATGTGGTACAATTGGAGCCTCCAGGCCTCTGTTACTTTACCCCCCCCTCGCCCCCCCACCCCTCCCTCCACTGTTCCTGTTTCACCTCCTCTCTGTTGTTGCCTGTTTGGGTCTGGACTCTTGGTTCTCATGTCGCCCCCGCACCCCTGGGGTTCTGTATGTTCTCTGTCTGTCTCTCTCTTCTTCCAGAGCACCACTCCTAAGGCTTTCGCTGCTCGCAAGATATCGTTGACCAGTAAGTATACCAGTTCCATGTTTTCTCGACTCCTGGATCTTTCATCCTACTGGAAGACTTAAAAAAGGAAAATGCTCAACTTTAGCATTTAAAACCCATGTGCAGATTATATTCATGTAGCTGTAAATTAATGTTTTTGACTCAAAACAGGCTGAAAATTGTAAAAGAATCGATAAAAATTCACAGTAGTGATTTTATGCAAGCGCGGGAACGTGAGAGCCATATGACTGAGTTCAGGTTACAGTGCAGTTAATTTTATATGACCTCCACAAGCAGAGCCTAATACTAAATATATAACTCTTTTAATTTAGGATGAAATGGTTTGTTTTTCAAATTGTTTTAGAATATTTGGTTTTCTCACATTTAATATCTGGAAGACAAATTGTTTAGGATCTTGCAAACCGTAGTGATCACGTCTAAACTTTGTTTTTTGGAGAATTTTGCTCTCTTTTGTCAGCGGTACATATTTATGTGAGTGGCGAGAGTAAGTAAGAGTAAATTCTGCGCAATAAAATCTTGTGAGGAAAAGCTACAATATATGTTTTATTGTCACAAGTGACCTGCTTCATGGTGCTGGTTTATCTCTACCTGCTGGTGACTTCTCAGAGGAAAACTGCAGTAGCTTTGACAGGAGTCACAGCCGACTGTGGCAGATACGTAAATTAAATCACTTTACATGGTCAATGTTGATTTGAAAAAATAAAACAGAAGTGTTATCCTCTCATATTGAAGTACTTGAGTAGCATTGTGGAAACACAAGTGATTCTCTAAATAAAACATTCGTTCGGCTCAAGCACATTTTTAAAAAATCACCGAGCTACAATATTTCCTGACATGTTTGTGTGCAAACTGCTGCGAGGACCCTGTCCATACTTCAAACTTCAGAAAAATATTGTTTTAAATAAACTAATATTGTAATGTAGTCGCTGAAAGTTATTTGATCTCTTAATTCCATTTAATAACTCTGTAAACTTAAATTAGTCATTGTTACCTTTGGCGAAACTATTTGGCTGAAATATTAAAGCAATTATTTTTGCATGTGGTTATGATCATGCAGCGACTTGCCGCTGAGAACAAGTCATTAATTTGGGAATGTATTTTTTTTATTTTTTACCCTTCTGAATGATATTTTTTTGGCTCCTCTGCAGGCAGCAAGACGTCTCCAGCCGCCACAGAAGGAGGAGCAGGAGAGCCCGATACAGGGACCGCAGCAGGGAGGAAGAGGCGGTGGGGCTCCAGCACGGCAGTCACTGCTAAGAAACCATCCATCAGCATCACTACCGACTCACTGAAGGTACTGACACAGCACAGAGACCAGGACCAGGTGTCTAATGACTGCCAGGAGGTTTTCATTAAGGCTGATATTTTAGTCTAACCTCTGACATAAATTGCAAAATGACTGATGAAAAGTCGTTTGTCTGCCTTTCCTTTTCATCCCTCCCATCATTGTTTTTTAACCTCTCTTTGTCCTTCTCTTTTCTTTGCCTCCATCCTTTTCCTGTTTGTGTGTCTGTGTTCTCCTCTTGTCCTCCAGTCTTTGATCCCAGACATCAAAGTAAGCCAGGAGGCAGTGGTGGAGCTGCACCCAGAGGAGCTGCAACTGTCTGGGGATGAGGAGAACCTGGACCCCAGCCGGGGCGACCAGGACAAGGGCCTCAAGATCCGACGCACAGTCACACAGGTGAGGAGAAGCGTATCAGTGCGGCTAGCTTGTCGTTATAAAAAGGGAAGTAAAGGAATGTTTTTAACGCGGGCACTAAGAGAGGTTTCTGTTATGATTGATGCCTAATTTGAAGAACTAAGTTCACACTGTTGTTTTTCTACCTGTTGTTCCTCCTCAGGTGGTGCCAGGCGACAGCCAGGAGAACGGACAGACAAATGAAGAGGAGGAAGTGGAGAAAATGGAGAGAGAAAAACAACGCAGGACTTCCAAAGACAAAAGGAAGAACAGTCTTTCAGAGGAAGCTTCAGAAACACAGACATCTGTTAAGCTCGACGGAGAGGCGAAGAAAGGTAAACTGCCTCCTTGAAAAGTTTGCGGGTTTTAATTTAATTTAATAATTTTAATTTGTCAGTTACAGATCTATTCACTGCTTTTTCTTCCAGTCGTGCCTCTGGCGGCGCTTCATCTTTCCCTCTGTTCTTAATTACATACACGCCTATATTTTCACCTTTTCCCCCACAATTTTTTTTTTTTTTATCTCCCCCAGTTACCCCCAGCGACAGTCTGGTACGTCGCTCAATCAGTCAGCAGAAGTCCGGCGTGTCCGTCACCATCGACGACCCCGTCCGCACAACCAGGCAGCCCTCGCCACCTCGTGGCAAAGTCTCAAATATCATCCATGTGACCAATCTGGTGGGTTTTTAACTCATCGTAAACGCATTACAAAGCATAAAATACAGTGAAAAAATTGTTTTTCTTCTGTGTCTGTGGACGTTCTGTCTTGTCAAAATTAACTCACTTGCTACAGTTTGCAGAGAAGATAAAAAATACTTCTTATATTCCTTGTTTTTTGGTCAAATTGTATCCATAAACTTTCCCCACAGACTAGTATGTGAGACAAAAATGGCTCAAGAGAAAAATCCTGTGTTTCTAAATGTACCATATGAATGTTTTCATGAATGAGGCACATTGTGTCGATGCCAGTGGTAACCACATCACCATCATACCCATAATTAGAGTCAGGAACTCTTAACCAGGTATTACAGCCGTAGACAAGCAGCACCTTAAGTCGGGGGAACACTGCATGACTAAACAGACTGTGACAAGACGAGACATTACACATTTAATGACTAGCATTTGCTGATTTTTTTTTTTTTTTCTTTTTTAACTTGCGTCATAGGGGAAAGACTCAAAATTAGACACGGATCAAAGAGAACCAAATATCCATTGCCACTCAGCCACACTTCAGCAGCACCGATTCCAAACATACAAGACTAAAAGTATAAAGCTGTGAGGTCGTAGCGCTCATTAACACTTTGTTTACCAGAAAACAAAACTGATGAATCGGACAGATTTAAAATGTAGAAACAACTTTGCTGTTCTTTGATGCTTTCTTCCAGTTGGGGGGGAAATGTGAGTTTTGGCCTGAGGGTGGCACCAGAGTGAGGACCGTGTCGTTACCTAAATTAAAAGGGTTTATCTTCCATATTGTGACCTTTTAGGACATGTTGGATTCTGTTTGACATACAGTAGCATCAGTCTGAAGTACAACTGAAACCATTATGAAGTTAGTCATTAGTTTTTTAGAAGTCTTGTGTCATGAAGTGTTGGATAAGTGGAAATTATGAGAGTCATTCAGATTGAAGTCGTAAAAACTTGTTCATCAGGGAGATTTTAGATATGAGTCATAAAACTTAAATACATTTGAAATAACCATCTTTGTCCTGCACGTACTCAGGAAGGAAGGGATGAATTTTCCATGAACATCCGCTCCACTCTGACCCCCCTTCTGTTGACCCCTGACGGTTCTGTCTCGTCCCACAGGTACGACCCTTCACGCTGGGACAGCTCAAAGAGCTGCTGAACCAGACGGGCAGTGTGGTGGAAGATGGCTTCTGGATTGATAAGATCAAGTCTCACTGCTTCGTCACAGTGAGTACCAACGCACAAACCCCTTTATATTGTGTATAAGGTGTGACTCCTCATTTCCACCAAGAATTGAGCAAGTTTTTGATCCACAGTTGCATGTTTCGAACTGTTTTTATGATCACTGTTTGGTGTTGTAAGTATGTTAGAATAGGCTCAGGCCTGAGCCCCAAGGGTCTGAATGTAGGCGTATTGTGAGAGGTGGACTTTTCCATTAGAGCTTGTTTCCTGCTCTTCTGCTGGAACATGCTCCTGAAAGTTTATATCAAAACCTTAAAATAATATTGTTGTAGGAAGACATGTTTGAGCTCAGACATGAATAGAAGCATTTTCGTCATTGTCACTGCTTCGATCTGTGCCTGCAACAGTCCGTTTTTAAAGGACAGTTTCCGTCCTTATTTACTCACATACTTTAACAAAATGTCGGTAAAGATTTGAATACAATTTATAATCACAAACATTTGAGTAAAAGGACCATTTTCAGTCCGATAACCCCATTCATCTTCTCTTGTCTTTATAGTACGCTACAACAGAGGAGGCGGTGGCCACCAGAGCGGCCCTCCATGGAGTGAAATGGCCTCAGAGCAATCCCAAGGTCCTCAGCGTGGACTTCTGTGAACAGGATGAGGTAAAATGCCAAAATACACTCACTGAAACCTGAATTATATTACAGTAGATGGTGGAGAGGATATTCCAGCTAATGCTACTTTGATGCTACTCTTCAGTTAAGTAGTAGTACTATCACTATGCTCTACCACGTTAAGAACAAGAACCCGGCTGCCATGTCCGAGGACGGCTCACATTCGCAGTCAAAGATCACGTCGCTGCTAGCCGGGGGGAGAAAATGTGATGCATGCTGGTCCGAGGCTATCAGTCAGATGGATATGCTGCCAGTCATTGTGGTAGAGGGCGGGGGATCGACAGAACTAGTTTGGTACCTTGAGCTCGAGTATGTTAAGTCATCGAGAGCTACTGTGACTAAACACCTTGAAAACACTTTGAGGTGAAGAAAGATGAGCTAAAAGTTAAAGCTAAAAGCTAGCTCTGACAACCGACTGCTGGACAGCTCTCACAAGTGAAAGCTACATCACAACTTTGCTTAAAAATTAACTTGTTAGTTATCGGTTAACGGGCATCAGTCTGTCACAAGCAAAATGAACTGAAACTGACATCCCTAGTATGATGCAAAAGTGTGTGTGTTGTCCTCTTTTCTGTCGCTCTACTGTTTGTTTTAGATACACCAGGTTATTTGTGGGTTGTCACCTCTTAAAGTGAATAAATACCCTCATACATACAGGCATGCACTCAAATCGTAGGCAGCTGGTGTTACTCAAAGTAAAAGGCTTGGGGGAATTAAATATTAACAGGTTTATTTTTGAAACAATTTCAGATGAGCAACCACATACTAAGTTCTAAGTGATCCGAGGATTTTTTTTGTCACAACATCCACCATGTTGTGTAGTGACAGGCCTTTCACAACTGTTATTTTTGCATTAGATTTTTCTGTGTATAGTGTCTCTGTTAGCAGATGATAATCATTTGACTATTGTTGTTTTTTAAATTAGTTCACTTTAAAGTTCATCACACACCACCACCTTTAACATTTCTGCTATTTGTCAACTCATTTCTATTCTTCTTTTTCCTGCAGCTTGACTTTCACAAAGGTATCCTGAAGCCAGACAAGGAGGAGGACCACGTCCCCCAGCCAGGTGCTCCCCAGAACCGGCTACCCCCACTCATGCCCGAACGGGACAGAGACAGAGAGCGTGAGCGGGACAGAGTCGGAGACAGGGAGCGAGACCGGGAGCGAGACAGAGGCGTGGTAGGAGTGCGCGATCTGTGGGCGGAGCGAGAGAGAGAGATGGAGCGCCGCGAACGCACCCGCGGGGAGCGGGAATGGGACCGGGATAAGGTCAGGGAATTCGCAAGACCCGGAGAGGAAGACCGACGCTCTCGATCCAGAGACAGAGAGCGGAGGAGGAGGGAGAGGGCCAAGAGCAAGGAGAGGAAGACTGATAAGAAGGGTAAGATGTCTCGCTGTGAGGGGATAAACGCAGAAAGAGAAAAATGGAAAAGACGAGGAGGAAGGCCAGAATAAAGTACGCTGATGGGATAATACACACATACAAAACTGCACACTACAAGCTTTTGTTAGTCTCTTATGGTCATCGATCACTGAAGTATCTATAAGATGTTTTTTAATAGCCTGGAAAACTGTTAGAACTACACAAAATTAGAGGTTTAAACATGTCTGTAGTCTTCATCAGTGAGTTATTTTGTCATTAAGTGTTTTTTCTACGTCTTAATGAAATATAAAATGTGTTTTCTCACTAACAGAGAAGGGAGACGAACCTCCAGCGAAACTGCTAGACGACTTGTTCCTGAAGACCAAAGCAGCTCCGTGTATATACTGGCTTCCCCTCACCGAGGAGCAGGTTGGTGCTTCACCATCTCATTGAGTTTGGTCTCGTTGGTTTAAACTTGGCGTATCTCTCGTGACTAAATCGTGCTTTTTTTTCCTCCACCAGGCTGCTCAGAGGGTTTTGGACCGCACAGAGCGGCAAAAGGAACGCGAGCGAAGGCGCAAGGAGCAGCAAGAAGAGGAGAAAAAGCGCGAAGAGGAGAAGAAGGAGAGGTTGAAGACCAGGGAGAAGGAAGGAGGAGTGACAGCGAGCGGCGGCGGAGGAGGAGGAGGAGGAGGAGGAGCCGGGCGGGGAGCCGACGGAGACCGAGAGAGGGACCGCGGCCGAGACCGAGAGGGAGACAAGAGGAGGGACAGCGGCCACCGGCCCAGACGACCCTCGGCAGGCACTGGCAGCGGACGGCGGTCTCGTAGCCGTAGCAACCCCAGAGACAGACGCCGTTGAGGGGCCGAGCGGCCGTAGGGAAAGCTGCAGAGCGAAAGAGAGAGAGAGAGAGAGAGAGAGAGAGAGAGGGACGCTGTGTAGCGGAGGACACGGCAGACAGGAAGTCTCCACTCGGCGATGCATTTCTCACGCCTCACAGTCAGGACTTGTGTCTGCTCCTCGCTGCCCGCCCCACTGTGCTTTAATTCGTCCACTTTGATGCCAGCGTTGTCTTCCACACACTTCTGCCATTTCCCCCCCCCCTCGCCCGCCCCCACCGCCTCTCAACACCACTGCGTCCATGTCGATTTACACAGAAAATGCTAATTATTTTGTTAATGACGGTTCATCTAGCTTCAACCCTCCTCCTCCTCTTCCTCCTCCTCCTCCCCCCGACTCTCCTGTTCTCTCTCTGTCTTCCAGAAGTACCATTCAGCCCCCTCTAGAGAGCAGCGTTCCTCCTCGTCTCTGTGCAATCGCTGTTAATTCTCCTCCGTTGAAGAAAAAGAAGCAGAGAGGGCGGTGGTTTTTTTGGCTCGCCTCAGCATTTTGTCCCACTGAGGTTTGGGAGCCCGCCTCTTTATTTTAGTTCTGCGGGTGCACAGTTCCTTCCTCCTCAGAGCCCTGTAATAAAACCAGTCCAAAATAGATCCCTGACCTTCAAATATTTTCTAGGATCAGTTTTAGTGTTCCACTCTTCAGCACTAGGAATTTTTTTATATACTACTAAATTTACAGATCATCTCTGTCAAAGTGAGGAAAGTGATTTTTTTTGTGTGTGTGGTGTTTTTTGTTTAAATTTTATGAATCATGTTCTTTTTTTTTTTTTTTCCCAGCCTTGGAGGGTGTTTGTTTGTGTGAGTTAATAAACCTTCATCCTCTCCTCTCGCACACAAAGGATGCAACTGGTACCGAAGTCTCAACACTGTTAACCTAGAAAAAAAGCGTGCGATAGGAAAGAGACGTGATGTTACATGTTGCGGCGATGCGGGACACGTGCACATGCCTGAGTTTGTCTTTAGCCAGATGAGAAGTGAAGGATATGCAATTCTCATCAAAGCGGAGGTTTATTACGTAATAGATTCGGGAAGCTGATCTTCCCCGCACCGGTCTCCTATTTGGAAACGCCTCCTCTGACCTGTCAATCATATATAAAATATATATTTAAGAGGAGGTAAAATGAAAGTTTATCCTGTAATAGAGTAATAGTTACACTTTTAATATTTTTAATTTTATGTTCTTAGTTGGAAACTGTTTGGTTTTGTTGCTTTTTTTTTTTTTTTTCCTCCTGCAAGTGCTGAATGTACCGAGAATTTAAAAAATGAATAAATTTAAATTGGTTATCAGATTGTCTGCTTGGATGTTTTTTTTTTTGGCTTGCAGCTCTTGAGAAGCAGCGTGACCTGGCTGCGAGCCACGGAGCTGAAAACCTTAATGATGAATCTATCGGTAAAGTATTTGGATTACGGCGACTTAAAGAAGACAAGAAGAGCAAAAGCTGAGTAATCTGGGCTTTAAAACTTGTAGCCTGATAGCCAGAAGTTACACCTTACAAGTCGTCAGAACACAAATGAAAATATTTATTACAGCATACAGAAATTACAGTAATGTTTTTCCCCAAAAATTGTACAGATTCACGTTACAAATCTCTTACAGTAAAGTCAAATTTAAGTGCAAAATGTTTGCTAGCAATAATATGTACAAAACAGTTGAGCGAGATCCCTTGTTCTTCTACAGCAAACAGTAGCCACATTGGGGTAGGAGGGTAAAAAAAAAAAAAGCAGTAGTTTCTTTCCCGTTCCCTTATAACTATAGTACAGTAATAGTACAAGAAGTACAGCAGGCAGTACATGTGACAAAGGAACTGAAGACAATGAAAGTGAATCAGTGGAAATGTCTTAATATCAGCAGTCTTGAAGAAAGAGTGACAAAAGCAAAAAAAAAAAAAAAAAAAGCACAAGATAATGGGAGCGTGTTTAACATCCACAGCTGCACGGGGGGGGGGCGGCGGAGGAGGAGGAGAGAGAGGGGGAGCTGATCAGTGTGTGTTGTGAGGGGGAATGTTGTGTGTGGCGCACGCTCTGCTCATGTGACAGGAGTGGCAGAGGAGATGGGAGTCCAGGGGGAAGCACTGCGAGCCGGGCTTATCGGAGAGCTGCTTGCCACACTCCTGAGGAAAAGGAGAAGCAGATAAGGGGACAGGAATGCACACAAAAGGGGGAAGTGAGGTCAGCTTTCAAAGCACTTTGAGAACAATTTGTAGCTCTCGGACTTTAGGGTCCGCACTCAGAACTGTGATATTTTTGGAAACAGAAGGATATAAAAACAAAACAAACATCACTCACCTCGCAGTGGTAGCACTCAAAGTGATAGTCCTTGTTCATAGACACGACCCTGAGGATCTCTTCACTGCCCTGAGACACAAAAAAAAACGAGAAAATAAAAAGACATCAGAGAGGTCAGCGTAGAAAGCAGAGTCCAGTCATGTAGCGTGAGCCAATAATAGCCTGTTTTCATCCTTTTAGAGCCCTTTCAGTTTTAGATAAAAGTGTGAATCACCAGATATGCACGCTGAGTAAACCCATTTTGAAAAAAAAAAAAACTCAGTGGATGTTTTGACTTTCTAGAAATGTGTGTTGCTTCTTGTGGCTGTAAAGTTGTCTTTAAAACAGAAAAATGTTTGTGTATGATGTATAAGAAAGGTAGAAAAGGCTTTATTTTATTTATAACAAAAAAAGGCCTCCGTCTAACAAGTGCATGGACAAAAAGATACACACACACACACAGACACTTGTGCTCACCTCAGTAGGTAAGATGGGTTGTAAACAGGCAGCGCACTTCGGGGCAAAAGTCCTGCAGAATAACACGGGAGACAAGTTTATTTAGAAACAAGGGAGTACTACTATGGTTGAGTAATATCTCTGAAAGAAGTGGGATGAGTAAGAGGAATACTTCAAATGTTACACATGCAAAAACAGAATTCCCCTAACGTTTCTGTTACACGCTATTAAAAGAATACTTTCATATTTGACAGATATAACACACATAACAAGAGCAGAATCTTTTGGGTGGTCCACTTCTTAAAACATTAAATTCTATGTGTTGTTGCTTGACTGGACAGTTTAGCGTTCGTGTTTCAGGTATATTATAGACGCCCACATGTCATCCTCTCTAAAACAAAGCATTTTCAAAACATAGCGGCACGTCTCACTTGTTGTAGTCGGCGACGCAGTAGATGCTGCTGTGTTGGTCCACAGTGAAAGGCACCCCATCCAGAGCCTTGCCGCACACCACGCAGCGGAAACAGCCGGGATGGTACGAGTTCCCCAGAGCCTGCAGGATCTGAGACGGCACAGCGATCGCTCATCAAGAAAACACTTTAAAATGATTCCCACGGTAACCAACCAAGACTTGTAAACAACTGACATCAATGACAAACTGATGACATTCCCATCTGACATGGTGGACATTAAACCAGCATGTTAGCATTGTAAATATGTGCTGTTTTGATTGTAACTTGGTATTTTATCAGCCTTTTCCCCTCATTTTGTTCTTGTCACATGATCTAAATTTCTATCGTTTGATTGGTTTCTTACTGCTTTGTTTACCTTTTGTAAAAGCATTTAGTTATCAATACATTGCAAAAACTGTATCAAATAAGGCCTGTGGATTTAAGGCACACCGTTAACCTTCTATTTATATTATTGGTATTATGTGGTTCAAATATGGTAAAAGGTTTTAAGCGAATCACCACAGAGCCTTATTTCTTTGTTTATCAAAAACCCAAGGCAAACATTCCACTGAAAATCTGCCGTGGGAACCCGATGAGGGGGCCAACGAGAAGACGTCACTCAACTTTTCTCTGTTCTCTAGGGGGGCTTTTTGAAAAAAAAAAAAAAAAGGCATTCTGGAAAATGTAATGCAATTTAAGAAGCGTGTATATATTTTCTTTAAATCTGACATAAGTCCGAGTGTTTAGAGGTGTTTGCTCGCGTCAGACACGCCCCTCACCTGTTCGAGAATAAGGTGGCCACACACGCTGCACTTCTCAGCAGCAGCCTGGAATCCTGAAAACTGTAATTACAACAAAGGAGAATATCATTAGCCGAAAATCAATCCTCTGACTCCCAACAGACGGATGACAAAACACGCTTTGACCTCGTCTCTTACCATGTAATCCTCTTTACAGTACACAGAGCCGTTGACATTGTAAAAGTCCTTGTTTCTCAGGGTTCGTCCTGCGGAGGGAGAGACGGCAGAATCAGCATCGTGAAGGACATTTTGATGGTTGAGTTACATTTAGCGTGGGTGTGGCTTTGATAGGAAGACATTAAGCTTAAATACTTTTAAAAAGAAGTCATTGTTGGGTCAGTGAGGAGGGAGGCGGGGGGGGATACTCACCACAGGAGACGCAGGTGAAGCAGCGAGTGTGATAGAGGCTGTTCAGAGCCTGACAGGCGTTATCCGCCCCGTACACGCCTTTCCCACACTTCACACAGGTTCCTGCCGGCACAATGGGGGGGGGAGAAAGGGAAAAAAAAAAAACACAAACGCGCATTTAGTTGAGTGTAATCGTTCGCCGGCTCTTACCACTTCGTTTACGGCGCATTCCAAGAGGATGTGTCTGAAATCCAACTCCACACAAAGTGTCAACACTTGTAAATCCTCTCGTTCGCACCACCTAGGGGATTTTCACACAGTTAAAACCCAGTTACCCATGCCAGCCTGTTTGCTCATCCACTCAAGTGTCTGAAGCTCTGTTAAAGCTCTGTTATTAAAGGGAAACTCCACCGGATCTGACTTTTTTGGCAGTGGTTCTTAAAAAAAGAATAGATGACTCTTTCTTCTGGAGTGAAGACGTTCCTTTAAAAATTTGGCTTTAAAGCCCACAGTCAGAGCTATTTGGAGATTATATAAGACGGCGCTGTGAGAGACAAACACAAAAAAAAAATTAGTAAATTTCCTGTAAATCATTATCTGCTGGCAGATCATTGTTTTTTCCATTTTAGGTCAGCAGAACAAATGCTTAGTTGTCACTTTCTGGCCAAACAAAAGCAAGTTTTTTCAGCTTTTTCAGGAACAGGAAGGTAAATAAGCAACATTTTTAGGTCAAGATTACCACACGTTTTCCTGCTTAGTGGCCTAAAAAAACCCAAAACCCTCCTGAGGTGCTTTTTGGGAAACAACACACCAAGTTAAACTCAGTCAATCTTTATAACTAACTAGCTTTTCTTTGTGTTTTTCCACCACAGAACACACTCAAGTGCATGTTCAGCACTAGTCCGTGTACTAAAATGTAAAGTGGAAAAGTGGCATGGTGGTCTGAGCTGCAGCGTTCCTGTGATCTATTTAAAGGGTCTGCCTGTGTGTTTTTTCCCCTTTTTTAATGTGGCTGTGGGAGTGCCACACAAATCGAGAATTCCTACACTCGGCTGCCGTGGTCTTGGACAGTCCCTCCGATATTTAGGAACTGGCAAGACTCTCTGCCAAAGCCAGAAACCAGAGGGCCGAGGCTTCGAACTCGATGGCTTTAAATATAAAGTCTGACGCTGCTACATATTGAATAAGCCGGGAAATGATTGGTTTAAGTGACTGGGGACAGCATCCGTCCACTGACTTTTTTTTTTTTTTTTTTTAGGGTTTACAACTAACAAGTCTTCTGTAGGATAAAGCTTATTAAGAAAATTGTCAACAAACAAGATTATAAAAGCCACAAAAATTAGCTCTGGCCCACTTCCAACTATAACATGTGGATTTGCTCTCGGTTTTGTGCCTAAATCTAATTTTTTTTTAACTTGTAGCACATAAATCAGCAATAAAATCAATATTTCATTAGTCGTTTATGGATCAGCTCTCTGGTTTCTTGGTTTTATAGGACAATACTTTTCATTTTTACCCTTTTCCTCTCGATTCTGAGCGTTTTCTGTAAACTTTGCTCAGTATATTTGAATAAAAGGTGTGTTAGCTTGTGTGTGTGTGTGTGTCAGCTGAGCTCGGAGCGTCTTGTCTTCACGGCTCAGAGCTCCTGAGTTCTTCCTAATGGCTGAGAGGAGTACAGTATTGTATGTCCCCTCCGGGCACACATACCTGAGCAGAAAAACAGGCTACAGCACACCGCCCCTGCACACGCCAAGGCAGCATTAAAAACACACATACACTCACTGGGACACTCACACACACACACACACACACACACACACACATACACATGACTCACACCCACCGACACACACTGCGTTACTGTGGCCTGAAGTCACTCGGGGGAAACACACCCTGCCACAGAGAAACAATATACACACACACACACATTGATTCAGCCACCATAACACACACACACACACACACACACAGAGCCCTAATCTTGTGTGACTCACAGTAATGGTCGGAGCTGTTTATAAGCAACCGTGTAATTTGTGTCTAAGTGTTACAGCAGAATTTTGCAGTTTAACGGCCATGTAGATACGCTACATTAGCCCTTTACGTGCGAATTTGGCAACGTCGGCCTCAAACATCAGCTGACCTCGCTCCATGTTTTGGATACAGGTGTGAGCCCGAGCGAGTGTACACACACACACACGCATATGATAATGATTTCACTTTAATATTAAAGTGAAAGTATACTTTCATTTGAGGACAGCATGTATCTTTTCCTAAACGCTTTCTTTTCTTTCTCCTCTTCAGCAAAACACATCTACTTGTCTGGATCGGTTTCTGAGGCCCGACTGTGTTTCTTTCCTTTTTTTCCCTCCTCCTCCTCCTCCTCCTCCTCCTTTACACTTTGCGTGCTCCAACCCTGCATGTCTCTGCAGGTTCCAAGGCACCATCCATCCATCCATACTCTCTTTCAACTATTAATCTGTCCATCCATCCTTGCATCCATCCATACAACCCTTTCATTTAGAGAGAGAGAAACCTGTGATCTGACACCAGCCAGTGAGGAGGACAATAATAACACACTGAGGGCGGATGTGGGGTGACCCGCTGCTCTATTATGAATGCATGGGATGTCTGTTCTGTCTAAACTATTGTTAAAAAAAAAAAAAAAAAAAAAGGATTCTTGTGATCTCACCAAAGAACTCTTGGCGGTTCTCCGAGGCCTCTCTTCCAGCGCCGGCTCCTGGATTCTCCTGAGATTTGACCGGCCCTCCGGCTGTGGAAGGCCCCAGTGGTGTCGAGCCCGGTTTGGATAGAGCCGTCAGGGCCAGAGAGTGTTCTTTCAGCATCAGGCCCTCCAGGAGACCGTCCCCTTCCAGCGCTGCATCTCTCAGGAGGAGTCGGGTCAGCTCTTCCTGGTAGCGGGTGCCAGGCAAGTCTGAGTAGCTGGCCCTCTCCCCCATCACACCCCCCTCTTTGCCTCTTATACCTGCCCGCTGCTCCTCCCACCACTCTGGGCCAGCCTGGTAGCACGCCGCCGCCGGACTTCCTACCGCAGGCGGGTAGGAATGTCGGCTGTCGTGGGCAGCTGGACGCATCCCTCCGTCCAGGTACTGAGTCCAGGCTTCCACAGGCGTCACCCCGGCCCTTCCTGGAGCTCCATATCCAGCTGCAGAGCCCCCTGTCTGTACGGAGGGGGACTGCTGCTGTGGAGGAAGGCCTCCAGAGGCGGAGTAGCGAGAGTCGTAGCCCAGGCTGATGCCGCTGGTCCGGTTGCTGCTGCAGCGACTGCCCATAGGGCTCCCTCCTCCGCCGCCGCTGGCCGTGCTGGAGGCGAAGCTGGACCTGGGGCTGACCAGCACCGACTCCTGGAGGCTGAAAGATGAGCATGGGCTCAGAGTTGGTCCTGGGGGGTAAAAGAAGCCTCCTCCCACTCCTCCACCCGTCACATCGGACGGACGGTGCGGTGGATGAGAGAGGGACGCCGGCCTGGTGCTCTCCCACAGTTCACTGCCCGTGCTCAGGCGTTTGTAGAACAGAGCCTCCTGAAGAGAGAGACGCTTGTGCCTCTCTGGCTCTGATAGGTAGCCAGTCTCCGCCATGCCGCCTCCACCGGCCCGGGGAGCCGACCCGTAGCCGGCGGCGGCGGGGTACGGTGGGGGGACAGAGTGAGGCGGCGGCTGGGAGAGGAGCTGCTGTCTTCTGACCAGCTGCTGGAGCTCCAGGGAGTAGCGCCGCTGATTCAGGGACGACTTGGAGCCATACGCTCCGTGAGCGTCACACTCGGGGCCCAGGCCGGACTCGCGCCTCAGGTGGGAGTCCACACCTTCGCCCAGGTAACAGGACGCACGCTGCTGGGGGGAGCGGCGCCTCAATGGTGCCAAGGTGGAAGGGTGATGTTGTTGCTCTCCATCTGATGGTGCAGCACCCACCGTGGAGGAAGTCTGTGGTGAGGTAAGAAGCTGAGAAGGGGGCATTCCCATTCCTCCTCCTCCTCCTCCCCCTCCTCCTCCTCCTCCTCCTCCTCCTCCTCCACCTCCTCCCCCTCTTCCACTCGCTGGAACACATGCATCGCTTGTGGTTGCAGAGGCAAGCGAGAACTGGCCGGGTCTTGAGGGCGAGGCAGCTGCAGAGCTGGGGGCTGGTGCCAGACTGCTGCCCCCACCGCTGCCTCCGGAGATGCCAGTGTTGGCGTTGCTGTTATTGGAGTTGTTGGCCGTGTCATGTTTTTTCTTGGAACTGTTGAATTTCACACTGCCCGAGTCTGTTAGCTTTAACTTTTCTAATAACTTGCTTATCGGCCTGTCCATGATGAAGCCCTCTCGTGTATCTTTTACCTGTCTAAGTGAAGACTTACAGATCCCCCCCTTTAACGTTACAGATTAGTGTGCTCAAATACAGTGTGTGTAGATATACAGCAGAACAAAGATGCTCAAGTAAATCTACAGTTTTCTCTACGGCAGCTTTCAAATTCTACTAAGAAATTAAAAACTGGCCTTGAAACTAGCTCAAAGCTTTAAAAAAAGATCCACTTATATACACAAAATAAATACAAGACAGATAAATAAGACTTTTAAGACATTTCAGGGTGGTTACATGACTTAAGTCCTCTGAGTCATCTGGGTTGCCCTCATGTGGAAAATCCACAGGCACAGGTAGGCTGTGGTGAGGAAGAATCCATTGGATTATTAGACAATTACTAACAGTTCAAGTCAACCCAGCCAGGAAATTGGAGAAACATATATCCAGGACACTTCTGCGTGACCTATGGTCGTGGAGGGCCTCCTTTGTGGACCCTCATGTGGCTCCACATCTGCATCTTCTCTGTTAAGTTTAACTGTCCGAAATGTGCTTCAAAAAAGTTGCTTTGATATCTCGGTTATCCAGTGCGTATCCTTTTGAATTTATTGCTTTTTTAAAAAAAATAAAAACACAAAGAGTTTCAGCAGGATGCAGGCTATATCACTACTTCATGTAGGTCCAGTGTAGACAAGAAAATAAATCCGTTTGAGCTCTGATAGTCGACTCACCCGACTTCTGCCATTCATCTCAGGACGAAACGTGCTCGGGGGAAAAAACTTAAAATAACATGTTTAACTTAATTTAAGCTACAGAAAACACACACACATACACACACACTGCAGTCTCTAGACTCCTCCGTCCGCCTGTGCTCGGCTGCTTTTATCATTCCCGTTTTTTTTTTTTTCAAAGGCGAAATCCTGTCCGGGACTCGGTGAAATTAGTAGCGGAGAAGTTTTGGAGACAGAGAGGAGGAAATACTGGAAACCGGCGCGCCGTTACAGACCCGGTGCTGGACTAAACGAGTCGCTCCGGATAAATAAAATCCCTCCCCGTGTGCACTGCACGGTCGACAACTTTGTTTCTTTCTTTCTTCCCCCTAAATAATTACTTACCTCCCCCCTCTTTTTTTTACAACAGTGTCAAGGTGGCGACAACGGAAAAAGATAGTTCCGGTTAGAGCTTTTCAAAGCGAGAAGCTGGCAACAGTTAGTCATTTTTTTCCTAGGACGATGAGATGAAGACCCGCCCTAGCCCACCTTTGATTGGCTAATACTCGTTGCCTTCGGTGGTCAGATTGGTTAGGTTTAGGTATGAGGAGTGGGATTGGCTAAGAATATCTGGGTAAGCCAATCAGAGGCAGGATAGGGCGGGTCTTGACTTCGTCATCCTAGGAAAATGAATCCGTTATTTTTTCTGTTTTATATGTCATATATGTCAAACACACTTAACACAATAATGAAAAAGACAACAACAATGACAACAAAAATAAATAAATAAGGGAAAATTATAAAACTCCTAATTCGTGTACAGTGTAGTCACACTTTAAGTTTAAACTACTGAAAAATCCTCCATGAGGCTCATTTTTCAGGAAATCCATAAATGGTGCCCACATCTTCTCAAAGTCCTTGGATTTTTCCTTTATTGCAAATGTTAGTTTTTCCACAGATAACGGGTTTCAAAAGTCCTTGTAGCCACTGGTTCAAGGATTGCTTAAAGTGTCTTTTCCCACCACACAGCAATTGTATATTTGGCATGAAGATAACAAAAATATACCATCTTTTTCTTCTCACTACTTACAGTCCTCCTCCACTCAAAAATATGTTTTTCTTCTTGCTCCTTCAGTTGGATGTCTGAGCTTCACTGTGCAGAATGACGTATGTGCAGAGTCTGACACTAGAAGGCTGTTTTCACATTCATCTACTTAAAAGTGGAAAGTTTCTCTGTGCTCATTGACAATCAGATTTTACAAGCATGATTTGTGACATCACAAATAATTTTGAAGGAAGCCAGTTGTGGTCCAATATTCAACTTACGCAAGTGTGATGATTTTTAACAAGATAATTTAACTTTTCTGTGGAAAAAAAACACATCAGAGAGAAATTATTATTCAAAGCAGAGTATTTTATATACATGTAAACATCTTTAAACATGTCTGAAGGGGATCTTTAAGTAACATAAATCAGGAAATATACCAAGTAAACAAATATTACATGTTCTGCTGTTACAGATTTGGGTTCGTTTCACATATAACACTTCATTCCTGCTTAAGGATCAGTTTTCTAGTTAATTGATCCCCAGTGTTAATCAATCGTTACCGTTTTTCCCTTTTATTTTGAAGTTGGGATCGCTTAGCAACCGTTGCTACGGGTCTGTGTGCGTCTGACTTGACGCTTCCTCTGTTCCTTTATCAGCCAGCAGGCCGGAACACCTTTCCTCCAGCCATGGCTGTGTCGTCATTCATACGCAAAACTCCCTCCTCGGTGGATGTGCCCACTCAGCCAAGAAGAGCAGCCTTGTAGAAAGTTAAACGCAGTAACAACTAACATAAAAATGTCTCCACAGCGTCTTTGTAGTTTTAAATGAAGATCTCACCCTACATGTGCAGAGCTTAGGTGGTATTTTTGGGTCAAAATGTGAGGATATTTGTCCACTTTAGTGCAATTTAGCCTCTATAATTGACAGTTTGACATTATGACCTTTTAAAGATCCTCAAATGTCTTTACATTATATGAGATTACCACTAATAAAGTTGGCATAAACATATCAGGACTGATAGATAACTTCACTTCAGATCCATATCTCATTCAGATTCATATTGTGTATACTGTGTCTTTGTCCTGCACTGTGTAGAGTTTAGGCTATATAGATTTTATTTCTTAATTGTTAACTGTACATATATGTCCTGCTAAGAAACACACATAGTTTATTTATAATCAAATTTATATTTATATCTACATTGGTATTTATAGGCCTACTTCTATATATATATATATCTTTTTTTTTTGCACACGCATAGTTTTTTATCATGTTAATATGCACGCACATAGTCCACTCCTGCTAGAGAGCATCTTTGTAAATGACTATCCCTCTCTTTCTCACACTGTTTGTGTTTATGCTTATTGCTTAATGTTCATGTTTATTTGCTTTTTTCTGTTGACATGTGGACCACATTGGATTCCTTGTACTTGCTACTTTCTGTTTATGTCCTTGCTGTATCTATTTATCAATCCGGTTTTTAGTCCTTTGTCTTAACGTGTATTTATTTTATAGTGTATGTATTTCTGGACATGCACCAGAGATGACATGTTTCCTTTGGACATTTGAGTTAAATGGTCTGAATAAAGAAACAATACATATAATTTGGTGGTGGAGACTAGGGTCAGTGAGCAACCAAGGTAATGTCCTCCATATTGTTTCTGGGAGGAGGTTTGAGGAGCATGAGGAGTTTACATTCCACAGTTACAGACATGAAAGATGAGTCTGATATGTATTTTTTGACTCATTATATTTAAATGTTACTTTTTTCTGACAAACTAAGATAAAACAAGCCACTTACTTCTGTACATAATAGATGTATGTTTTTATCTGCTCATATTTATTTTGGTTTTACACTTTTTCCTGTGTACTTGGCCTTAGCATCTTGATGGTCCTGCGGACTGAGACCATCGATGGGGGCTGAAAACTCATCTGGTGGTGGTTTGCATAGTGTAAACTGGAGGTCTTCAAATTGGGGCCTTAAAGACCCTGCACACCCATAGTAAACCCACACAGGTGGTCTCTGCTCGGATTGAAGATGGGTGTGAGAGATTTCAATCACACAGAGTCTGTACACACCCACAGAGCCCTGAAAACAGGTCTTATCAGCCAAAAATAATTAAAATCACTTGTGTACGTTTACCATGGGTGTGCAGGGCCTTTAAGTCAACACCTGGATTATTATCTAATCTTGAGGCTTCATCTTTTAGAGGAACCTTGTCTCAAAATCTTCTTTTGAGGACTTTAATATTTCAGTTTATTGTCCTTTTGTGCTGCTTTTTTTTTTTTTTTTTTTTTAAAGTACTTAATCAAATGACCCCAAACTACATACACAGTGCACATAGAGCAGGAGAAATGTGGGGGGTCAAACGGGGTCCACAGCTCATTTTTGCCCCAGGGGCCCCTCAGCAGTTTAATCCAGCCCTGATTCTGAATTTGCAAACGGTAGGCTAACCATTATGTTAATGTTTATTATGACTGAGCACTGAATACAGATGTAGTCATGTGGCTGTGGCTTGGCTTAAATACTGAAATGACCAACGAGCCAAACCACCAATATAAACAATTCTGTTTTCACAAAAGCCCTTATTTAGTCTTTGTTTTCCACATACAACTGTAACCCCCAAATCATTACCGAAACCAAACCTGCTCCTGTTGCCATAATGTTTTCAGTTGTACAGTCGACCTTAATGTAGACAGTACAAGTACAGTTTTGAGAACTGTAGAATTTACTCGAGTATTCCCATTTTTTGCCACTTTTCCGCTACAATTCACAAGAAAATATCGACTCCACTACATTTATTTGACAGCTATAGCTACATTGTGGATTAAAGCTGCACACACATTAATGCATCGATAATAATACAATAATCAAAATCACCTTTATTGGCCAGGTGTGTTGACACATGTAAGGAATTTAACCCTGGTTCTCAGACGAAGCTCTCAGCAGACTTACACACAAAGAACCAGATCAAACTTTATGGGAGACTGTATGTGTAGGCCTATTTTTTTTGTTTGTGTAGGCTCAAATAATTAATCAGAAAATAATCAACAGATTAATAAAAGATAATAATTGTGAGCTGCAGCCCTAATATATAACACAGTGATGATTTAGTCACTTATAGCAGTGTTATTTAACTGAATAATATATGCCTATAGGCTATATAATACAGGGCAGATGCCATTCTGCATAATGTGAACTTTAATGCTGATAATAGCATATTTTTTATAGTTTTATTTGTGTAAAATTTCAAATGCTTCACTTTTTCTTGTAATAAAGCCTAATTCTATATTCTAGTATGACTACTTTTATTTACAGATATTCTGCACTACAGTCAAACTGTGTAAAACTGCGTTGTTGTTGTTTAGGCAACGGCACTAGTTTATTGTACCACCAGCCTGTGGAATGCGCGGAGGGAGACGGAGGCGTGAGGCGGCTGGTGAATTTTTTCGGCGTGTCTGAGTTCTCCAAGGACGATACAGAGTAAACATCCCGCTACTATTTCAGGACTGACCGGCATTAGTCAGTGCTGATTCCGGCCGTTTTGTGTCAGTTAACGGACACACCAAACACACAACCGAGCCTTGATAAAGTGCAGCCCTGTTTGGCCTGGCGTGTTTGGATAGGCTTGTCGGCTTTCTACCTGCCCCGGAGCCCCCTCCTCCACATGGAGCCTTTCATGGCCCCTGCGGTTCACCGGAGTCCCTGCAGCAGCCTCTGCAGACTCTGCAGGCGTTTACCTCACTGGCTGCGAGTGGGAACTTGTCTGAAAAGCTAACAGAGAAATTCTTCTGGGCTTAGTGTCGGAGCTGTTCATACAAAAACAATACTTTGAAGAGCTGCGAGAGCTCTGTCTGTGCATTTCTTCTCCAGCTAAATACAGTCATACTGATAATCATTACAGATATAGGGGCCTAGACACATTAAGTCCTCTCCTTCCCCATTTATAGGCCAATTTCCCACCATATGTGTGTAATTATTTGTTGAAAGGGCAGACATACAAATACAACATTTGGCACAAACACAACTCTGGTTTATCTGTCTTTTCTCTGGAGAAATGTGTTATATTTAAAGTCATTTGAGTAGATAATAACCCAAATTTAAAAAAGACACACATTTATTGCACTTCCAGTCCCAAAATAAATCAGAAGGGTCACAATATGATTGAAGAAGGTAAGAAAAAACATCTTTCTGTTATCTAAAATCGTTTTTTCCAAGCTTTTCTTATTTATTTATTTATTTATTTATTGCTATTTTCTTGCAATGTATTGACTACAACCACTTCTCCTGACCTCCAAAAATCCTTGACAACCTGAGAACGAAAACAAATCATTTGGATGAATTGCTTAAATGTTCACATTAACACCATAACTTGTGATAAAGGGTCTCAAATATAGACATTATATTGTTTTAAGGCGTTGAAAATGTTGGTCACATCTGCATTATTATACCTCCCTGCCTGATGATACACACATGTTGTTCAGCCTTTATGGTAAAAATCTCAAGGTTTCCAAGCCCAAGCTGAGCGACAACCCCGATGACATCACCATGACATCAGCAGAGGTTATTTTCTCAGACGTGACAAAGCTCCTCCAGAGTCTTAAGAGACATTACACAGCTGTTGTCATGGGCTGAAAAGTACACTTCGTAACTAGTTAAGTGATTGTGACCTATAAATTTAGCAGAGTGTACCTTCAATGATTTAATTAAGCCCTTAATAGCTTGTTTCCTTTCCATAATGGCCTAACTGCAGGTAATCAGCCTCGCCAATGACACATCCTCCCTCAAATAACAGGTTTCCTTCAAACAGGACTAACAGTAAGGCAAGACAATTTTCATTTTTTTGTTCGATTCAGACTTTATTAAGGACACAGTTCATGGGGGGTCCATAGCACAGTAAAAATACAACGTTAACAAACATTTGGCTTACGCTGCAGTTTCTTGGAGCTTTAAGCAGCAGCTTCATACTGTCATTATAAGCTACTGTAAGTCTCCACATGCGGCCTTTTCTGTAGCAATGCCACACATGGGCAGCATATACTGTAGTGGGGTACAAAAAGCTTTAAAAAGTCACTGAACACATACTAAATTTACGAGCCAACATGACATTGTCTGTGAATGTCCTTGACATCTGATAGATCATTGGTTATGTATAAGTATTTAGCCTCATTGCACACTTTAAGGGCAATGCCAGACAGGAAGAAATCAGGAAATACTAATTTTCTGTCTTCCCTCATTCTGACAATCATAATACTACCTTTATTTGCATTATACTTGAGGTCGAACTCCATACAATATTGTGAACATACCCTCAATACATTATAATTTTAACTATAACACATTTCATAACTGGTAAACTCAGTGTGCTGTACATTAAAATGCATACAGTAAAAAGTATCACGTAGCCTACAATAAATAAAATACAAAAAAGTACAACAACAACTGAGAGGAAAAAGTAAACCCATGCATAAACTTCAGAAGGTCAAATAATTTAAGAGTACAATAACGGCAGACACTTTCATTGTTTGAGCAGGAAAAGTGTAACTAATAACATTAATGATGACTGCTATGTTTAATTGTAACGGTGAACCAGCATGCACAATAACTGGAGCACCTGTATGGAGTGCAGCAATCATTAATGTTATGATTTACACCTGTGCCTTTCCTACTAACAGGTCAAAATGTCTCCTTGTAATGCATTCAGAAATATGCACCATGAGCTCAATGTAAACTAAAATAATGAAAGTTTTAAGAGACTACAGCTGTGATTTTGCATGTTTTAGCCCATAAAATATAATTCAAATCATGTCTAGTTTACATTACAGGTAATAAACAGAGCTAAAACTAGCAAACAAAGTTGTGTGGTCCTTTAAAACTGGCTTTACCACCAGATAAGAACCACAAGATAAGGTTGTAATGCAGGAGTCATATCAGTTGATATTTACTGGTGCAAATTCTAATGTGCAATGAAACAGTAAGTAATTGACAGTGAACCTGGAGCTTGAATCCAAATTTCTAAATTACTCTGACAAAACAACTGACCAGTGGGACAATAACGATGCAACAATCAAATTTGATATTTCTATTTGAGAAAGTAGCACTCAAGCCTCTGTGATGCAACAGAGAATTTTAAGGAGTACTAACAATATTACACCTAAGGGAAAGTCCCTAGGTATTACAGCAATAATTTACTAATTATAAGCTATCCAACCTATGTGGCAATCAGGAGTATGTCATCATACAAACATGTCATGATTAGTCATAAATTTCTATGAAATATATTGAAAACCAGAAAAACATACATTTTAAAAGAGGTTTTAATGATTATGTATGTTAACTCTATGCGATTTAGCTGTATTACTATTATTATTTGTTTGGGCATTCATAGACCCTTAATGGTGTATTGAATATATATTATATTCTAGCCTATATTCCCTGTACTGTTGTATAGATTTTTTGTGTTATTTGTGTATAATTGTTCATTCATTATTTGGCAAATGGAAACAAAAAAGGTTTGAATGACCAAATAAAGAGGAAAAACTGATTTAATAGGTATGTTTAGTTATTAATGGTCCCTTAATGGTATATTGAATTTATATTATATTTTAGCCTATATTGCCTGAACTGTTTTTTTGTGTGTGTGTGTGTTATTTATATATTACTGTTTATTCATTGTTTAGTAAACGGAAACAGGATTAAATGACTATATAAAGAGGGAAAACTACTTTGATAAGAAAAATATTGAGCTAAAACAGTGTGAGACGAATCAAAACGAGAAAAAAAACAACGTATTGTTATTTTCATAGCTTTGTTTTCCTAATTTTTGAGTCTTAAAATCCCTTTTTCACTCACAAAAATATTACATCTGTTTAAACGGCTAACGGTTAACAGTAACCCTGACAACAGCGCGTCTTTACCGCCACCTGCTGGTCAACACCGAACTGTGCAGACAACATGGCGGCTGTCACTAGGACATTGTGCTGTTCAGGTGAGACAGAGGTTATTCACTAATTAAATGTATTGTGTTTTTGCCCGTTGACGCTTTAAAGTTGAGTTTCGTCGCTGTAAATATGTGTTTGTACCAGCCGCTGCTTTTCATACAGTTGTCTCAATGAATAACTGACATAAATGCGGTAACATCGCCTAGTAATGCTAACGCTGATGCTAACAGTTCTGTCTAATGTAAACGATTGACCATGTCTGTCATTACTCAACTGATACATTGATCAGACTAAACAAACAACCTACCTACTCTTAAGATCATAATGCAGCGAATCCTGTGCATTTTGAGTGATCATACTTGTCTTAGAAGTGACCTTAAGAGGTTGATTTGTTTCCCTGATTGTTGTTTTTTTCAGTGTTGAGACACTCCAGCAGGCAGCTCAGCACAACATGTGGAGTTCAAGCTGGAGAGAAATGGAGGAAAGAGTAAGTTTACAGTTTATGTGTTTTATTCTGCTGCCACAACAAAGTATGGTTTTTCCAAGAAGTCAATATGCAATATATTTCATAGCCCAATGGAAATACTCTACTTGAGAGCTCGACTTCAAGCTGCAATGATTAGTCGATTCATCTGAAACTATCCAATAATCAAAACGTCCTTTCTGTCATTTACAACTAAATGTTCTCTGGTTTCAGCCTCTTGAGTGTGAGGATTGCTGCTTTTTTTTGGATATGTGTAGGGCTGCAACCAACAATTATCTTCATTATTGATAAATTGATTGGTCGTTTGGTCCATAAAATGGTGAAAAATGTTGATCACCGTTTCCACAAAGCCCAACATGACGTCCTCCCTCCAATGTCTTGTTTTGTCCACAACCCAAAGATATGCAGTTTACTGTCATATAAAGCTAAAGAAAGCAGAAAATATTCACATTTGAGAAGATGGAACAAGATAATTTTAGCATTTTTTTCCTAAAAAAATGACTCAAAACAATTAATTGATTAACAAAATAGTTGCCTATTCATTAATATATGCCAACTAATTAATTTATCGACTATTTGTTGCAGCCTTAGAATAATTGTTTTTGCATTTTTCTACTAAAAAGGCCTGGTTCCAGCTTTTCAAATATGAGTATTGCTGCTTTTCTTTGTCATATGTGACAGTAAATTAAGAATCTTAAGGTTTTGGACTGTTCGGACAAAACAAGCAAATTGAAGACATCACCATGGGCAGCCTTACTTTAATCATCACGTTTGTGCTTACTGTATATGTTGCTGATTTCTTAAGTTATTGTAGTATTACAACCAAGAAAAAACACACTTATAACAGCACAAAGAATGTAAGTGACCTGGTGGTTTAATAGGGGCCCATCAGCCCATCATGTTCCACTCTTGTCCAACAAACAGCCATAGAAAAACCTTAAACCGTAAAAAATAACTTATTAAATATTTTAAAAATGTTCTGAAGTGTACTGTATATAGTGATTTATTTCTTTTTTACAGATAAATTTACAACCTCACTGAAATATTTCACATTTATTTTCTAACTTGTGTGTTTGCTTGCAGACATGGACTTGCCCGAAGTGGCACAGAATACGGACCTCTGACAGATCTACCTGATTGGTCTTTTGCAGGTATTATGATTAATATTTTTTGCTAGAATCGTACAAATTTGGGGGTATTTCAAGCAACAGAGACCTCGTTCAGAGCTAACATTATGAGGCAGTAACTAAGGGGATGTAATTGAGTTTTTGGTTAATTTAGCATACTTAGAGAGTGGTGTTTTAATTCCTTGTCTGCTCTCACTGGCAGGGGGAACAAACCCCAGAATACAATGTGTAACTACTAGCACTATGTTGTCAGGTTTAAGATCTGGACTTGCTGAATAATTTGTATTAGAGTATGAATTATTTGCATGGTTACTTGTCATGTAAAGTCTGAGCAAGTGATCCTGCTTCTTTTTAAGGTTTCTAATACTTATTATGCCTCTGAATTTAACGTATGAAGTCCACCATCACATTTTATCTGATTGTACTTGCAACAGCGGGAGAAAACTGCGACTACGTTTGTATTTGCGTTAACTTTCTCTCGTTTGCGCTCAGATGGAAGACCAGCACCTCCGATGAAGGGAATGCTGAGAAGAAGGCAAGAGAGGGAAGCTTTAGCAGTGAGTATCACACTTTTGCCTTATGTTAAAACATCTTATCGCTCTTCTTGTGTTTATTACACGTCTTTGTAACCTCACGTCGTCTCTCACAGAGGCGTATCGTGATGCTGAGCTCTGAGGTGGACAGAGGGATGGAGAGATGGACAGAAAAACAGGAAGAAACCAAACGGATGGAGGAACACAAAAAGTCTCTTTTACTGAAACCTAAAGGGAAGCTATTAATGAAGAAAAATCCTCAAAGTTAGAAACAGCTTATCATCGTAATGATATCGTTATTCTGAATGTTGATAGTCAAATATTTATAAGGTCTCTTCTTATGTTTTCTCCTGCATGACAGTTTTTCACTTCTCATGAACTTATGTTGCAGTCATTTTCATGCAATAAATGATTTATACTTTCAACACGAAACTCTTGTGATGATGGATTTGTCGGCTGTAGAGATATATGTAGGTGAAAAAGAGACGTTTTATACAGTAAATGACTTTTAGAGATAATTGTATAAATATAACACTGAGTTAATGTCTCTCAGCTTCCACTAGAATGCAGCATTTCTCCAGCTAAGTGCGACGTGAAGGATCAAACGCCATTTTGTCTGGTGCTGGGCTCAGAGAGGAGTTTTGTTGGGCAGGCAAGAGGAAGGGAGGAGCTGGCAAACATAAAGTAGCACTGATTCAAGACTTTAACGTGTATGTGTGTGTGTGTGTGTGTGTGTGTGTGTGTGTGTGTGTGTGTGTGTGTGTGTGTGTGAGAGAGTGAGTGAGTGAGGGGTTCACACCTTGGCATGCCGTAACTTGGTGTTATTACTCGAAATACATGACGAATGTTTCAGTCAAGACCACCTCAGTGAAGTCGTGAGGTTAAAGTGGAGACACAGCAGCTGAAAAACGGCCAATTCTTTCAAATTCACACAATTTTAGCAACAAGTTTAAAACCAAATCTATTCCAAGATCAAAAAATAAAGCACAGATACAACACTAGATGATGCTTTTTGCAACTTTTTGCCTCATAACATTCTTCGTGTTACTCATTTAAAACGACTTAGCTCTCGCTTTTTCTCGGGCATCTGTACCAACAAAGAGCGAAAGCTGGAGTGTTGAATGAGCAGCCTACTGTCTGGAAAGATGATTAGGCGGCTGCAGCCTAGTTGGCAGACGGTTTCATCCCACAGAAAGTGATATTTTTCTGGTATCAGCTCAAACTGTACGCCGGATAAATCTTAATCAAGCTGCAGAAACACTTGTCCTCTGCTTCATTTAGTTTGACAAGCCTAACGCACGAATAAACTGACACTTAAAATGAATTTTAAGTGTCTTAAAGTGGGGAAACATGAGATTATGGTATTTTGTTTTTATTGAAGGGACTCTTGTAGGGATTTAGGATGATTTCTAGCATGCATACCAGCTGTCTCTTTGTCTAGTCAGCACTAATTAAGTGTGACTTTGACTTATAAACAGACTATTTACAAAATGAGGTAAGACTCTCCTCTCCTCTCGCCCTCACTCCTGCTCTCTGCTCCCTTCATCCTCAGGTTTTTTCTCTCCTTCCATCTGCCTCTCTCTCTCTCTCTCTCTCACTGCTCGGGTCTTGTTGCAGACTTCAGCAAAGCCCCACTGTAATTAGGGCTGCTAGCCGCTGAGTTGCAGATTCTTTTCTGTGGAGATTGGACTCCCCTCCTCCTCCTCCTCCTCACCTCCTCTCCCCTCCTCTTCCATTCCTTGTGTTAACTTTTTCATACAGTTTGACCAAAGGCGCTGACTGTTTGTTGAGTTACGAAAGTGTGAGAGGACATTGAGCAGACCACAGAGGGTGTTAAATACAAAAAAAAAAAAAAAAAAAGTGGCTAACAAGGCGACACACTTCCTCACACCTGGACCATCAAAGAAACTGCACCAACAAGTGAGAAATGCAACTCTTCATTCTTTTCTTGACTCTCACATGCTGCTTTCTGTGAATGTCTTTCCCCCATCCTCCTCCTCCTCCTCCTCCTCCTCCCCCCCACCCTCCATCTCTCCCTTCCTCTCCTCCTCCTGTTGTTTTGGTTTTGGGGGGAAATGAGAACCAGATGTTGCTTATTGTGCAGAAGTCAGCGATGGAGGGAGGGAGGGAGGGAGGTGAGGGTTGGAGGGTGTTTTTAGGGAGCGTTAGGTGAGGTCAGTCTGCTCGCATGGAAGGACGGAGGATGAAGGGGGAGGGGGGGGGGGTAGTGAAGGATGAGCCATGGTGAATTTCAGATGTGGTTGCTTTTGAGGATTAGCTGACAGGCCTCTGTAGTTTCACCCGCAGACCAGAAGCAGGGAGGGTTTCCTGGCAGATATGACTGGGGGACAAGGGGGGGATGCAGGAGGATGGGCAAGGCCATGAGTCGGGGGGGGGGGGGGCCTGATTCAGCAACTCGCTCCTGAAGACCGCTTCCTGACCTGGGTGTTCCTGTTCCTGAAGGGGCACCCTGGGTAGTGCATTTGACAAAATTACACAGCCAGAACTGCGCATGACTGTAGGAGAACTGGCACCATAGGCTGCAATTATCTTTGTTTGTTGCTAGTTGGACAGTAAACCATGCGGCTTCCTTGGTATTTGGAATCTTTGTTTACATCTTATACGAGTTAATTTGCATTTTTTTGGGCATCAACTTGATAATTTGATAAAATGTTTATACTCGAGTGGGTGTTTCTGCTGTATAATATGAGTAAGCTTGAAATCAGGCAAAAGAAAAGGAGAAAATGAAGGGGGGAAAAAGCCGCCTTAAAGTTACAGTAGAAAGAAAATTGTGCCATAATGTAGGTCACCCAAACAAAGTCTCAGGTTGAATTGCAAGCAGCTGTCCGGGCCACTTCCTGCCTGGCATGGGGAAGGAGTGCTGAGCCTGATGGTTGTTCCTGCACCGCCCAGCAGCCAGACTGTATGAGTTCAGCATTAAAATGGCTGACAGAGAGAGAGAGAGAGAGAGAGAGAGAGAGAGAGAAAGGGGGGAGAAAGAGGACTAGAAGCCAACATGGCTGCCAAAGGTCTCATCTGTATTCATCTCCGTGACCTACAAGACAAGGAGACCAGATGCTTGGCAGATAAACTCGGTCGCACCTCCATACAGACATCCAAAAATCCTGCATGAAATGGCCAAAATGAAGAGCAGTCTGTGGAGTTTGATATCTTTACCCCCCCCCCCCCCCCCTCCTTCCTCCTGATCAGCAACATCTTTTACAACCATTAAACATGATTGTATCTCATCTGACTGCTCTTCCGTGTGTCCGCCCACCAAGATGGCATCACCATGACAATTTAAAAACAAAGAAGCATGAGGAAGGTTATTGGAAACAGTACAGGCCCCTTAGTTTCCTAATAATTTCCCAGAAAAGCAACTAATACATAAATTCTTAGGAAGGCTGCTGGAAAAGACTCATTGTAACTGTAGAGACAATGAGACACTCCCAATTCCAATTGCTAGCGAGCATTAGTCGGGGGGTCGGGACTCCAACAAGGGGTCACCATATTAACCTTAGGTATTGTGAGAACATGAACAGCTGAACAAACATATGTCTGCTACATAATGTCATACTTTGGTTTTCAGACTTTCCTCTAATTTGTGCTTTACTGACTCATTGTACTTCTTTAGGTGTATTCAAATGGCAGAAATAAAAAACATTATTTGGTTTAACTGGACGCGTGAAACTGTGACGACGGGTTGCAAGCAGCTTTGCTTTGTTTTAAAGGCTCACAAGCTAAAAAGGCTCGAGAACCACTGACCTAAATATTATTTCGATCACGTCATCTGAACATGCAAAATGTAAAAATGTGTCTACAGGCAAGCATAAAATTCGACAGCTAAGTTTCCAATAATAAATGCAATGTTCACTTGTGTTTTAATAATTTCCAGTTATTAACATTTTAGCAGTTTTGTCAAGATAATTCCTCATTCCTGAATCAACAACTGCTTATAAACTCAGCTAAACTCAAATAACCGTCTCTATTTTATATATAATTAGCACAAAATTACGTGATTCTTTCTATGAAACTTTCAATGAAATTATTAGGAAATTAGGGGACTCTTAAAATAAAATGTGCCCCATGCAGGTTTTTTGATTAAAGAGGTTTCCCTGCACCACTCTGCTGTTGCTGCAATTTCCTCCTTTCTTTTTATGAATAAGCTCCACAATAAATGCCTCGATGAGTATCACCGAAAAGTCCCTGCTCAGTTCAGCAGCATCTCTACATACTCATCACTGATCCGCTGTCAGACTTCAGCAGGGGATGTTTGTCTAGAAAGATGGATTAGTCAAAACAGTTATTGTGTGTTGGAAGGATTCACCGAGGCAAATGGAAATACCAGAGAGAGAGAGAGAGAGAGAGAGAGAGAGAGTTTGGCCATTACAGGAGCAGAGTGGATAAACAGATGTGAAAATAAAAAAATAAAAAGGTGAGGTCAGCCAGGTTAGTGTACAGTATATTCACATAAGTGAGGCAGACAGTGTTGACAATCTAATCCGTCAAAGCCAAACATTTGTCTTTCAGTGTCTCACTGACCAACACACAGAAAGACATTTGTAATCAAACCTGTTTACATTCAGTTGACCCCATTAAGCTGATTACAAAATCTGTAATACAACATCACTACAATGGAGAGGAAGCTTTTCTCCCCTTAGTTAAGATCTGCAACGCTATCATCTGCTCCTGTTCAAATCCAATTATTATTATATTAAAGAGGACATATTATGCACATTTCCAGGTCTATATTTTTATTCTGGGGCTCTACTGGAAAATCTTTGCATGATTCACAGCTAAAAAACTCCTTATTTATCTTATGTTGGTCGTTTCTGCAGCCCCTCAGTTCAGCCTCTGTCTGAAACAGGCAGGTTTAGCTCCTGTCTCTTTAAGACCCCCCTCCCGATGAGCCCACTCTGTTCTCATTGGTTATCTCTGCGGGAAGCTTCTTCTCTGCAGATTTCCAGCAGCTCCAGGGGCTATATGGTTCTTTTTCCTGTTCTTTACACAAAACATAAACTTCTCAAATACATCTGTACATGTTTGGGTCTGAATCCAATCTGAAATATGCCAGTGGACAACATGACTAGCCCACCAACAACCTACAGGATGGACGGCTATTTGTGGGCATGTGCAAACACTCTGACATCAGTTCAATCGGGGAAGTAGAGGAAGTAACCAACATATCTAACATAATAACAGTCCATGAATGACAGAAAATCACAAAACACGTTATGTCTCCTTTAAACTGAAATTTAACACCAGCTGAAAATCTTGTTTTTGCTGACCTCTAGTGGTTTAATGTCTGACCTTGCTGCAGTGATGTAGAAGTGTACTTCAGGGTGTGACAGTACACCGTGACATCACTGTTGGTGTGGTTACAGGTGCAGCAGGCTTGAAACTTACAACCAGAGGAGGCAGTGAGACATTCATATTCAGCCTGGTAGCAGCTCTAATCTATATATTTTTTTTATAATAACAATGGATCAAATGCTCGTAGTGGCAAATCTACAGAGAATAGCAGTTCCCCTGAACGCTACGAAACTTTACAGCTTCTTCCAGTTCATTGTTTTGGTTGTCTCTCTGTTTCTGTTCACTCTCACAGCTTTCATCAGCGTCGTTTCCAGATGCAGCAGGCAGCTGTCCATGTTGGCTTAAAAGCTGAGTCCAGCAGTTCAGCTCTTGACCTTGGAAACAGCAGTTGACAAAACAATCTCAACTTAAGAACCAATTGCTTTCTTGTTTTTAAGCTTTTGACCATATCTGAAATCAGTTAACATACCACTTAAAACTAATTTGCAATAATTAAAAGAGTATAAGCAAAGTATGTTTTTGGCATCCCTAAAAAGTCAGAGGAAAGCTGTGCAAACAGCTTCCCTGGAGATGGCAGAGCTTTGGTATCTTGCTCAAGGACGTCTCGAGGTTAAGATCCAATCAAAACCAAGATTAAAACTGTATTTACAAAGCACTTTTTACATAGTAAGTGACACAAATTGAAAGCAGGACAGTTAAGAGATAAAAATACTTTAAACTAAAAGCAAAAAAGAACTTTTAAAATAATCTTTACGTGTCAAAAGAAACCTTATTTATACGATGCATTCTGGAAAATGTAATTGACATGAAAATTGTTTTGTTTTTTTGAGAGACTAAACCGCAGAGGATTAAGATTTACAGCCATTTTTGTCTAATGTTTGCGGTTGTTTATCCTGAGCTTGTGGTTGTTTACCGTGACACAGCGTGCAGCGTGTGAAGAGTTAAAGCAGAGAACAGAAAGCATGAGGAGAGACGGGAAGGAGGGGAGGAAAGAGCAGAGAAAGAAAGAGCAAAAACAGACCAGAGATACTTGTGGTGAGTGGAGGAGTGGTTTGAGACCGAAGCCTCATAAAAAGAACAATTTTGCAGTGGGTGAGGAAATAAGAGGGAGAAGGAGGGAGGAGAGGGATTGGGGGAGGCTGCTTGCAAAAAGATTTTTGGATAGAAACGTGCAGAGGGAAAAATATCCCCAAACCTATAAAATAAGTTATTTTACTGCCCTTCTCACTCCTCTCACCTCTCTTCTTTCAGTTTCTTTCTTTTTCTTTGACATACTGTTTGTCTTCACATGTTGTAACAATAAACTTTAAGAGGAGGGAGCCGCAGGGCGTCAACATTTCTTTGCATAAACCTGAACACACACACAAACACACACACACACACCTACACACACACACACATACACACATGCAGTATACAGTATACACACATGCAAACTGCAGCCGGGATTGGCTGAGAAGTTCAGATATGTCAAGAATACCAGATGCTTGGTTGGAACGCGCTTCTCTAAAAAAATGTGACCATTCCATCATTTTTTCCGACTCGTTCCTCGACACATGACTGCTGGCTCTGCGTCCAAAACAACCAGCGGTGTAACTGTATCCAGACTGCTCCATCTGTGGCCCTCCAGCAGCTCCGAGCTGCAGCAGACTAAAACCTGGCTGTCTGGGTGGAGGTGAGGATTTGTTTTTGTGCAATAAATTAACAATAAAATGAATAAATAATGATTCATATCCAACTGTAGGTGTTTGTAAGTTTTGTGGACCGTGGACAGATGATTGTTGGTATGAAAAGCTTGATATCATTTGATCTTTTATATTTATAGACTGTGTTTCTATGAATGGAACTTCTTGTGTTAAATGGTAATGATAAAGGAATCTACGGTGGCCCTGAGAGGTCAACACACTGCAACTTAGGAAACACATGCAAATGGATAAAACAAAAGCAATTTGATGACACATGAAGTATTTAGATTAAAAAGCTGCCAAGTTAGAAAACACAACCAAATACAGAAAATTGGTTTTCTTAGCGTTTTCCTCCAAATGCTGCTACTGTGATGTTTCTTTTTCTTGTGTTTGGTCTTTTTGCATGTGTGTTGAGCTTTCAGGGCCACCATAATAATCACCAAAGACACAATAACCAGTTGTGTTTGTCCCCGAAAGTAGCACATAACAGAAAAGGAGAAGGAACTGGAAAAAAAGTGTAAAAATTGCAGTTGTTAATCTAGTTGAAAACTCAGACTGAACCACTGTGAACCTGAATCACCCCTAAACAAAACACATTTCCTAAGAAACATTTTAGGGAAAAGAGGTAGTGAAGCTAAGCTTCAGCTCTTAATGACATCAGTCAGTGCCCATCTTGCATCATCTCCTCTTTGGCACGAAACAGTGCAGTACAGAAGTTTCTTTATGCCAACTTTTAAAATAGATACATTACTAATTTTAATGGGCACATCATTTTTTTTTCTTGTCATGGGCAGGGCTACTCAGCCTATGAAAAGAGTTGTGATTGTTGTAAATTGTCTTGTCTGTTGCTCTAAAAGGAACAAACAACCCCGATGATGTCACTGTGAATTCCACCAGAATTTCCCTGGATGTGACTCCGAAAAAGGATGTGATGTTGAAAGAGAATAACAAAGTTGTTGTTTGGTAGTGTGATAATGGTGACACAACACACAAGAATAATAAACTCTTCATTTCCAAAAACACAGTGCGGCAGTGTTTCTATTGGCTGACCGAGCACATTCGCATGATCAACGATGAACAAAGGTGAACTTTGACCTGTAAAACAACTGGAACTGGCTGAACATCACCCCGAAACAGGAAACGCAGTCCGTCGGGATTCAATAGAAGTGAATGAGAAACGGAGCCAATATTCATTAAATGGAAACATAATGTGACTCCCAGTTTTAGGGAAGAGTACCCTTTTAATACATACGATTATTACAGTATATACTTTATAGTTATAGCGTGAAGCATGTCAATCAAGACCATTAAACAGATGTTTGCATAAATCAAGGTTTAAATCTTTTAAATCTTGATTCTTTATCTCCAACCGTTTCAAGAACTCAAGCAAAACAAACTTGTTTTCAGCTCGACTACCAAACACTTTTGGGTTTATCGAAGGGTTTTGAAAGGATTCGGTCGGATCATTGATGGGATTTTGTTAACACATACTGTGAAAGAGCATTTACCTCTTTTCAAATCCTGACCACCTGTTTTTCAAAAGTACAGAAAGTAATTAGACAATATGGATAAATTGATCAATAAAGTGGTAGAATTACATCTCACCTCAATATCTAGTAAATATTTGGTATCTAACATGAGTTCTTTTTTTAATTTCAGTCAAAATCAAACATTTCATCAGCTGAAAAGTGCATTTAATATTGTGCTTTTCTGTGTGTAAGTGCGTTCCTGTTCAGACACTGACGAGGTTTTGAAAGCATTGAAAAAAAAATATATGACAGATTGTAGAAAATAGTTTAATTTTACTTTATCTAATGAAATACAAAAGTGAAAACAGGCAAGAAAAAAAAATCTCATTCCATTTTATTGATATGATCATCATTATAAATATCATTACCATTATCATTGTTATTAACTAAATCAATTCACCTTCAATTTTGATTTGTGTATAAAACAAAACAAAACAAAAAAAACCAAACATTGAGCACCATCTGTGTCAAAGTTCATAAATAGCATTGCTTGTTATCCTGTGCCGACGTCTGGGTAAATTTCGGGTGTTTCAGAATATTAAAACTCCCTGAAATCACATTTACCCCCCTCATCTGATCTAATTCACCGCACGCTGAATGTAAACTGGGATTCAATTCCATCATTGTCACGTTATGCCTCTGTCCAGCAGGACTCCAAATGACAATGTACAAAAAGCAAAAAAAAAAAAAAAAAAAAAAGTTATTATAACTTTACCAGGAGAACAATAATAACAATAACCATACTTATAATAATAATAACAATTTCCCATAAAAACGATAATAATTAAAGATTGCACCATATTGTTGGAAACTGTACCGCTTACTCACACATTTAGACGAGCCGCTCTGCTCGTTAATAGACAACAAATGTACTGGAATGTTTGTTATTTGTGAGATAAAACATCACATATTTTTTTTATTATCTTTCCCATCTGACTGCTTGCACTGAAAGAAGAGTTTTGGCTGCAAGTCTAAACGACTCAAGTTGTAGTTACATACTGTAGTTTTTGTACCAGAAGAGACTTTTCGACAGGGTGGGGGGGTGCAACCAGATGATTAAGAGGGGGGGGGGGGGAATCGCCTCACAGCCCCAAGTTAAGTCTGACTTTTGTGGACATAATCTTGGTTTAAATGATACCTATCTCTGCATGTTGAAAAGTCTGCATCAATCAATACTAACACTGTGCATTACGGCTGTGCTGTTACACTCAGCTCCATAAAATCCATCCAACAATCAGGGAGGTAATTATTCCTAAAACTGAACACGGTCTCCATCTTTAGCAACTGACTGAGTACCTGTGAGAAAGGCAGGCGTTAGCAGAAGGGAGAGAAACCTCTTAATAGTATTAGGGCTGGGTATCATTTCTCCAAAACAATGCATATACTGCTGCACCTTACTTTGAGAAATACAAAGCATGCTTTTCTACAACAAGAAATATGTTTATTTAACAAAAGAAGCCAAAGATCTCAAATCTTAAATGTTGTCTTAACACATGCAGCTGTACATAAGATTTACCAAAATAAAACAGTCAAAATCTGACCTGAAACTCAATGCCACTTTAGGTATTTGACGGTTTTCGTGCTCGTGATGTGGAGACATTTTAAACAATACCAGAGCTGTATGAACTTTGATACCCAGCCCTACTTAGTGGTAGAAAAAAAAAATACAGGAGATATTGCAAAATGTTGCCAAAACAACAGATTTAAGAGCAAATGTAATGTCAAAATGATGAATTAAAGTTAAAAAAGTAAAACTCCCCGACAAAAATATCCCCAAAAGTTTGACAGCAAATGTATTTTAGAGTAAAAACTCTTTACAAATTTCTGAGTAAAACCCAAACTGAAAAGCACAGACTTGTGAAACGTGATGAAACTAATGAATCAGACAGCAGTTCAGCTGGAGTCGTCCAGTTAAAGGAGAAGAAGGAGGGATTTTTTTCTTTTTTTTTGAGGGTTGTGAGAGAGGAGAGGCGGGAGGGAAGTCATTGATGAAGTCTTTTTTTTTTTTTGTATATTTCCCTTTCTCTATGTGAGATTGTGGGTATGTTCTTAATCTCTGAACACAGAACAGTACATGTAAATAGTTAACATACAAATACACATTTTCCTGATTTCAGTTTCTAGGGCCTTTTTTTTTTGAGAAAACTCTGTTGTGGCACATACAAACCACCCAAACCTTAACACATCGTCCCTTTTTTTAAAAAAAAATCCCTAATCATCCATCTTGTCTCCAGTTGCTCTCTCCTCCTCTTTCATTTCTTTCCCCCTCTCAGTTTCCATCTTCATCCGGCCCTCTTTCTCCCTCTCTTTCTGTCCCTCTGTGGCAGTCTGTCAATCACCCGTCGCTCTGTCTACACCTTGTCCAGCAGGGATCTCTGGCAGTACAGGAGACGTCGAGGCGTGCCGTACTTCCTGAAGAACAAAAGCGCTCCCAGAGTGACCACCACCAGCACCAGTAGGAGGAGAGGGATCACCACGGCTATCGGCCCGGCCCCGCTCTGCGATTCGTCTACCTCAATGATGATCACCTCCTCGTCCCGACCCTTCTTGGGCTCCTCGCTTTCGCAGCCCATCCAGTCCCTGAGCACAGACTTGGGGTAGCCGGACTCCACCTTCATGTACTGGTTGTTGAACTTCCAGTACTTGTTGGCTTTGTAGAAATACGTGTAAGCTGTGGAAAATGGAGAGATGGAAAAAGCAGGAGTTAGTTTCATGAGTTTTTTTCCGGTTTTGAGTGGAGAAAACACAGCAACACAACTGTTTTTTGGGCTGGAACTGCTCTAATATCTAAGCTTCACACTGTCATTTGTATTTGTCTCAATCTAAATGATGAATTTCTGATTAAATCTAAAGTAAAATATGTCCTTCTGCATGTCAACATCAGGTTGCATCTTAGTTTGATGATCATTTCTGTCACTTCTGCCCCTAAACTTCGTCTAGTGACTTCTGCACATAGTCTCAGGATCATTTTTTACATATATACTGCGTTTCTAAGCACCATTTTCTTATAATCTAAGTGACTCTTCTTGGTTGTTTGACCAATCTCTGTCTGGCTCTGCTCATTAAGAAGACTTTGGTGCTTTGTAAGTGAAAATGTGTGTCAAGAGTGTTAATTTACATCCGTCCTCGCTCATGATGGCAGCTTTCATGTTGTCTGGTGCTCCGCTCCACGTGCTGATAGGCTTTGGATAGCCTTTGTCCACAGTGCGAGTCTGCTCGTTGAAACGGTAGTACCTGCAAATGCCACAAAGAGGGAAATATTAAAGAAATACATCTTGAGGAAACAGCTTTGGGTGATTAATTGCTATGACTGCTGCTGGGGCGTCCTGGTGGGACGTGACCGTTAGATGCTAAAATGTTCCTGTTTCGTGTTTGTTCTCGCATTTCCTGTCAGCGTTTTTGAAAAAGCTAAGAAAAAATGCTAAGATATACTTAAAAAAATGAAAATCTATGCAGTTTTTGGGATATAGTTGCTTCTCTGGACACTTTGAAATTGAATTTAAGGGTAACGCTTTACTTAAAGTCCCTACATTTATAAGCAGTATATAAACAGTTAAAAGGTTTATAACACACAATAATGCAGATATGAGGATATTTATAAGTGTTGATTATTTAATAACAATTATAACTTCTCCTATAAAGACATATTTTATATTGTTACATCTGTGTTTTACTATATTTTCATTCATTATCTGTCTCCACTTATGGCTGCCCACAGGAGAAGTTATACATCAATAAAACACTTCTATCTACATTTCACCACATTAAAGTGTGTTATAACCATTTATTATACGCTAAATAGGGGTTAAAGTGTTACCCATTTTAGATAGGAGAGGATAGATGGGACCTGTGATTGTGAGTCAGAGAAATGAAATGTTGGAGGCCACGTTGACAGATAAGATGGTAGATGTATAACAAGTTGCAACAGGTTACTGCATGTATACAAAGAGTATGAACCTTGTTTGTATAGGAAATGGAAAGACATTCATGCTACAGGAATGTTCCTGATAGCTCATAAGATGGCTATAAAAATACCGCAAGTGTACGAGGACAATGAGGAAGAATTTGTTTTTCAATATGAGGACCATATGGGGAAAAATAAGAATAAAATATAAATCCTGACTAGAGGAAGGACTCACTTGGTGCCTCTGAAGAAGTACGTCTGTCCTGTTGGTGTGTAGAAGAGAGCAGCGTCTAACTTGTCTTTGGGTAGACCAGTACCCAGTTCTTTCAGGCTCTTGGGGGAATCCTTATCCATGCTAGACTCACTGAAAACCCAGTATCTGTCACCTGGAGATGGAAGAAAGAAAAAAAAAAAAACAGGAAGATGAAAAGAAAGGCAGATAGAAAACAGAAAGAAAGACCAGAGGAAAAAAAAGTCGTAACAGTTGACACATGAAATTCATCACTTGAGCAGCTGCGATGACGCCGCCATCCTAAATCTGGTTTCAATTTATTCTCACAGGGAACCTGCCTTTGAAGAAGATGAATTTCCCATCATCTCTCTCATAGGCGGCATTGATGTTTGCTGGCAAGCCTTTCCAGAAGTGACCAATGGCCATGGGATATCCTGGCAGCACTTTGTTGTTACGCACACGCCAAAACCATTTGTCCTACAAACACACACAAACACACACACACACAGATAGATGATATTAGACAGTAGAATATATTGCATGATGGGATTTTTGTTTTCTTTATTTGCCTGAAATAATGCATACTGGTGCTGAAACAATTCAATTCACAAAAAGTCTTTTATTAAGCGAAAATGCCAAACGTTCTTTGGTTTCAGCTTGTTAGTTGTAAGGTTGTAAAAGAGAAGAAATATAAAGACATTGCTTTCTGGCAGGATTCAGCCCAAGACTTGCAAAATTTATGGAGAAAGTGGTCAAGTTCATACAGTTGTAGTTATTACCAAGATAGATCAATTTATAGCAGTTGAAATAGCACTATCAAGTTAGAGTAGGTAGGTAGAGTTTAAAGGAATAGTTTGACATTTTGGGATATACACTTATTTGCTTTCTTGCCGAGAGTTAGATGGGAAGATTGATACCACCCTCATGTCTGTATGGTAAATATGAAACCAGAGCCAGGAGACGATTAGCTTAGTTTAACAAAAAGGACTGAAAACAGGAGGAAAGAGCTAACATGCCACGTCCAAAGGTAACAAAATCTATCTTCCAGCACCTCTTAAGCTCACTAATTAACACACGATATCTCATTCCTTTAATCTGTACAAAAACCGAAGTGTAAAAATGAAAATTTTCACGGGACCTTTGGACAGAGCCAAGCTAGTTTTCCCCTTGTTTCCAGTCTTTGTGCTAAGCTAAGCTAACTGGCTGCTGGCTGTAGCCTTATATTTAACGTACAAACATGAGAGTGGAATCAATCCTCTCATCTAACTCTCAGCAAGAAAGCAAATAAGCGTATTTTCCCCAAAAGGTCAATTAATTTAAAGAGCAACATAAGATGAACAAAAATGTCTTTGTGAGTCTCAATATTTTGGGTTTTGAGAACATTTGAGGGTCTAAGAAAAATGGTTTTTGTACCTTAAATACAAACTTCTCCCCTCTGAGGATAGCGATGGTGTCAAAGTGTCCCTCACAGATGTCTGGGCCGTGCTCTGGCCTGATGGACGGCTTTGTGGGTCGAGGGGGGGGAGGGGGAGCTCCGGACTTTGTTCCTGTGGGAAAGATTTTTGTGAGAGACAGAAATGGTTTATTTGGAGGAAGACCACCCAACATGTTTCAAATGATGCTTGTTTTATATTTTTACTCTGCTATATGCACATATAGATCTTTTATAGATGCATACTTTAGATGTTTTATGTTTTTGGATTGATGCTTAATGTCAGATTTTATGTCCTGGTCCTGAAGAAACAACAAAACTTTAACTTGAAACTATGTAGTGCTCTAGGTACTAGGTACTATAGGTATTATGTGTCTTTCTATCAGTACAACTAAACCGATATTGATAAAAGAAACAATGAATTGACCTTTAAACACCATCTGTCTTCTGATAAATTAAACAAACTGACTATTTATGGTCATCATACCCTTAAAATGAATTTGGACGTAATGTTTTCAAGGTTTTATCACATTGTTGGACTAACAGACTGCTCTAAAAGTAGGTAGACAACATATTTTTTTAACTGCATACATTACTTACGTACATATATATCTTTTTTATATATTAGATGTTCATATTCATGAAATATTTCATAGCACTAACAGTCTATAAGCTGCTACAACATTAAAATAAAGGCCTCCATAAGGAACATCACTACTTTTGGTTCCCAAACTTGGGGTCGGGACCCTGCAAGGTGCTGCGAGATAAATCTAAAGGGTCATGAGATGATTAAAAGAATAATAAAGCATAAAAAATGCATGAAATTATGTTTATTATTTCAGAATATCCTCTGATCTTTGCATTTTTCCTTGTGACCTGCTGGATAGTTTTACCTCAAAAAATGATTGAAATAAAACAAACTGTCTGGTAGGTCAAAGGTCAAAATAGCTGCTCTAGGAGATCAACCCACCGTAGACGGCCTGGATGCCTTTGCGGTCGTCGTCGGGGAGCTGGAAGTTTTCAGTATCAAACCACTGGTAGAAGGGGGCCATGATGGCAGAGGGGTTGTTGGAGTGCTCCAGACCCAGAGCGTGACCCAGCTCATGGACGGCCACCAGGAAAACATCATTACCTTCAACGAGAGGAAGAGGAAATTTAGTTTTATCAGTTAAGATGACGGTAAACAAAACAAACTGGATCTGTTTTGCCCTCCACTCCTCTTTTTCTTACCTCCCTGGTCGACGGTCCCAGTGGTCCAGGGCTCGGCAAGGTCAAAGTGCGTGTCTCCTCCGATGCCGTGGCCGGGGAAGTAAGCGTGCGCCAGGAAGCCGCCCTCGCCGTCAAACGGTGTGCTGTCTCCGTGGAAACCCTCCGCGAAGGAAAGCATGATGTCTGCGAACTTGTCAACCTTGTCCCTGATGTGGCTGTAGGGGATCTCTCTGAAGGTGAGCGGGATCGCGCTCTCCCACACCTTGAAGGCCTTTCGGATGGCTTCGTATGTGGCGTGTTCGCCAACTTTTGGGGTGTAGTTCTGTATGCTGTGGTAGAGAACACAGACACTGGGATTTAGGACACTAAAGGGACCAGTCCTGCAGTCTTACGTCTTGGATTCAGTGTTTTAAAAACAAGCATTAATATCTTGAAACAAGAATAAAGCAGATCACTACGGTTTTATTAGGAAAATGTCACTTTAGTGTCACTTTTTGCAATTTCTTAGTAATATTCTTTGTATTTTTACTCTTTATTCAGTACCTACCATTCATTTGTGGACCATTAATGTAATATTTAGTTGAGTTTGAATTTTGCCTGCCAGTTTAAATAATAATTAGTTGATTAGTTGATTGATCAATGCAGAGCGTTTGGTAATCGATTAATACTTTTTTAGAGCAAAAAAACAACAACAAAAACAACAAAAATTCAGTGTTACTTGCTTTAGAAATGTAAATATTTTCAGTTTTCTTAGTGCTCTTTGATAGTGAATCTGGTATCTGTTAGTTTTGGACTGTTGGTCAGATCACACAAGCACTTAAATAAACTTCTGGGAAGTTATAAGGGACATTAATTCTCAATTTTCTGACATTTTACAGATAAAACAAGAAAGAAAATAATCAGCTGATTAATTTATAATGAAAATGATGACTTTAAGCCCTAAAGTCCATACAAGTGTATCATCATATGCACACTAAAGTAGATTCACATGTGAAACTTTAGTAGTAAATCCAAACTATTGATCAGTGTTGGCGTGTGAGTGTATATTCTGACCTGAAGGTCACCTCAGACTTGTCCCACTTCAGACCCTGCACCGCATATCTCTTCCTCCTCAGGTTGGTTTTCAGCTGTGGGCCGAACTTGTCTGGGACGCCACATCGTGCCCGGCCCATCGCCCTGGCAACAGCAACATAAAATTGTCAACAATGTAAAATATTCAACTGCTTTGAAGGGCACATTTTTTGTAAAGAGGAACCACCTTGATTTCTTAGATTCTCTTATTCCTCTTGCAACCCAAATCATAAAAAATTCAGATTTTTGTGACTTTTTTTTCCAGTAACAATTTGAAACCAAACAGTTATGCGTCATAAAAACCATTAAAGTCAAACAGGACTCACTCTAACGTGTTGGAGTCTATGGAGCCGGTGACAGTCAAACCATAAAACCTCTGCATGGCTGCAATCGCCGTTGCAATGGACTTGGGTGAGCGAATAGCCTGGGCTCTGACATCACCTGGAGGCAGGTAGCCATACTGCTGCAGCCAAGCCTGCAAGAGAGGGAGAGATTAGGACAATGTTTGTCTGTTAGACTAAGCTAAACACAGATAACGTCATGAAGATGATCACATTTATACAACTTGATACTGTTTCCTCTACCAGCAAACAGGTGGACTCTCTTGTGCAAAGGTCTGAAAGACGTTTATTGGTGTAAGGTTTAATGTTTTACAGTCTGACTGCTCTCACAGAGGGAAACACTGCAGTGAGACCTTGTTTATCCTCCAGACCAACTGGTTGACCATAATGCATAATTAGCGAAAAAATCCGTCAAAGCAAATATATTCGATTGATTCTTAACAACTGTAGAAATTCTTATAAACATACTTATTGTACATCTTAATATGTTTAACTACAGATTTAAAGAACAACTGTTAACACATTCATGTTTCATTATGTTCTCCAAAACAATCAATGAGTACTAGATGTAATAACACTGAATTTACTTCTGGCTTCATATACAAACACTACACATGTATAAATATCATTATTCTCTTTTACAACTAAATGACAATATTCAATAGTGGGGAGGATTTGCAGCAACAGTTAAACAACCTAATGATATTTATTAACAGTAGTTTATTACCTGCACAACAAAGCTGAAGCTTAAAGTATCCAATATGTAGGATTTTATGTATTAATAGTTTACTTCTGAAACTGAATATCAAACACCTCTGCTTCCATAATTGGGTCACAAACTAGAAATAATTTGTCATCATTGGGTAGGTTATTAGTGGTTAACACACTGCTAAAATAGTTTTATTGGAACGTTTTTCCAATTTTTGCTACAGGACTTGACAGCACAAATTACTACATGCTGGCGACAGAAAATACTGGAAATCTACATTAACCTGCTTTAAGTGCAAGGTCTCGTCAATTAAAGAGGCTTTTAAATTAGACCAAGCATTTATTAGGGGTTTAATGACATATTACTGAAAACCATCCCTCTCTCTCTTTGAGTTTCTTGGTGAGTTATTCACTCACTCACTCCTTAGTCAGACATACCGGAGACAGAAGAAAGACCACAAGAAAACATCTTAGTCAACAAAATAAGTGTTCGGCCTCTTGTGTGAGCCTGTTGGTGTTTATCTACTTCCAGTGAACTTGCAGTGCTTGTTTGGACCTGCGTCTCTGAGCTCAGATGTATCACACAGATTGCACAGTGAGCAAGGGAGACAAAGAGTGTGTGTGTGACGGGGGTTTTTGTATAGTAAGCTGACTTGAGCAAGCAATAACAACAGTTTTAACCTACATATCCTCCTCCTTCAGCAGCCAACACACACTGAATTAACACAGCATGTTAAATTTATTATCTTTTCTTCATGTGACTGTGACATTATCCTGTTTACAAACTCTTAAAAACTAACACCAAATCCTCAAATGCCCCCATGATTTATGTTGAACTCATTATGGGAAACTTTGTTGTGGGGTCATAAGAAGGGATGAGAGACGAACTGAAAGCCAAATTAAACACACAATCTGAAAACACTGATGTCATTTTATTCACGATGACCCAGAACTCTGTCTAGACTATCGCAGCCAAAGACAACTCGCGGTCACAACGCTGGAAAAAGCAACATTTTCGGCAACATTTAAGTTCCTCAAAGCTTGAGTTTCAGATCTTCCTGTCACTGTCTACGTCTGTCCTCCTCCCCCTCTCTGTCTGTCCTCATGTCAACCAAAACCGCCACTATTTATCTTAACACATGAAAGGCCAGCCTATTCTTTCCACTGCCTACTGCTGGTGGTCTAAGACTGGACAAAGACGCTCTTAAAAGGACTAGTTAACCTTTTGGGAGAGAGAAGATCAATACCACTCTCATATCTGTCTGTTTGTGATTAAACAAACAAGATGTATCATATCAACTGGTGAGATTTAGAGGTGCTGGTAGACAGATTGTGATACCTTTGAATAGAGCCAAGCTAGCTGTTTCCCCCTGTTTACAGCCTTTACGCTAAGCTAAGCTAACCAGCCGCTGGCTCTAGCTTCATATCCCTCCCTTCCTGTCTAACTCTTGTCAAAAATGATATATTCCTCAAACAGTCAAACAATCACTTCTCATGCACATTTCTAGGTCTATAATTTTACTCTGGGGCTTTACTGGAATATTTTGCATGATTTACAGTTCAAAACACTCCTTATTTATCTTAAACTGGCTCTTTATGCAGCTCCTCAGTTCAGGCTCTGTCTCGAACAGGCTGTTTTAGCTCCTGTCTCGTTAAGGCCCGTCTTATCTCATGTCTTTACTTGAAATGGAAACTTAAACTCAAATACATCCGTAGCTGAAATCTGCGACTGGACAACGTGACAACAACCCATGGAGCAACGTTAGCAACAAAGGCTACGTAACAGACGGCCGTTTGTGGGCGTGTGCGAACAATCTGATGTCATCACGAAGAGGAAGTAGAAGTAACATTGCAAATAGAGCGTTCAGAGGGGGCTGAAGCCTTCGTTTTGATTTTCAGGGAGCATTATTACATAACTTCACCTCACGTGTTTGAATGTTTAACATGAACATCTGACGTCATACCAGTATAAAAATAGCAGAAAATCACAAAAAGCATAATATGTCCCCTTTAAGAATCAAATATGTCCCCATTTTGGAGTTCAAGGCTTAAACGTGTCTTGAATTGTGTGTTTCCACTGAGAGTTAAAGCAAATCCTCATCTCCACCACAAATTAAGTCGGGGGAATTACACCGAATTCCTTCTTTGGCGTCACTTAAACCTCAGATATCTCTCTTGTTCCACCATTAGCGCTGTTTTTCTCTTCAAAACCTTTCTCCAACAAGTGAAGGGGAAAGCAGGGGAGGGATGGAAACGCAGCAACTGGGCAGGACTACCTGGCCATCCATATACTGCCCGGGCACACACAGCTACTGTTAGTCATGTGGTGGGGCAGCGAGGCCGGAGAACAAGGTTCACTTATGATGACCTGCAGAGAGAGGCAGCTTATCCCCCTTCTCTCTGCCTCTGCATATCCCCCTCATACTCACTCGCCATTTCCTAAAGATTTCTCTGGATTATTTAAGGGTCTAGTTAATTTAATTTATCCTCTGTCTTACTCTGTGTCAATCTGTCTCTAACACCAACCAAATTTACTCTCTCTGCCTGACTGCCTGACTGCTGCTAGTGTGTCCTGTGGCTCCAGTGTGGTGACGCGTCTGCTTCTATAAAAACACTCCCCCCCACACCGTCAAGACCTCCACTTCTCTCCCCTAATCCTAAACTACTCCTTCACTACACACACCACCACCTCCACCTCCGGTTCGGACGCCAGATATCCCAGCATGCACCCCTCCTCCCTGGAACTAGCAGCAGCCACCATCAAAGCTTCTATTTATTGAGACTTGTACATGGCTGGTATTGTTGGCGTTGGGGTGGCTAGGTAGCGCTCTCCCTCCACACGACCATGTGTGGTCACAGGGCTGGCTGCTGGTTTGGTAAATACACCCCTGGGTCTGTTCAGTGTGTGTGTGAGTGTGGACTGACGTGTGGTCCAAATGTATAATGCTCAGTGAAACACAACCACCGTGATGTAAATGTTGGAAGAGGTCATTTTGGTGACGCGGCGTGATGTATACATAGATTCTGTGACCCCACTGTGACCTTACTATTCTATATAGAGCTGAAACGATTCATTGAGCGATCAATTAGTCGACTGACGTAAAATAAATCACTTTTTAAGCACAAAAGGCAAACATTCAATGCTTCCAGCTTCTTAAATGTGAAATAATGTTGCTTTTCCATGTCTTAAAGTATAGTGAGCTGAATATTTTTGAGTTTTTGACACAATTACTTGGTAAAAGGTATTTGAATATGTCAATTTGGGCTAATTGTGAGAGGCATTTTTCACTATTTTGCGATGTTTAATAGACTAAATGATTGATTGATTAATTAGGAAACTCACCAGCAAGATTTTGAAAATAACTACTCTAAAGATTTGGATATTTATTGATAATCAAATGGATGAAATACACGTTCAATATCCAGAAACTGAGATACGTATGCTGCCTGCAGCGCTGCATCGCTGCATGGGGCTGCTTGCAATCATCTTCTTCCTAAGATCAGAACAGCAAAATAAAAATCTGAGGGACGACTAAACCCAGAAAACTTACTTTAACACGGCTGTATTAACCTGCGTGTGGCCTGAGCAATGTGTTAAGTTTTTCCATGTTAGAAGAATACTTGTGTGCTGTGTGGTAACTTGATTAGAGAAAAGAAAACTCTACATGTGTCTACACAGAGTGCCAGGTCTAATGAATTAGCTTTTACTAGTTCTGCTCCAATCAAGACCCTGTGAGGTCTTGTGAGTCTTTGTTTTTACCTAATATACATCTGAAGAGCCTCTTCTACTTTTTTGTCAGTGTTCGGGCAATATTTTTTGTGAAATGGGACTTTAATGGGTCTTTAAATATAAATTTTCTTCTTCTTTTGCCTTATTTCTGTGCAGACTCAGTACATGTGAAACTGACTGAGCACTTGACCTCTTCATTCTTCTCGGTACTTTGGATAATTTGGAAATCCGCGACAAATAAGCACAAAATGGAACTAATAAAGGTTTTAAAACAAGATTTTGACATAAGGACTCTTTTCAAGAGAAGGTGTCAAGATCAGATCATGCACCTCCTTCGGTTCCCTTATCATGTCAGCTGATCTTATTAGTGCATATTCCTGAATACCTGAAAGGGCCCCAGGGCAGACTTGTACTTTAAAAACACAAATTTGCTCAATCAAGCGAGTATCAGCAAGTGAAAAATGTGACCATGTTGCTGGTGAGCATGTATGTGATGTATCACAGGACATGTGGCTGCCACCTTGTCCCACACAGTTAGTCACATTCTCATGACACTGAAGGGTGATGTGTTTTCCGGATGCACTATAAAAAAAAAAAAAGCAAACCACAAGTTCCTACAAGAGTTATAAACAAACTGAAGAAAAATTCCCTTGAGCATTTATAGCTGTTGTGGTAAAAAACAAAAGGATGATGACATTTTTATAGGAAGTTGAACTGATGTTGCGTTACTCAATACAGCATGTGAGTGTCTGAGCATAAATCTCACCAGGAATGAAGAGAAAAGAAAAAAAAAAGGACAGACAAAGAGGATTAAAGACAGCAGAAGATGATCTAAAGTGCAGAGTTACATTAGAGAGGGAGAGGTAAAGACATTAGAAAGACGAGTGGTAAAAGGAAAGTGGGGCGAGAGGGGTTAGAAGTATGGCTGAATTTAAATCCGAGGGACTGAGTCAGTTGTTCCTCTCGCTTGGTGCCAACGGAAAAAACAGAGAATTCTGCTCAAGAGTGGCTGAATCTCACATTGCCTTCATTTCTTAGCGTCTCTGACCCAGTTAGCACTCACACCGGAGCATTTACATATCTGCATGGTCAAATTATACTGACGCACTGCAACGGTATTTGGTAAATTGATATGAGAGTGATAAATACCTTTAGGATGGGTTATTGCACTATAGGAAACTGCTTTAATGACAAAAATTCCCTACAAACAACCAGTAATGGAAGTATTTTTATCTAAGTACTGCACTTAAGTACAATTTTGAGTATTTCCTCTGCAGGATACTGCTGGTCTACTGACTTTCAGAGGGGAAATATGCATTTTACTGCAATACATTTCACAGCTATAGTTACTTTGCAGCTGAATATCTTATATACAGAATATATAAGGAGCTTATAAAATATGATGCGTTGTTATAGAATAAATTTCCTAAAAGTATGAGAGAAATTAGCTCCATCTTGACCAGCTACAGCATCAAAATGATGAGTATCACTTTCTCACAATGTATAATTTCTAAAGTTTACAAGTTGTAATCAATAAGTTTTACAATCATTCATTAATACTTTTATGAATACTATTAAAAGTTGTTAAAATCCTTTTGGCTGGTATATCCTGCTTTGTAAGGATCCGTTCTGCATTATGAGTATATTAATGTTTGATACTTAAGTATATTTTGCGGAAAATACTTCTGAATGCAGGACTTTTACCTGTAAAGGAGTATTTTTACATTCTTGCATCGCTACATTTACTTCAGTAAAGGATTTGATTACTTCTTTTTTTTCCTGTTGAAGTGTTTTTTGGGGGAGTTTTTTGTTTATTATCTAATCGTGTAAGGATAGAGGGTGTCTCTGGTATGAAATGGAAACACTTCAGAAAAGTGCAACTACTTCAGGTTGTACTTATGTACATTTACTTTCCAGGGCCGCGTTTTAAGTGGCTGGCTGACTTTTTAAAGTTAGATTTGGGATCAGCACTTTCGGCTTTCAACTTTTGCCAAATCCAACCAGCTGAGCTCCAACATAAAGAGCAGTAAGAATGCAAATCTTGATCAGCATAGTGGTGAAAATACATCAGTCTTAGGGCCAAGACTCGCGACTCCGCAGTCACTAACATCACGGTGGAAACTTTTTCTGTTTGATGTCCTCTATTTATACCAAGGTGGAGCATTTTCTGCCGGTGTGTCGAGCATAGATAAGCTCCCTTTCTCCCTTGAAGTCCATCAGTTTCTCATTATGGCCGATCCAGTGGATTATTTTGACATTTCTTAAGTGACAGCCGCTGCCTGTAGGAGCAGCGTGCACCAGAGCTTGAGCAAGGCTTTTCTTTGATGCTACATCAACAAGTCAAGATAAAGAGAATTGAACCCAGATGTGTTTTGACCAGATCTGCCGGGATCACGAGACATGTGTCTCCAGATGGCAACAGGAAATCTCCGGCATTTTTTTCAGCCAGATATGGAGAGATCCTGTTTTAGACCCACTTGTTTTCATTGCTGTCCGCTTCCTCTGCTCACAAGGTCCAACTAAGCATTTTATTCAAGCAGAGAAAGGTTAGACAAGGCAAAACACGGTGAATGAAAACAGATGCTGGACGGCGCAAAGGGTACAGTACTTCACGAGAAGTGTTTTCATTTCAGAGAAAAAAGGGGAAGTCGTACTCCTCTATTGGTGGAGTTTCTCCGCTCACTCAGCATGGATTAAATGTGTTTAGCCTGTCAGAGTGAAGTCAGAGATGTTGGGCAACACTGATAAACCACAAAATTCCTCAAACTTCAGTCTCTGCTTTTTCTCGACCCTCCCAACCACCCTAAAAAGTGAGCTTCACCCATGATAATTTTACATTTACAGTCTATTACTTGTTATTTTGTCTTGTCTGTTACTCCTATTTCTCCAGTTTAGTCTACTTTCTCCACACACACGTCTATCTTTTGATAACAGGTTTCATATACAGCTCCCAGGTGATGTAATCCAGACCCCATAATTAAGGCTTATCCTCTTTCTGTATCTGACAACATCACACACTGAGGATAAAACTTTATATACATGACCTGCATCGGCGGATGAGACATCCACTCCTCATCTTGTGTGTCTTGCATTAAATGCTGCACACTAAAAACCGTCACACCGCTGTACTGATGTTGTCCAGCTGCTGTAAACAGTCATGTTTTCTCACTCTTATTTACAGACGTTCATCACTGTGTCGGTGTGTTACGCCACAGGGGGGGGACGCTGCCTGCGGCCTCTTATAAACTGTCTGACTTCTCGGAGTTATCCATCATGTCTGGCTTGACTCACACGCCAGGCACTTGTGGTCAGTGACTAAGGTCCTCCTTCACTCCTTTATGTATCTTGGGCCCACTCGCAGCTACAGCTCAGACTCTTGTATATCTTTGGTAACACTTTGAACCACCTAAAGCGACTTTTTGCTCTGTGAATCAATTTCCTATAACAGCTGGCTATTAGTGGAGCATCCTACATTTTACAGAGAAACACTTTATATCTTCACTTCCCGGCTATGACTGTATGTGACCTTATTTTTCCACGCACTTATGACCACCGGCTGTTATTGATGTTATCAACAAGGTGGACTGGAATGTTGCCGGATGAAGCAAATCTAAAATGTGCAGACAGCAGAGGCGCCCAGGATGTACCCGATCATTTTCAGAGCTGTAAGAGCCCTGATGACAAAATATGTTGTTCAGGTGACGGCTAATCTGCAGTTTAGTGTCTCCACACCGTGCAGACGGACCGCCTCACGTCCAGCTTGTTGTGAGTGCTGGACAAGCCTTCTCTCGGCCTGCTGTCTGTGCAGTCTACACAGGCAGATGAAAACTATTAACCCCCCTCCCCCGCGCCCCCACCAGTACCACCACTGCCCACTTTTCCTCAGAACAAAGCAGCTCAGCTGAGGTTTCTAAACTGTGCACTGCCCCTGCATGGTTGAATCCCCCCACCCCTCTTCCTTCTCAAGCCACAAGAGTTTATGATTTTTTTTCTTTCTTTTTTCCTTCTGTGGATGAAGTTTTATCTGTTGTTACAGTGGACACGTTTTAACAGGGAAAAAAGAGAGGTTAGGGGTGTTTGAAAGAAGGGGAATAAACATGTAGGAAACAGAAGTAGCAGTTGCAAGATGACAAAAAACACTTTTTGAAGACACTGCAAGTATGAGTAAGTGGTGTTGTGACGCAATTACAACAAAATGAGATCACTATAGTTCATGTTTTCTACTGCAAATCACTTTAAATGTATATTCTGGGATGTATTTTAGAATAAGATGACAAAAACAACATTTGAAATGGAGAAAATGGAAAATAAACATCGTTGGCACAGTATAACATGTATGGCACGCTGAATTTACGCACAAAAATCCTGTATTTTATCAATAAGCGGATGTTTTAAAAGTAAAATAACCGTTTTTTCCATCAGACTTACCTCTGCTTTCAGCACATTTGCAGTGACGGAGGTAAAACCAAAGCAGCAGAGCCCGCAGGCCACGGTGAGGAGCTGGAGGAGCATTTCTTGTATCTGCAAACTGCCTCCTCAGAGAAGTTCAGAAAACTATCTCTCTAAACAAGTCCCGCCGTGTCGACAGCAGACGATGAAGGAAAAGAAAAAAAAATCAAAGTACAATCGATCGATGCTACTCCGTTTTGTTTTTTTTGGTTAAAACGTGGCAGAAACGTTTTGTCGTATCCGCATGGGCACTTTTTTTGAGCGCACCGGGGCGGCTTTTCTGCGCAAAAGCGACTCTTCAAGAATCAGAGTCGAGCTGAAAACAACCAACAAAAAGCTAAAAGCATCGGGAGGCTGTGACAAATGCTCAGCTGTTGTTAACTAAAGCTTCATAGTTTGGCTTTCCTTTGGTAGGATTGTCTGCAGCGTGTGAGGACGTGGGCAGAGAGAGATGGATTTTCCTTTGGGTCCTCCTCCAGATGTGCAGGCGTATTTTTTTTTTTTTTTTTTTTTTTTTTTTTTTACATGGCTGCTTGACGACAGCTGACCAGGTTTATCAGATAAATGATACAGAGACACAGATATGACAGTTTGAAAGGATTCAGTAACATTCCTGGCAAACTGAAAAGATCTCTGTGGACTTTGTTTATGTGATTTACAGAAATTGACATTGCTGCACTTATTTTGACTCTATTTTAGGTTGAAAGACACATTTTCCACATTCAGAGAGGAAAAAGCTGTCAGATCATTCAAATAAAGTAAAAACATCCCGTCCTGCATCCTAACTTCACCACTCTAGTTAAGTAAAAGCCATAGCATTTGTTACTCCACTATGTGTAGCCTACTGGTTATAGTTACTTTTTGGATTTCATCAAAAAAAAATAACACATAATCAGTTTATAAAATATTATCAGTGGTGGAAAGTAACTAAGTACATTTACTCAATTTACTCTTTATTTCCATATGATGCTACTTTATATTTCTACTCCACTACATTTATTTGACAGCTTTAGTTACTTTTCAGATGAAGATTTGACACAAAAAAGCAAAGTTTAGAGAAAAGTCTGAAAAGTTAATCAAAATTTGTGTGACAGAAATTTCTTTTTTCTTCTTTTCTTTACCCGGATGATGTCAGTCACACTGTCAGTGGACGATTTTCTGCAAAAGGAGTACTTTTACTTTAGTACTTTTAAAGGATAGGTTCACAATTTTTCAAGTGTGTCTTAAAATAACAGTCAGGTGTCCATATGAACACTGGAAGAGGTTTTCCCCGCTGTAATCATTCCTCCTGTTCATACTGGTTATTAAAAGATCTTCTTCAAATGTGGTTTCAATGTAAGTGCTGGCGGCCAAAATCCACAGCGAGTCCACACAGTCATTTTGTGCAAAAAAGCATTTAAAAGTTTACGTGAAGCTTATATGAGGCTTCAGCAGTCAGAGTTAGTCACATAAAGTGGATATCTGCCACATTTACAGTCTTTTTAATGTCAAATTCCTCCTTTGTGTTTCCCTGTTGAGCTGTGGTGGATGTATAGTAACAAAAAGAGGAACCTTGGCACTAAAAAGACTGTAACCTTGAAAGATATCTACTTGATTTGACTCATTTGGACAGCTCATGCTTCAAACTGGCTTCAGATAAACTTTTAAATATATTTTTGCACAGAAGGAGGACTGTGGATTTTAACCCCCACTTACATTGTAAGTGCATTATGAAGGGATCTAGTATGAACAGGAGGAATGATTGTCGGAAGAAAAACCTATTCAATGTTCAATTGGGCACCTTATTATTGTTTTAAGACATACTTGAAAATCTGTGAACCCATCCTTTAAATAAATCTGTGTCTTTACTTAAGTAGGATCTTAAATGCCGGAATTTTAGCTATTTGTAATGGAGTAATTTTACACTGTGGTCCTGTAAAGGATCTGAGTACTTCTTCCACCACTGTATACTGTAAACCCTGTTACTTTAAACTTCTCAAGGAGCCCTGCCGGCAGGTCCTTTGCACCGTTTTTTAGTGAATTAAAACTCTTGTTGAATGAATGAACTAACCAACACTGACACCTTGTGTTGAGAAAGAAACACTGCACTTTTCACTCTTTTTGCAAAGCAGCTGCCGCCTGTAGGAATGTATGAGTTTACAGCGTAAATTGGGGTATAAGTAAGCATGGAAACACTTAATATGAAGAGAAAATATGAAGTAAAGTTTTATGACTAGATTAAAAGGCATTTAACGGCTGACGTCACAAGCCCCGCCCCTGACGTCATGAGCTGAAATGTACGGAAGTACCTCAGAACTTGTCAACAAGAAAGGCCGACTGACATGGTAACGACTCTTGTCCCTTTTTAAAAAATCATTTTATTATGTTTTTACCGCTTCTGACCAACATGTTATGACTTCTTCTTTTTCTATAACCCTCTGTGTCGTGCTGGAAACTTTTTTCTTGGGGTGTCGCCGCTTATAAAAACGCGACTAAACGAAAAACGAAGCGAGGGTGTTTAGCATTAGCATGTTAGCTCGCCAGGAAGCTAAAGGAACGACTCTCTCCTTCTGCTTCAAACCGAAACCAACTCGTTACGTTATATCTGGACATTATCTAAATACACAGGAAGCTAAACGAGGTAATAATCGACCTGAAGTAATAGTTTTATATTGCTGAGAATAATATCAAGAGTTTAAAAATGTTTGTTTAGCGAGGGAAACGCTGGCGTCATTGTTGAGGAGATTATGGGAAGGAAATAGTGCGACAGCGATGTGTTCAAGAGCAAAACAACCTCATAGAAGAGGCCTCGACAACTACATCTGTGTATTGTTTTCCTGCTAATACACACAAGGGCGTGGGTTTGGTTTTATAAATAGAAATGCAATGTAAACCAACTTATAATGATGGTAAGTTTCCTTTATAGAGACCTGATCAGTTAAGTTAAAGTACCAATACAGTAATGTAAAAATACTTAATTACTAGTAAAAGTCCTGCACGAAGAATCCTACTTAAGTAAAAGTACACAGGAGTTAGCAGCTTGATATAGTTACAGTATTAAAGTAGTGGTTTGGTCCCTCTGAATGATATATTATTATATATGATAAGTACCTCAAAATTGTACTTAAGTACAGTGTTTGAGTAAATATACTTATTTACTTTCCACCACTGGACCTGATACATTTATAATATTTCTTTGCATCTCCATTACAAATAACTTTGTGCTTTACTGATTTTGATTGATGCTCAATACTAGTTTCTTTTTTAGGAGAATTTAGGGCTGCAACTAACAATTCTGTTCATTATTGATTCATCTTTTGATTATTTTCTCGAGTCATCCATTAATTACTTTACTGGACTTTACATTTCTCGTTTAATCCCTGCACTTGTCGCTTTGATATATTTCACCAAACTAGACTTAACATTGTTCATTGCATTCAACCTCCACTATTACATAATTTAATTGTTTATTGCACATTGTCAGATTTAATTTTTACTCTTGTCACCTTCATATATTTAATTTCTTTGTCCAAAGCACAGTCTATCTTTGCTTTGTACAGTCAATATTTTATTTCAAGTTTTATTTTCTCATTTCAAAACTATCATTATTCCATTCTGTAAATAGATTTTAAATTTTTCATTTAATTTTTGCACTACTTTATTTATTTCATTATTATAATTATTATTACCTTATTTTTATTCTTCTATGTTGCGTTTATTGGAGCAAGCACCAAGACACATTCTTTGCATGCTTCATACTTAAATATACAATAAACAGATTCTGTTTCGTTATCAGAAAATGTCAATATCTGTTTCCTAAAGCCCAAGTTAACATCTTCAGATGTCTTCTTTTGTCCTGACCAACAGTCCACAACCCAAAGATATCTAGTTTATTATCATAGAAGACTAAAGAAACCAGAAAATATTCACATTTAAGAAGCTGAAATCAGAGAATTTGGAATATTTCCTTGTAAAAAAGTGATTCAAAGCAATTTAATCAGTTGTCAAAATAGTTGGTGATTAATTTAATCGTTGGCAACTAATTGATTTATCGTTGAAGCTCTAAGGAAAATATTAACTGTAAATTACCATATCACATAATTATGTGTTACTGTGTCATAATTACAAGATAATGGGTATTAACACGTTATTCTGTGACTCATCAGATTCTGTGACCTGATAACGGCGTTTAGCTATATTCATCATACTTAATAGCATCCTTTATTCTGATTTTATTTTCTCTATTTTATTGAATGTTTTCTCTTTTTTATGTATAAGGTACTTCATGTGTTTCTTATTCGTATCTTCTCTTCTTTCACTTTGCAGGTGATGTCTTCCTGAACAAAACCTCCTACAATGACCCTTTTCTGACATTTATTTAGCCTTTAAGTCTTCATTTTTTTTATGATTTCTGGTGTTTTAGAGGAGAGACATTACCACGATGACAGTCACTTTCAATTTCTTCGCCCTCCTACTTTTCACCATAACAGGCAAGTGAATCCACATTCATCCTTGTGTGTTTGTGTATCTGTCCAAAGCACCTACTTAAAATTTTTGTTTATTAAGCAAAGGGTGTGTTTGTATTTCTCATGTCACACAACATATACAATCTCATGCATGTTGATAAAACGCCTGCCTGATCTGTGCTGTTTTTTGCTTATTTCCTTTTACAGCGTGCAGCTGTTTTGAGTTTGCCCTCAGCTCTGGTAAGGACGCAGACCAGTCAGCACTATCTCATGTTTTGTCTGTGAATATCATAAAATAATAATTCAGTGACACATTCTCGTTACATAATATTCCTCTAACCCACAGGGTGTCATAGTGATAATCATAGCAAATGTGAACTGAGGCAGATCATATTTAACACCACTTTTACTGTTTTGTATATATTGAGCTTAAGAATTAATCAAAAACTAGTCAGGCTGCTGACATTTTCCTCCAAATCTTGCAGGTTTAACACTTTAACTTAACACTCTATGCTTCACAAACTGAAACTATTATGAATTCTGAACCTCTGCACCTTTGTCCTTCTATTTTTCAGACCACTGTGGGTACTCTCTTCAAGTGTTAGACAGCAAAGAGGGAGAGATTAGGAGTTCTGCTTACCACAGCTGGTCCTACCGCTTCGGCTCTACCTATGACTGCTGGATCATCAAGGGTTTGGAAGGAGAACCTGTCGTTCTCAGGTACAGATGCAGGGGGAGTTTGAAATACCAGATGCACAAGACAAACGCCACCCGACATAAAAATTAAATTAAATGATTCACCCCCCAGTTATTTGCTTGCACACACACTGCTAAACAAATCTCAAAAATGTCAACATGTCCCTCTGTATGGTTTTGTAAGTCGGATCCACTGCTGTACTTCCCCTTTGACTTTTTTCCTCCTCTCTTTCTCTAAATCCTTCCTCAGCTTCTCCCAGTTTTCAGCTCGGTGTAAGAAGGAATGGGTGTCTATAAGATCCTCATCTGGCGGTGAGCCGATTCTTCTTTGTGGCTCCAAGTTGCCGCAGCCAATGGAATTCCCGGGGGGAAACATTACAGTGACGCACCACTTCCTCCCGCATCTGTTCCCTGTGTCGTCGTTTCGGTTGAGTTACGCCAGAGGTGTGTTTCTATGGTGTTTTTTTGTTGAACAAATTGTGGAATTATGTTTTTTCCCATCTACTGTATACAAAACTTCCTCTCTTAACCTTTGTTTTAATTGTTCTTCTTCTACTCTTCCAGACACTGGTGAATGCCCATTAACATCTTTTGAATGCCTCGGAGGGCGTTGCCTACCCCTCTCCTGGCGCTGTAACGGTCAGGTGGAGTGTCTCGGGGAAGGCGATGGCCTCGGCTCAGATGAACAAGGCTGCGCTGCAGATGTGGACACCCCAGAAACCCCCAAGCACGGCAGCACGAAGGCAGAAGAGGACAAAGCAGAGACAAACACGGAGAGGAACAGCGACAGGGGCTTGGAGAGACACAAAGCCGCAGATAAAACTGAGAGCTCTGATAGGTCAGGGGACCGGAACTTGTCTGATCTGTGGGCACTGCTGAAGAAGAGGGAGGAGGAGGAGGCCCAGGTGGATCAAGAGAAGCCGGAGCCTCATAGGGTGCCTGTTGTGACGCCCACTCCTATTGAGTGGCCCTGCGGAGGGCTTCTCCAGACCTTCTATGGGACCTTCTTGCCCCCAGCCATTCGTGGCCCCCCACAGCTCTGTGTCTGGACTCTGGACCCCCAAGATTCCCGGCCGCTGAGGTTGGACCTGCAGCACCTGGCGTTGGGGCCCGGGGACACACTCACTGTCCGCAACGGAGAGCAAGGCAAAGGAGACGTCATCAAAATTGTGAGTGTATTTAACTGAGAAATTAATCTAATAATTATTAACAATTATATTAAAGGATCTTTTGGTGACATGATGTTTCCTTTGTGTACTTCGACAGATCACCAGCGCCTCCAATGGCAAACCAGTCCAAGTAGAATCCCATACTGGCCTGCTGTCATTGACATATCAGACTCTTCCCAGCTCAGAGGGGAACGGCTTTAACGCTACATTCCATGTCGGGACCTACTGCCCTCCCTGGGAAGGCCGGTGTGGTGGCGCAGCAGGAGGTTGCTTTACTCAGGAGCAACGCTGCAACGGGGAATGGGACTGTCCAGAGACGGGGAAGGACGAGGAGGGGTGCAGGGGCTGCAGTCTGAACCAGTTCGCCTGTGGAATGGCGGGGCAGAGGGCGGTGTCATCCAGCCACTTCGCTGGCAGGCCGGTGTGCTACCCAGTCAGTGAGAGATGCAACTACCAGCTGTACTGCGCTGATGGCAGCGACGAGAGGGACTGTACCGTGTGCCAGCCAGGGACCTTCCACTGCGACAGCGACAGGTTGGTGTACCCCGACTCAGAGAGGACAGTTGTATGATTTAGTTTTTCCAGCTTTTCAGTTCAGCTTCATTAAGAATTAACTAAAGTTTAGTTTTATTGTTGATTCTTGACTTTGGAAACAGTAGTTGACAAAGCAGTCGCACCTCAAGGTCTATTTCTGTAGCTGCTCCGAAGCGCACATGTTTCTCATCAGCAAATTTAGTTTGTTTTGTTGCTGTGTGACTGTAGATGTTCAAACTTTCCATTATTCTCATCCATGTTGACTTCAAAGTTGATGTTCAAAGTTCATTCTTGACCTTGGAAACAGCAGTTTACTTTTTTTTTACCATTTAGTAGCTGTTCAGCCACTAATTTTGTTTTGTTTGTAGATTGTTTTGTCACATTAGCTAAAATGGTATGTGTCTTTAGTATCAGGCTTCGGTGTGTTTTGGTTACAACCTAAGCGTGTGAGTCACAGGGTGTGTGCAGGCATGTGATCGTCTGACAGTCAGAATAGAGTCTTCTGGAGAATTGGACCTGATATCTGTGTAATTTATGGGTTTACAGTTGTGTTACACTTCAGTAAAATGAGACATTTTCACCTGAGGAATGTGCCTCATGTTTCAGTTTCAATTTATTGTTGCATTCAGCGTAATGACGATATGTATTTCAACCTAGGAAGTTAAGAATTGAAAAAATAAGCTCTATCTGATCCATTTAGAGCAGCAGATATGACACAAAGCTGCCTATGATGGGAGTTTTTATAAGGATGCATCTTGTGTCATCTCCTACATTAACTAATATAATGCTTAATCCATAACACCTTATTACATAATCTAATACACTATTTCAGTATCTCATTATGTGCTTTGGTTGCTGGTTTTACAATCCTGTGGTTTTATTGGTCACATCGCAAGTGAAACTAAACCTCTCTCTTATTATATTCCTTCATGCTCAAACACACAAATGACTCATTGTCCCGTCCGCAGGTGTGTGTTTGAGAGCTGGCGTTGTGACGGCCAGGTGGACTGCAAGGACGGTACAGACGAGCTGAACTGCACCGTCATCCTGCCCCGCAAGGTCATCACCGCGGCAACGGTGGGCAGCCTGGTTTGCGGGCTTCTGCTGGTTATCGCCATGGGCTGCACTTGTAAACTGTACTCACTCAGGACCAGGGAGTACAGGTAACATCATATACTTCTTCTTATAGTTTTTTATCTACTCTACCTGGTCTGGTTATTCTTCTGCTGCTCTAGCTCCTTCTCTATTTCTGTATTTTGTTTAGCGTCTGCAGGTTGCGTTAACCCGTCGTTGCTATCTTTACTGTACTGTACATTTACTGCCAGATTGACAACTTACTGTTAACCTTTCCTCTGCTCCGCTCACATTCACCGTCACTTTCCTGCTGCTGGCTCACTCATGTAACCTCTCACACGCCTCCCGCACAAAATACACACCGGCCTATTCCTTAAAAGGAGCTACGCTACCCAAGCGTTTCCAAAGCAATGCCACAGATGTTTACTCACGTTTCGGAACAACGCTGCACAGAGGCTCCCAAACGCTGGTATTTTGCTAACCTCAGTTGCTTTTGGTTGCACCGTGTGCCAAGGTTTTGGTCTCAAGAACATAGCATTGAGCTTCAGTAATTTGGGGAAAAGAGATACCTACGCCCAGATGTTCAAGGTTAAGATGTAAGATGAATCAGTTAAGATGGTTGTGCATTTGAACGTGCCTTGTCCTTTTTAGATAGAAATGATAAAATCAGTTTAAAAACTAGTATGTGTGATGTTAATGAACAGGGATCACTTCTCTTCATCACATAAAACATTTTTATACCTTAATAAGGCAATGTATCCTGGGAGATACAACTAATAAAATCCAAAATATTTAAAAGATATGTGTGGAAATGAGATAAGTGATAACATCCAATTATTTTTTTTACAACTCATTTTCCACTCTTGCCTGTTTAAGGGATAAAAAAAAGAAAAGTATGTATGTATGGTGTGTGTCCCTATAGACCGGCGGTGGCTTTAAGTTTTCCCACAGAGAGGCATTTGTCTTCCACACAGACACCATGAGACACAGCTGCCTTATTTACCCTCCTGGCTGCAGGTAATAAGGTGGACAAGACCGCTTAGGTGGGACCACAGCCATATGAAATAATAACATAAATCCCAATTAACCATTCAACTTAATGGCCTCTGTTACAGTGTGACGATGGTGACAGTCAGTGGTTTTACTTCATTGCAAAAGGATGTTCTGTGTCTGTGTCTGTCAAGTGCTTTAAGTGTGTGAATGCATCTTAACGTGTTTGTTTCCTGGCAGCATGTTCGCACCAATCAGCCGTCAGGAAGCGGAGCTGATCCAGCAGCAGGCTCCTCCGTCATACGGTCAGCTGATCGCCCAGGGCATCATCCCCCCAGTGGAGGACTTCCCGACAGAAAACCCTAATGAGGTGAGAGAGTTGAGCACCGCAAGACCTAGTACCTGCCTGCAGGGATACACAGTGCTGAAATGTTAACCAGTATCCTGAGTCCATTGTTGTTTTTTAACTGATTCCTGGTATTTTTAAAGCTGCTGACATGGTCGAGTATTTACATATAACAACATTACAGATAACAACCCAGTGCTGCTCACATGTTTATAAGCAACTATTACCTGATTCTGATTAGCTGATCATCAATCTGGTGTTGCATCTTTGACCTCCGTGTCCAGTTTTTAATCCTGACACAGGACACAGACTTATTTGGTAGCATCTTAACAGCACCATGAAATTATACTAATTTAAAGCCACAGTAATGCAAAACATCTTCTGCAGTCATAAAGGACCATTATAAATTATTTAAATGCTGTAGTTTGAAAGAATAGGGAAGTGGGAAAACCCCCGGGTACTAAAAACTGAAAATAAGGAGAAGTGAAGTGACAGTATATTCATTCATCAGAAAAGAGGCCACGTGCAGTGTGTTGTCATCTAAGCTGTCTCTTGTGTCATCTGTCTTAAAGTCATGTGCTTATTAATCCCCAGCAGGCTGAAGGCCGAAGCAGGGAGAGCTTTAAGATAGAGCCATTGGTTCACTTTAAGGTGCTCTATTAGTTGGTGCAGACAGCTGAGGTGGTGAGGGGGTTGGAAGGATTAAAACAAAGCACGCTCTGTCTCTTGGTATTCGCCCAAACCACCTACTCTGCTCTCTAAACTTAGATCAGTGTCTTGTGAATACAAAGCCATAGTAGATGAAATGATTTTAATGCTGATTAGGAGGAAAGTGACAAATATGAGTTGTTGCTCTTCCTCTACTACAGCTTCTCTACTCTTGACTTCTTATTTTGTTTGCATTTATTACTCCTGGTTCTTGTTTCTGTTCTGTTTCCTTGTTTGCTGCACTGCTGTAACATGTGAATTTTCCCTCTGGGCGTCAATTAAGTCTCATCTTAATCTCGTTCCTCCATCAGACTTCATCCCTTTCTCTGAGGGGGATTCTCCAGCTCCTCCGCCAGGACGCCGTCAACTCCCCGCACCGCAGACGCAGGCCCCGATTCATCCGCCGAGCCGTTCGCCGCATGAGGAGGTGGGGTCTAATCCCCAGACCTCCCTCCAGACCCTCTCAGGCATCAAGCTCCAGCCAGCAGCAGGCAGACGCCGCTCCACCCGGTCAGACGCCGGCTCACTCCGCTCCCACCAGCTTCTCGTCGGCTGTGGAGGCGGTCAACCAGCCGGTGCCTCAGAAACTTGGCTTGTTGGGTCAGTCGGAGCAGCAGCAACAGCGCGAAGCACCGTCTCCTCTACCGCCGCTACCGACGCCGCCTGTCGCTTCCCCGCCTCCACCTCCGTACGCTCCCCCAGCTCCACCCGTGGCCACTCCCCAAACTCCCCCCGTCGCCGTCCCCCCACCGAGCAGCCCCTCTCTGGCCTCCATCTTCCACACACTGGGCCTGAGCATCTCCCTCTTCAGAGCATCGCCCTCATCCTCCTCCACCAACTACATGCCCCTCTCCATCTCCCCGTCGTTCTCCTCCTCCTCGTCCTCCTCGGACGACGAGGTGCTGCTCATCCCGCTTTCTGAAGACACCACTTCAGAGGACGACGTGCCCATGCTCACCTGAACGACGCCAGGACTTCCTCACCCACCCTGCAGCCCCCTCCCACTCCCCCCTCACCTCTACTCTTTCTCCTTTACTCACTGATAATAACTGAAACCCAGTCTTTCCACATATGTTTGAACTTCAGCACAGGAGTGGCCCACGGCGAGACTCACCCTCACTGTGCAAGTCTGGTGCCTTTTTGAAATTGCTTTGAGTTGGATTTGATGACTTACTGAGTCAAGTATTCTACTTTTTTTTTTTTTTTTTTTTTTTTTTTTTTAAAGACCTCCTTAAGAAAGTATAAGTTTTAGACGAAAAGCAAGGCTGACGTATGTTTGTGAGTAAGCGTCGGTGAGTATTGGATGTGCACTTAATTCATGCTAGGCTGCACATTTGAAGGTAAACTTTTGCACAGATGAATCTTCCCTATCCAGATACTGAGGCAGGCGACTGTCCAACCGAATGAGTTTTTAGACAACACGACGGAAGGCAATCGTGTTTGTATGACTGCAACTGTGTGAATGCATTTGCATTTTTAGTCTTACGTAGACAGTGGAGTATGTTTGTAGATGTGGATTGTCTCCACATACTTCTGCCACTAACATTGAGTCTCATGTTATATCAGATATTATAGAGGAGAAAAAAAAAAAAGAAAAATCCCCTATTTAAGTGCCTTTTGAGGAGTTTCCTGTAGATGGTTTGAGGAGATTTAGATACACGCTGCACACCCAAACACACAGGCACACGTTTTTCCTCACATCAAAGCACGCATACACACACATCAATGGCTTTATTATAACGTGAAAAAACTGCATGTCTACTCTGCAAGCTGGCAATAACTTTTTTGGGACCCTCCTCCGGTTTTTAGTGCACATAGCAACATAATCGCGTGTTCTGGTTATACAGGTGTGCACCCTTCCCAAGTGAATGTATGTAGTCTCAAAAGCAAACGTGTCAAAAGACAATCTCTTAGGTGCCTGATTTTAGGATGTGTGTGTGTGTGTGTGTGTGTGTGTGTGTGAGTGAGTGTGCGGTGTGTACACAGCGCCCTAGTGATGAAAGGGGCCCCGAGTTCACAAAACAAACTCAACTTGAATCTTCAACCCCTGAGGGGAAGCGATCGCATTCTTGTCACATTTTGACACAACAGACTTGTGGTGTGCCATTTGTATTATTGTACATTTTATGGTGTTTTTATTTCAGCAAGTTCTTTTTTTTTTTTTTCTCTCTCTCTCTCTCTTTCTCTCTTAAGTTTGTTCAGTTTTGCTTTGTTGAATGTATTAGGGTCGATGTGGAGTAGCTGGAAGTTTTAAATTTACAATATAATGAGGTAAATAAGAGAGAAAGTGATTTTATGATTTTATTAGGGTCAACTTCACTGTATATAAGTAAAAATGTGGCTGACATTAAACAATTTGCACTTTTAGCTGTTGGGTATTGAGTGTTTTGTGTGTGTTTGTGTGTGTGTGTGTGTGTGTGTGTATCGGGGGTTAAGTGGGTGAACAAAATGCAGGAAAGAAAGGACCTGACACCTTAGTAACAGATGTTGCATTGTGCTTTGTATTCAAAAGTCCTGTAAAAATTCACACAGACTCCCGAGAGAGTTCACATCTTCACTCTGGTGAGCCGGTTAAAGATCAATGTGCAGTAACGTCTGAACATAATTAGAAGCTCTCTGCTCTGAGGTTCGGGACTACATGGATGGATTGAGGATCCATTAACCTACAAGGTAATTATATCAGCCACTTTGTGCTTAATTGGTAAATCTGCTGCGGGAGGGTTGCTGATGTTGAATTTTTCATTTTATTGTTAACCGCTGTCTCGGCAGGCCTCATTCTTTTCTAGCAGATCTACCCAAAGTGAGACTCGCTGGCAGAACTGACTGATCCTGACAAGGGGAAAAAAACAATTTATTGAGGTTTTGATTAAGCACATGGAAATGTTTGCATGTTACACCCACCTTTTTAAAGCCCTCAATAAGCTGTTAAAATTGTAATTTTGATAAATGAAAAGGACAATGTGACAATGTTTAATACTGTATGCCTTTTGTGACTTTGTGCTTAAAATCGCTAATGCAACATACAGCAGGCCTTGGCCACTAAACAAGCTGGCTAAGCAGACTGATGTTGGATGTACTTCATCATGATTGATTGAACAACACATATGCAGAATTTGACCACACCTGCAATCAGTTCAATATTTTCAGTTGAGTTCAGTTCATGTTTGCATTCAGTTATTGAACAGCTTACATTACCTACAAGACATCAGCATTGTTGTACACAGGATGTTAGAAATACTGAGGTCACAAACAAAACTCATGTTTATTCAGTAAACTAACAATTTTATATTCTGTAATTTTTTATTACCAACATGAAGGTTTAAATGCTGTTGTAAAATTTTCTCCACACAGCATTATCATTAACAACTACAGAACAGAATTATTTATTATTTGGCCTGAAACTTGTCACATTTAAATATACTTAACTGAGGCCAGCACATTAGTTTTTTAAATTTCTTAATATAACTTCTTCTAAATGTCCCAAAATCCCATAAAAATACAGAAATCATGACCTTAGTGACCTTAACTTTCCATCCAAATAGGTTTTACATAATTAAATTAAGTTGTTAAGGAGCACGCAGGGAATAATAGATAAAAAGAGAAATGGAAACCTCGCATCATTTTGTATCTTAACATCATGCTGCTCAGGAAATCTCTTCAGGCAAAATGTCCAACAACTAATCCTCGTCCTCACTGTGACCCTAAAATAGGTTCCAGCTGTAATTATGACTTTACCTCCATCCCAGAGACTCTGGGTGGGGATGCTGGTGGTGCTCGTGGTGGTGGTGGTGGTTGAGCTCCCTGGAGCCCTGCAGAAGTGCATCTTTGATGAGGTTCAGGCTCAGGTCAGAGTGGTCGGAGCTGCACCCATCGACCCAGACAGCCCACCCAGACTCAGAGCCCTGACCGGGCAAGTGCACCGATCTGAGCAACAAACTGCTCATCCAGGACTGAAGGCATCAGCTCTGCAAGCAGTGAATCAGAGGAACACCCTGGAAGAGTTAGCCCCGCCCACTGCTGCCTCCCCACAGCCAATCAGGATCCGGACCTGGATTCCAAGAGAGAGTGCCAGCCTATCAGAGGCTGAGAAAGACAGGCTGGATGCAGCTGTGAAAGAGGCTGTGAGGATGGTGTCTTCTTTACTCTCAGGTGATGAAAGACACACACACTTGTCACCTTTGAGGTATTTACATAGAGGTTTGTGCCCCTGAAAAGTGGCTCAAGTCATACCCACACACAGAGACTAACGTGTATGAAATGCTGACTTTTGACAGTTGACAAAGTACCGGGCCCTTTGCTGCTCAGCAGAGACATCAACAAGTACTGCAAGTTTCTATGGAGGAACTCAAGCACTATTAACTACAACAGGTTGGTGTCTGTGTGTTTGTTATCAACTGAAAGTAAAGAAGACACCATCTTCGTGCCGAGTTGCAATCCTTCAAAGACACAAGACAGATTAAAATTACAATTTTTAGTCTACATATCGATTCACAGATTTATATGTTTTAAACTGATGGAACTGAAATGTCCACACATCCTATGAGAGCACCATTTTCTCAAATAGAGGGTTATATAAACTTTCTGTTACAGCAATAAAAATCACCAGAAGTGACAGAGTAACCTTGATCATTTTTGATCTGTCAGCCCTCATTAATACTAGATAAATTAGGTGAATTAGTACAAATATGTCTCATATGTGATGACTTGTCTCTCCCGTTTCATTGTGCACCGTTGAATGAAGGAGAAATTTTAATTAAAGTGTACAAATATATAGTTAAAATGATCTTCTTGCAGGTGTGGTAGAGCCAACAACAACTACAGATCTGAGACCTGTCTGGATGTGACAGTAAGTATTAGTCTGACTTAGTTTTTGTTATTTTTGCAAGCTGAAAAGTACATTGTGCACCTGTATGTGCTCCTCTTCTCTTAATGACACAAAAGAAGCATCTTTTTTTTTCCATCCCTGTCACTGTCAGATCCCAGATGATCATCTTGCTGGATGTGATGTGTATCCAGAGGCAGATTCACCTCGCAAGACTGTTCTCAGACCTGAAGGTGCTGGACTCCCTGACACCGACTTCCTGCTTTACCTCCACATACAGGCCACCGACAAGTGTAGAGCAGAGGTGAAGACTCACTGAAAACATTGAGATGATTGATATCAAATCTAGAGCTGCAGCGACTAATCGTTTCATTGAGAAAAACAGATTAAACGATACTAAAAAAAATAATTGCTAGTTGCAGCCTTAATCAAATCATTTGTTCGTAACAGACTTTACTGTGTGAATGGATGTGAAAGTAATAATCTACTGTTTGGTCACATTGTAAAGTACTCATTGCTGTGACTTTTTTGCACTGTGATATTTTCATTATTGATTCATCTTTTGATTATTTTCTCGATTAACCATTTAGTCGTTTGGTCTGTAAAATATCCGAAAATGGTGAAAAATGTTGATAACTGTTTCTCAAAGCCCAATGCGGTGTTCTCAAATATTGTGTTTTGTCTTGATGAACTGTCCAAAACCCAAAGATATTTACTTTATTATCATAGAGGACTAAAGAAACCAGAAAATATTGATATTTGAGAAGCTGGATTCTGAGAATTTAATTATTTTTTTTCTTAAAAATGACCCAAAATGATTAATCGATGATCAAAATAGTGACAAATAGTTTTTTTTCTTATATTTTCATGACACTTGGGTTTCTCTAGGTGGTGCTGTTTGGTTATAAAACAACATTTACTTGACAAAAACTAAAAAACTAAAATGGGTGACTTTCTGTACATTAGAATACATTTCCTGGAATTGGAGACAGTTATTCAACACCATAAACTTTTATAGAACGATGATAGGTTGATAGAGAGATGAAACATCCTTTTTTGTATAAAAAATTGAGCAGATTACATCTTTAAACTTTATGAACCAAGATAAATGTAAAGTTTCTCAGAGTTTTCAGTCATAGTTTTAACTTTTCTCATGCTACCTTCCTCCTTACTTTCTGTCCACCCAGACTAACGTGTTGGCGTATGCTGTCCACTGCCGGATGGACACCCATGGTCGACCTGTGGCTGGGGTAGTGGTCATCTGCAGGGAGAGACTAACAGGAGCCACATACAGTCACCAGACTACTGTACAGGTACGATTAACAATTTATGCTTTTGAAGAGAATACAATAGTGATAGGTAAAAATTACCAAATAGACTGAGGTTGGTTGAAGTCAAGCGTCTCTTTAATCCAAACCAAACATATATTGTAGACACGGAGAGTACGCAGAGTCTCCGTGGAGAATTCTGACAAGACAAAGGAAAGTCACTAGTATATATTGACGGCCTTGATGCCCTGGGGAGGCACCTCTAGTTGTTTACAGATTCCTTCTCACAGACCTAGACAAAGCTTTACAGAGCTCTGATGATGATGACCATGATGTCCATATGTCTATTATAGTGTTCCCCTGAAGGCCCTGCTACCAAACATATACATACATATGACCATACCTACTTAACTAATACATGGATTTTTCTATCATTTCCCCCCTGTTTATACTTTGTGAAACAAATGAATAAAATCAAAAACATAGAAAAAATGTATAGTGAGAACTAAATGTGTAATTGATTAGGATATTCGTAATACAGGATAAAATCAAATCAACATCAAAATCATCATGAATGAACATAGATATAAGATTAATGGTTACATGATAAAAGATTACAATCATAGTGAAATCAATCAACATCAACTATGCCTAAGTCAGTAATTAATTGCTAATGATTAATAATGATTAATAATTTTGACAATTTCGGTTATACCATCATAATTGATGAAAATGATCAAAATACATCACATCAGTAAGTTACAACGTTTCCATCAGAATCATCAGTCAATATCACTTCTCACGATTTTCAATATTAACGTCATAAAGAATCCTTCTTTTGTAACATTACATCACAGATCCAAAAGTAGAAGTTGCTCTTGATATCTCGCTTCCTGGTGCATGACCATAGCTACAGACTTCTTTACCAGTGCCTTGATAATGGGAATGATGCAACAAACACTTACAAAGATCAGAATCAAAAATGGGGTGACTGGAGCCAATAATTTCAAACAAACAGCGTACCATGGACCGGTTACGAACCAGGACCTGTCAAATTTTGAGTCATGATCAACAGCATCACGCAATGAGGTCAGATTGGCAATTGCCTGCTGAATGACTCCTCCCTCATCATCATTAGCAGGGATGTATGTGCAGCATGAGGCACCTACGAGAGCACACACACCTCCAGTGGCTGCAGTGAGTTGATCTAGCACAATGCGGTTCTGAAGGGCAACGGCCCTGAGGCCTCTCAACTCCTCCCGTTCAGCCTGCCACATAGCCAACATAGTGTTTACGAACCCAGAGAACCTGTAGTTCATAGTTTCCATCCTCAGCATCACTTTACCCACTCCAAGAGACGGGAAGAGTGACAGCATGACTTTTTCACCCGTGGACCACAACTTATGGTCTTCTGGAACATTAGAGCCCCAGACAGGATCATGCGGCTGACTTACATCTCTCCTCATACGCTGCTTACCTGGAAGTTCACCAGGGTGGGGCATAGCTGAAACAATGAAGGAATGATCAGTTGGCTCCACAGCCGCACAGCGACCCACCCAGCCAGGAGGAAGGTGAGCATACATGTAGTACCCACAGAGAAACATTACATCAGTCTGTGGATATGTCCCAAGGACGTCTGGCACGGTGAAGTAAGGTGCACATGCACTGCCCATCACTACCTGTGAATAATTTAGAGATGCTCTGCCAATATTCAAGGTACAAGGACTCGAAATAGTGGAGCAGAAAAGTTTTGGGATCTTTCCTACTTTCACGGAGGAGGACTCAGACAGAACTAATTTTTGAGCAAAACAATCCAATTTAATTTCGGGTCTCAAATGGACCGGCCCAAGCAAGGGTTCACTCCCAGCACTGAGAATCTTAAACCTAGAAAACTTTCAACCTGAAGAAGGTCATAGTGCTGGCAACACATTTCCAGTTGCCCTAAAAACTGTTTGATTTAAAACTGATGAGTCAACACTAGAAACCAAGATATCAGGAAACAAACTCTTTAAGTCTTTAACAGGTCTAGGGACAACATGGGGGTTGTTTGTAGCAATCGGCATATGGCTGCACACATAGCAATTAGAGTGGTTCTTGGATTCAGCAACATACTTGGCATAGGAATACCAAAAGTTAAGTGTGTACATGGTGGAGTGTGATTTCCTTGCAGAGATCATTCTCAGCCAGACATCCTGAGCGTGGCTGATGACATCATCTTCCATAGACAGGGCCCCTCTGAGCAATGATAGATAAGGACGAATAGTAGGGAAGAACCATATGCAGATTGGTATCATCAAAACAGTCACACAGAACAAAACAATCATCACTCTTTTGCACAGTAACCAATAATACCACCACTGTAGGAAGGATATGGTTGCTGGAGTCTCCTGTGCTGGTGATGGAGGTTGTCTGTTCCTCTGGGACGCCATGACTTCAATATTTCCCGAGTCCACCAGGTGGCAGCAGCAGCCCGAAAGCCTTTCAACTCCTAAATCCTCAGGGCCCACTTTGAAAAAACACCGAAATCTTCACCGGTTTGAGACGACACTGCACCTCTATCTGCACAGCGCCCCCTGTGTAGCCGGACTTACAGGTCACCTGAGGAGTGGCTGAGAAGGCAGTACGGACCCACTACTCACTCACCGGTGGCACTCGTTTACAATGTGTCTTATGTACCCACGTGGTTCGGCCCTCAACTCGAACTGCTGTTGGAGCGGTCAGTAGCATGGTATAAGGCCCCTCCCACTGTGGCTCAGTCCACTTTTTCCTCCGGAACACCTTGATCAGGACCAGGTCCCCTGGCTTGAGATCTGATTCTGGTTCTGGAATAACATCAAACAAATATGGTGGTAAAACATTTACACGCAATTGTCTATGACATAAGGTTTTTCTCATAAAGTCAGCTAGACTGTCCTCAGCTTCTTGAGCTGGTGTATGTCGTAGTTCAGGAATTTGGTAACTTCTCCCAAATAAAACCTCGAAGGGTGACAAACCATCTTTGGTAGGTGTAATGTGCATTGCTGTTAAAACCAAAGGTAGACAGTAAACCCAATTTTTCCCAGTCTCTGCCATTGCTTTTCTCAATTTACTTTTAATAGTTTGATTAGTCCTCTCCACTAAGCCTGCTGACTGTGGATGATAAGCACAGTGGTATTTAACCTGTATCCCAAGACTTTGTGACATTTTAGTAATCACTGTATTTACAAAATGTGTTCCATTATCACAATAAATTTTTTCTGGTATTCCAAAAGATGGTACAATATGCTTACACAAAGCCTTTGCAACTGCTATAGTGTCTGGATTTCCAACAGGAAATATTTCAACCCATTTTGAAAACTTATCCACAATCACTAATGCATATTTTTTCCCTTCACATCTATTTAACTGGATGAAATCCATCTCAATGTACTGAAAAGGATACACAGGTTCTGGAAAAGAGCCTGATTTAACCTTATAATTTCCCTGTGGATTGTTCTTTGCACAAATCAAACATTGTGAGCAATATTTTTTGAAATAATTCCCCAATCCATATGCTGTATACGTTTGTTCAACTAAGCTCACCATCCCCCCTGACAAGACATGAGTGACTCCATGGCTCGTCATAGCTGCATAGCGATAGAGAGACTTTGGTAAAATTGGTTTACCTGCAGGTCAAATGTAAAGACCATCTGCGTCTTGACTAATTCCCTTAGTCTTCCAAAACTGTTTTTCTTGTTTAGGAGAACTATGTTGCATGTCCATTAAAAGGTCAGTGGCTACTTGAGCTTTGTCAATCTGTACAGAGAAAGAATGACTAACACTCTCGCGAGCTGCTTTCTTTGCTGCTTCATCTGCCTTCCTGTTCCCACGAGACACACTGTCTGTATTGTTTGTATGTGCCACACACTTGCAGACAGCGACCTTGGCAGGCAGCTGTATTTCATCAAGTAATTTCAACAATAAATCCTTATGTGTTACTGGCCGACCTGTGGATGTTATCATTCCTCGATTCCTCCACTACTGTGCAAAGGTAAACAAAGTGGAAAAGGCATACTGACTGTCTGTCCAGATCGTGACCTTCTTATCTTTCCCTAACCCGCACACAGCTGACAATGCAACTAATTCTGCTGCCTGGGCAGAGAAATTAGAAGGCAAAGCTCCAGACTCTAAAACTTCATGCAATGTAACTACAGCATAACCAACTCTGTTAATCCCATCTACATGTTTGCTTGCAGAACCATCTACAAACATCACAATGTCTGCATCAGGTAAAGGTGTGTCAATCAAATCAGCATGAGGTAGGGTTAATTCATCGGTAATTGCCACACAATCATGAGGAATCCCTTCTACAGGTGTTGGAAGGAGCGTAGCTGGATTCAAAGCCGTACATCTCTCAATGGTCAAGCTGGCCTAACAATGTGGCTATGCAAGACAAGTGTCTTGCTGGTGACATGTGTGAATGTTTGTGCTCCAGCAATAGCAAAGAGACAGCATGTGGCACTCTAAGAGTCAGTGACCTAAACAAAACTAAGGCAGCTGAGGTCTGCACTGCCATAGCCGCTGCCACCACCGCCTGCAGACATCTGGGCAGGGCTCTGCTTACTGGGTCAAGTCTGGAGGAATAGAAAGCAACAGGTCTTAATTTATCCCCATACTCCTGTAACAGGACAGATGTCATAAAACCATTTTTGCAATCCACTGTTTGTATGAAATCCTTTTTCATGTTAGGCAAGGCAAGTACAGATGAAGAAGCTATCAACTGCTTTAACTTTGTGAAAGCCTGCTCGCCCTCCCCAGTTCACACCACCTTATCTGAAGCAGCCATTGCTTTACAATAAATCATATTCTGTAATGGTTGTGCAATTTCGGCATAATTAGCAATCCATAACCTGCAGAAGTTGCAAGTACCAAGAAAAGACATCATCTCTCGCTTTGTTGTAGGCTGTGGTAACTGCAGAATAGTTGTTTTTCTCTGTTCATCCAACACACGGCCTTCAGGAGTTAGCGTGTAACCCAAATATTTCACCTCCTGACTCCACAGCTGGAGTTTAGACTTAGAGACTTTAACACCAGCTGCAGCTAGATATCTCAACAAGGCCAAAGTCATGTTTTTGCACTTTTGCTGCGAGCTAGAAGTCACAAGAATATCATCAACGTAAGTCAAAATCTGAGACTCCTCTTCAGGAGGTTCAAAAAGGTCAATACATTTTTTAATTTCTTGTGAAAAGATAGTAGGGCTATCTCGAAACCCTTGAGGAAGCCTTAAATATGTCAATCATCTGTGTTTGAACGTAAACACAAACCAAAACTGTGACTCAGGGTTTAAAGGAATGGTAAAAAATGCGTTTGCCAAATCAATCACTGAATACCAAACATTAGTGGGTTTTATGTTGTTCAAAGGAGTGTAGGGGTCTGGCACGTTTGGAGCTCGTGGAACTACAGCTCGGTTCACAGCTTGTAAATCATTTACTAACCGCCACCCGGAAGTAGGTTTTTTCACAGGCAGAGTCAGGACAATCAACTAAAACCCCTTGTTTTATCAAACTGTCTATCACTTCTGAAATACCTTCCTCAGCTTCCAGCTTCAAAGGATATTGTTTGACAAACGGTCTATAAGAGCTTTTAGGTTTAATGGTAACAGGTGTGGCAGACCGTAACAACCCGATATCACCATCTTTCCCTGTACTCCACAGTTCAGAAGGTAACTCTTCTAACTCTTTTTCCTGCTCCTCTGTCAACAAACACACTTTGTCCTGCAATGATCACAAAGAGGGCTGCAAATGAGTTGTGGCTGCTCCCACTGTTACCCAATTCAGCGCCTTCTTGTACAGACCATGTCTCTGGTGGAAAAACACACCGTTCCCCCCTGACTCATGCTGCACCCAACCTTTTAAGGCCCTCTCCCCCAACTCCACTAACGCACCGACGTCCGTCCAGTGCGTCCTAGGGGCCTTAGCAAGACCAATATGGGGCAGGGAATGACCTCTGTACACTCTGTCCAGTTGCTCATCCCCTTTTACTGAAAAACCAGTTACTGGATCAGTTAGTTTTGTTTTTTCTGTCAATCTCTCCGACACATGATGTCCTGAAGCTGACACTACTGATAGTTCTTGTTTTGTCAATCGAATACTGTCAGGCAACTCTTTTTTCTTCAACACAGTTTTGCAAGCTCCTGAATCACACAAAAAGGTACACTTTTCTCCCCTCACCAGCAGAGTCACAAAAGGTTTGTCATCCCACTCAGCTAACATTACTTCAACAGATTCCAAATTTAGCACTTCTCCTTGCGATAGAAACTCTGATCCCTCCACTCCCTCAGAATCATAGTCAGCATCTTCAGGTTTTGTTTTCTGTTCTGTATGTGTGTGTGTGATTGCATGACCTGATTCTGCAGGGGAAGCTAGTCAGAAGTCCTGCTCCTCATCCTTCTCTCTGTCATCATGTTCTCTTTTCTCTCTCCGACCGCCTCCACGGCCCCCGCGTCCTCTCCTGCCCCGTCCACCGCCTTGACCTCCGCCCCGCCCGGTGTCCGCAGCTGGCATGGGACTTCTGCATTCTCTGGCGATGTGGCCCCTTTTCCCACAGCGATAGCAAATAATTTCCTTCCTGCGGGACTCAGAAGAGGAAAGGCAACCATCATCATTCTCACCGTCATTATGAAACACCTTTACTTTTTTGTGTTTCTTGTCTCTATTTTCCAGAACTTTTTCAGCGTGTTTAGCATGTGCGAGAATAACCCTTCTCTGCTCTCCTTCCCATCCGACCAGATGTTTTTTTATCCAATTTGCAATCTGTAGTTTTAAACCCCTCAGAAGGCGGGATGTTAACTGCGACTCGTAGTGTGGATTAACCCCATCTCCGATTCGCGGCTCCAGCCCACTGTGTCCATTAAATGCTTCCGTGAGCCTGGCAGCATATTGTGCTACTGTCTCTTTTTCCTCCTGTACCACAGTATCAATCTCAGCCCAATCATTTCTCCGGCCAAATGTTTCCTGAAGAGTATCTGCCATTTGGTTCAGCTGTGGACCGAGCCCGAGCGCTCTATCTCGGTCCCACAGGAGCGGCTCCCCGTTTGCCCCCATAGGTCTCCAATCAACATTTACAGTCGCCCAATCAGTAGTCAAACTTTGCCTGAGACAGTTAGTCATTTCTTCCCCGTTTAGCCTATAGCTATTATACAGCCCATATATTTTATTGATGTATGCTTGCACATCTTTACGTGGATGAGGAATCCCATCTACTGCCTTTCTCAAGTCCTCCTTTGTCCAATTACAGAAAACAGAATCAGGTTGCCCTTCCCCTTGTCTGGGATTCGGCAGTTCAATCAGTGGCGCTACTAAATCGGACAGTTTTTTCTGTGACAGGTCACAATGTTGTCTGGTTCTGCTTGATATCGGAGGATCTGTTGCAGACCTCTCCTCCCCACTTAATTTGGTCAGATCAGGATAGAGAGATGGTACTTTCGGAGCATCAGGTTGAACTTTTTGAGATACAGGGATATTCAGGCTCAATCTGTTTAAACCCTCTATGATTCCACTTATCTGTTCCCAAGCTGCGGCTCCTTCCTGGTACGGTGGCGGGGCACGCTGTGTGGTCGGAGGCGAGGATGACGCGAGGCCGGGGATCGGAGCGGTGTCCTGTACCTGTTTAACAACAACAGAGTGCAAGACAACAGAGCTTGCCACAGCATTAGTTCCATCATCATCTTGTTGTTTTACTTGGGCCATAGACATCTTTGCCTGTTCTAGCCACAAGTATGCCTGTAACAGCCCTTCCCTTTTCTCTCGTTTTTCATCCCCTTTGCACGCCTTGGCTATTTCTTCACACAGTTTTTTACAGTCCTCTGCATACAGTCCCCCTTTAAACTTATATTTCTTCTTCCATTTGTCAAGATACTGCACGCTCTCTTCATTCATCGTGTACATAAATTTTGCATCCCCCGGCCACCCATTTTTCGGGGTTTTGCTTTGATTTGTACCCATACTTCACCTTTTTTTTCTTTTTTTTTTGTTTGTAGTGACTTTATCTCACTATTTTCCCTTAACAGCCAACCAGTTTGTATGGAATTCACCCGAGCAACTGGCCCAATCAGTGAAATGTAGACTTTTGTTGTCACCGTTAGGTTTCCAGTCTCCAGACAATTTGTTGACACCGTAAGGTTACCCTTGTCTGGTTATTTCACTGAGACACTGTTAATAACTACCTTCTATAACAAGATCCCAACCTACGTTTGATATAAAAGAAAAAATTTGTAGTTTTTTTTTTGTTTGTTTTGTTTTAATGTAAGCTACTACTTATCCCCCCCCCCTTTTTTTTTTTTTGTATTTTATATTTTATATATGTCTTTTTAGGTTGACACTTTTCACACTTCTAACCTAGGTAGACACACCTATTCTCCCTTCACTCTCCCAAGGGTTGCCAGTCTTATACAGCCGTTTAAAATCACCACTAAACTCTCTCCCACATAGCTTGAGGCTGGGCTTACAGATTCAGGCCTTTCACACAACTCAATTGTTGATTAAAGAGACAAACTTCTCACCTCACAAAGGAATCCGTGGGGCTCCCGACCCTCTCCAGCCCGCAAGCGCCTTTATCTCTGAACGTAGCAGGAAAAGGATTTTGTAACCTAGGTCGTGCACTCTACTCCGCTCCGGCTTGGAAAGAGGGCCGAGAAGCACATCCAGGAATCCGGCTCGAAAGACCAAAAATGATAGGTAAAAATTACCAAATAGACTGAGGTTGGTTGAAGTCAAGCGTCTCTTTAATCCAAACCAAACATATATTGTAGACACGGAGAGTACGCAGAGTCTCCGTGGAGAATTCTGACAAGACAAAGGAAAGTCACTAGTATATATTGACGGCCTTGATGCCCTGGGGAGGCACCTCTAGTTGTTTACAGATTCCTTCTAACAGACCTAGACAAAGCTTTACAGAGCTCTGATGATGATGACCATGATGTCCATATGTCTATTATAGTGTTCCCCTCAAGGCCCTGCCGCCAAACATATACATACATATGACCATACCTACTTAACTAATACATGGATTTTTCTATCAAATAGTAATAATATATATACTGTGCAGAGGGTTGTCAGTTTAAAACTAATAAATTACGACTTAAAGTGACTGATTACACTTAATAAAACAAATCATGTGTTTTTGCTGACAAGAAGCATTTACAGAGTCGTCTCTAAGAAGGACAGACCAGATAAATGTGTGTGTTTGTGTGTTTTTCAGACTGTGATCCACGAGCTGTTTCATACACTTGGTTTCTCTAAAGATCTTTTCCACACCTGGAGAGACTGTTCCTCCTCTTCTCAAGGTTTTAAACATATTTCATATTATTATTAGTCATTATATCACACTTTATACATGTATTACACTATTTTATAAAAGTATGTAATGCGTGTGTTGTTCCACATGATGGTTGTTTAGTATAATTTGTCCAAATGTAAATGAGTTCAAAAAGATTCTGGGACAACTGAGTCCACTTCAGTTTAAATTAGTGAGAACACCAATGATATTTTACGTAATAAACCCATATACACACTGATATTTACCCAACACTCCTCCCTGTGTAATAGCACAGTATAAATGTCCTCTGTAAAAATGTACTTTACTTCTAATTTACATTTACTAGTGCAGTGCCTGTTCAAATTGTGCCTGTCTGGAACAGGCCGATTCTCAATACCTAGAGAGAACAGTGCCCGTCCCCTAAGCTACATACAAAAGAACAATGTAAAGTGGTCAAATAATAATTATAATGGTTGCCTAACGAAATTTATTTACAGAGCACCTTTCAAAGTTACACAGTACTTTATGGGAAGATCAAGATTAAAACATTTCAGCACTAGAATTAAATAGAATCAGGCAAATACAAGTACAGATAATGAAATAGAATAAAAAGTAGATTAAAAATAATTAAATAAACAAGTAAAATAGGTTAAAATGGTTTTAGTTTACTGCACATTTAACTCACATTAAACATCATGTGCAAATGTAAGAAAATAGTTGTTTCATTGTTTTTCTTCGAGCAGGTGTTGGCTGTTCTCCTCGTGGGAAAGTGACTCACACTGATGGATCAGGCCAGATGAGGATCTACACCCCGTCTGTTATCTCAGCCCTGCAGAAGCACCTGGCATCCACAGACCCCGAACTTGGAGGGCCACTTGAAAACCTGGTCCTGAGCAGCTCAAGTTAACTCTTTTCCAGGTTCATCATGTGTTCTCCTTACATGCTTTACACTTCTACCTTCTTCTTCTTCTTCTTCCAGGATGTACCTCCAGGCGGTGTGTCCTCTCACTGGGAGTCCCGGCTCCTGCAGGGGTCCATCATGGCTGCGGTGCTGGGGGACTCGACCACAGTGCGGATAGACCTGGTCACCTTGGCTGCATTACAGGACACAGGCTGGTACGCTGTCAACCTGAGCCGGGCACAGAGTCTGGTCTGGGGAGACGGTAAGAGAACAGCAGAGCAGTGTAGATATTGTGTATCCTTAGACGGGTGACAAATGAAAGGAAAGACCAACATAAAGTGTCTTAGTAAGGTGTCGGGCCACCACGCTCTGCCGGAACAGCTTCAATTCGCCTTGGCATTGATTCTACAAGTCTCTGAACTCTACTGGAGGGATGAACACCATTCATCCAGGAGATATTCCCTCATTTGGTGTTTTGATGATGGTGGTGGAGAGCGCTGTCTAACACGTTGGTCCAAAATCTCCCATAGGTGTTCAATTAGGTTGAGATCTGGTGACTGTGAAGGCCATAGAATATGATTCACATCATTTTCATACTCATCAAATCATCCAGTGACCCCTCCTGCCCTGTGAAATGGGGCATTGTCATCCTGGAAGAGACCACTCCCATCAGGATAGAAATATACCATTATAGGATAAAGGTGATCACTCGGAACAACTTTATATTGATTTGCAGTGACCCTTCACTCTAAGTGGTCCCAAACCATGCCCCCCAAAACATAACAGAGCCACCAGATCCCCTTACTGTATGGGTCAAGCATTCAGACCTGTACCAGTTTCCTTCAATTTGTCACCCGTCTGTATCTACTAAAGCAAGGAATCTCTGTCTGTGTGTCCTTCATGTTTCTCTTGAACTCTTCATTGGATCGACTCTGCACTTGGCAGGTGCATTGCTGGGGAAAAAGGAGAGTGCCATGTCGAATTTGGTGCAATCTAGACACAGGGCAGGATAAATATTAATAAAGTTAAACTCTGAATAAACAAGTCATCAGCCGCTCTGCTCTGCAGCGGCGGGGCGGGGCTTCTGGGCTCTGCTACTGCAAGTCATGATCAGAGGGTCACAACCCTGCCATGAGAAAGAGGAGGGGATGACATCTCTCTTCGTTTAATAATGTTAAAAGTTAGGGTTTGTTGTGGGTTTCCCTACTCGTTTTTAAGAAGAGGAGAAAGAGAGAGAGAGAGGTTGAGCAAACTGAGAGCACAAGTTAGTGACAGAGAGAAAGCCTGTGAATGTAAATAAAGCATTATTTTCTGATTGTTTGACGGTAGTTATGTTTTAGGCTGAATCACAAATAAACAACCATCAAACACTTCACAGGTGATTTACTGAGAAAACAGACGCTCTCTGGATGCAATTTGGATACCTGACACGTTTAATATCAATAAGCTTTAAATAAACAAGCGAACAGCAAGCTGCTCAGCTCCTTGTGTGAGCGCAGCGGGGGCTGTTTGACACAAACACCGTCACATTACAGCGGGGCGGGGCTTCTGGGCTCTGACTCGATCCACACTTGGTTTGTTTACTGCTGAGTACTCAAGGAAGTGCAGTGTTGAGTGTAAAGTCATTTGGACAAGCGACACGTTAAATGAACTTTGTATAAACAAACGAACTGTGAGCCGCTCAGCTCTGTGTCTGAGTGCAGCGGGGACTGTTTGATACGAACACCATCACATCACAGTGGGGCGGGGCTTCTGGGCTCTGACTTGATCTGCCTGTGTTTTGAGCTGTTTTGAACGGGCACTGTTATAGTAAAAACATAAATACATGGAAAATCCGCATCAACAAGACTGAAAATAGAGTTTATAATAGGCATTACAAACAGAATATGTTTTAATATAATTTAAACAGTCTGACTTCTTTGTTTTGAGAGTGTTTGCAGGAGAAAAATGAATAAAATTTAATGATAAATGTGTTGTTTTTATAGGTGAAGGAGCTATGTTTGGCTCTGTGTCAACCTGTCAGAACAACTCCTCAACCTTTTTCTGCACTGGCAGGTAGATTTAAAGTTGTATTATTATTTTCTATACAGCAATTTATATCTTTAAGTGGGATGTGGGTCACTTTTTCTTTTAATCATTAATTTTCAGCATGGATATTTGCATTATTCCTCTTTCTCAGTGGACTTGGGTGTCATTATCTTCACCTCCACAAGGGAGAGTGCCAGACTGATCAATACCTGGAGAAGTGTCGCGTGTACAAACCCCTCAAGAATGGAGTAAGTTTTATTTCCTAATGATTTGTCATTCCTTAATTCCAAAATGTCCAAGATGATTTGCATTTCTTACATTTTCCAAATTCTGTGGAGCAGGAATATGTGGTCAGCTCTATATTTCTGTGCATTTAATTGTGATTGTTGCCATTTTATTGCTGTTGCAGCTCCACATTTTCACTCTTTTTTCCTCCTCTTGTTCTTCAGAGTGAGTGTTGGAAAAAGGAAAATGCCAGGCAGTCAGCTGAAGAGGACTGGAGTGGAGAGATCTTTGGCTTTGATAGTCGCTGTTTCTTCTCCAGCCTGAACAGACAGGTGTGTGTGTGTGTGAGTATTTCTATGTTTTCCTATTCAAAGTCATCTCAACTGTTATGTAACTCCTATGTATAACATTAACGTCCTCTTTCTCCACCTGTCTCTCTTTTAGAGTCACTTTCTCTTGTCCAGCAGCTCTGCAGAGGGCCGCTGTTACAGACACAGGTGTACTGGACCCAACAGGTACCAGATCCAGGTGTCTGGCTCTGAATGGGTGGACTGTCCAGCAGGAGGCTCCATTCAGGTAACATGACACAACACTTTACTGAATGTAACTACAGTATAAATCAGTTGGGTTGTTGAGAGATACTGTTCATACTAAATACTGCGTCAGAGATATTTAAAAATATACTTTTCTATTACATAAACAATAACTGTACAGTATACAGTAATATGTTAAATTTGTTTGACGCATAAGTTCTTATCTTTAGTTAAGTGTAAGCCGGATGCTGCAGGAAGAACTTTTCCTTCTGCACTATTCAGATTTTGTTTACAGTGATTTTACAGATAAATCATCACAACTGATGTGACAATGACAGACTGATGTTTAAAAATGCTAAAACACCAAACAGATCCACAGTTTTCACTTGATATTTAATCATATCATCTGTCTTTTCTTTGCTGTGTTTACTTCTCAGATAAAAGGATACCAGGGTTTAGTTTTCTGCCCTGACAGGAAGTTATGTCTGTACGCTGACATTACTCCTCCCTCAGATGATGTCAACACATCTCCTGCTTCTAACACAAGGTGACTTCTTATAGGCGCCCTCTTCCTCGATATTATAATAAACTTTGTCTCAGATGTGAGAATGTAGAGAGCCTGCACACAGAACATTTCTACTGTGCACACAGTTAAAGAAGGAGGAAACCCAAGGGTATCAGGAAAGAATCTTTACTGTCACAAATTCATATAGCCAACAGCCTTGCCTTCCAGTCAGAGTCCTATACATGCCTCCAGTGCCACTCAAACAGGGTATGGGCACTTGCCAAGACAGACCACCCCACACAGAAATTACACCCCCCTTTAGGGCACTGCAACTCACACCAAAATCACATCTCCTCAGTGCACAACACACAATATTGCACCACAAAGTAAATCACTCTCCACCACAAACTTAAACATGCTCAGGACGCACATACAGCAGCACCTGAGGATCTGTCTCGTTCCCTCAGCTGCTTTCCCCACTCCAGCACTAAGGCTAAGCTTTTCTTTTAAAATCACTGATACTAATCTTAGTGTGTTGTTTTTTTGTTTATTGTTCAGTGATCCCTTTGAGACTTTACCTTCAGACCAGGACGGGACCTGGTCTTCCCTTAGACCTCCTACAGAGTTCACTGTAGCCACAGTGCTCTGCTTCACTGCTGCTGTGTGTCTCCTGGCTGCAGTCATGGTGTCTTACAGGAAATGTTGCTCCTACAGGGTCAGGATCCACACTGTCCCAGAGGATCACAGTGACCTGTAGCAAACCTGCCTTTAAAAACTTTGAATAGAAACTTTCACTGTTAAAAGCCTTTTGATGGCTTGTTTTTTATTACGTTTCAAAGGATTTGGCTGGCTCTATATTTTTCTTATTATCAACAAATATCATGCAGAGCCAAACCAACAATAAACTACTCAGCTACAAGTATTGTATGTAAAGCCTGGATTTATGTCTCTGTGCTGCAGACCTCTGTTATTGTCCAAAAACTATTAAAAACATGTCAATGAACCACTTTGCTGCACTGGGTGACATCTTCCTTCGTCCCTGAAGAAAGGGTTTACCGTTGCTTGTTTAGAAACGGCTGCAAACAGTAGCCAAAATAGTGACAAGATTGTAAATAAGAAAAATATAGAAAATCACCAGGAAAATGATCATTTTAAGTGAGACAGAAACAACATATTCCAACAAACAGTTCATTTTTTTATTTGAATTGAACAGGAAAAACAGCCAACTAATGAACATTACTTGCTGAGGGCCTGTTTTTTCAGCTGGTTTCATTAATAAATTATACTGAAATAGCAGAATAATAAAACATGACAAAACAAACAAACAAGAAACAGTAAATATAATATTAACACAAAGAAGAAAGACATGCAGTAAATGTACAGATAAATTATTTAATATTCTCTACAGCAAGTTTTAGTAAAAGCTGAAAGCTGGTTGAATTCTCTTCTTATATTATGACTTAGTAAAATATTATAAAGCAAATGAAGAGGAAGCTGTGAGGATTTAAAGATGATAGTACAAATTGATTGAATTGAATTAAATCAAATGATATTGTATAATTATGGAAAGTCAAAGTGTTATATTGTAATTAAACTAAACAGTTCAGAGAGAAAATCTCATATAAATCTTACAGTCTGTTGCTTTGATTATCTCTGTGGTGATAAAAAATCAAACTAAGACAAAAGATTATTTTTAAAATTTGACAGAGAGATGTTATCTTTTTTTCTTTCTTTTTGCTAATTTACAATCTGAAAATGCTTCATTCATGTTACATTTGTTATGTTATCATTCAGGATCAACAACAGTAATAATGATTGTCATTACAAAGAAAGAAAAAAATGAAAATACAAAAAATAATTTTGTATAAAAACATCAACTGAATCTAAAGCAAACAAACTCTGGTCTTGATAAGATTATCTTAACTTCCACACAGGTATAGAGGTTTGTCTGGGGGCGACACCACTGAGGCAAGGCCCATAAATTAAACTTGTCCTCCAACACCCTTCAAAGAGATTCAGACACACAAAACAGAACTTCACTTTACATCGGCCACAGATGATGCTTTTACACAGTTTTGTGTTGTGCTCCACCAGTTGGCCACAGGTGGGACAGGCACGGATGGAGGGACAACCAGTGACCCCCTTCACATCCTTAAAGATGATCTCTGGACACTTTCTCAGTGTTTCAACCAGCAGATTGATGCAGCCATCATTTCCACAACGATCTGAACGTGGAAATGGACCTTTCCATTCCCTCCAGCACTGACAGCAGAATCTGTAGACCTTCTTTTTGTCAGCTGTGCAAACTGAGCAGAGGACACTCAGATCATTCAGGTCAGCTCTCATCACACGAGACTTGCAGCCAGGACACTGTTAAGTTGTGTTGTATAAAAAGAAAGAAAGAATACATATATATTTTTAATGTATCGCTTTTTTAAATTACAGAAAATATGGTATGAAAACAGGTTTTAAAATTGCATCGTTAAAATACTTACTGATTTGACATCCTGAGAATTGTTGAACATTTTCTTTCCAAACTCCCTCATTTCTTCAGGGGTCAGAAGAGCCATTTTACAAACCTCCTTGAGGGACCATACAACATCACAGTCAGTTTGACCACATTTAAATCTGGTCTCACCCTTGAACATTAAAAAGAAAAGAAAAAATCAGTCAAAGCATCAGTCAAAACCTTCATGTGTGAAAAAATGTACATCCTAATCAATAAGTGTCATAAATACAGCACTGATTTACCTGAATGTTAGTAATTCAGTTCTAAACATTTTCTTAAACAAGTGAGAAAATCATCCAGTGTGATCAGAAGATTTCAGCTGGTTTATTATACAAATCAACTTTTATTTGGCTTTATTCTAGTGCAATGATTACATTGTCTTTTTCTTTCTTGTTTTAAGACGCAGACTCTCATTTCTAGGAAATTCTTAAAACATTAAAAAAAAAAAAATGTTGCCGAGTTGAAATATTTTTACTCCACTGACACTTTTTCATATGTTGAAAATGACTTTTGAATATTGAGAACTCAATTATGGAGAAAAATGATTTGATAAGATTTTCGCTGTTCATTTCAAGTCTATTTTTGCATGTTGGGTCAAATTAATACTGGACCACTGCATTAAAATACATGTTCTGAAATTTGTAAAATGCATAAAAATAAAAGAAATCGACGGCACAATTGTGCTACTGCCACTCATTTTTATCAATGAAATTAATCATGAGTCACAGAAAGCTTGTTTGAACTTCGTGATGAAGGTGATCATGTACAACAATTAACAATAATTAACAACATTTACCAACCTGATCCAACAAGTGGCGACACCAGTCGGTGAGAGACATCGGAGTGACAGCATGACCACATGACATCAGCGCTCTGCGAGACTTGTAACCAATGCACAAAACTATGAGACACAAGAAAAGTGTTTCAATTTGGGTTACAATTGTCTCAGAACTTTGTCAGTAGCTCAAACCAGTAAATCATAGACTATTCTTTAATCACTGCTTGAGAAATTTCGAAATAATCATCTGATGAGTACTTACAATCCATTTCATCCTCCCGATCGACAAATCTAAGTGTTGAGTCTTCAGGGTCATAACACTTCTCCTTCTCCTCCTTCTTCTTCTTCTCCTCAGATGTTAAATCACTCTTTAGATGTTTAGCATCACGTTTTCTTTTTGTCCGTTTTGAGGCCATCTTGAGTTTCTCCTACAAAATAATGACAGATGACAATAAATGTTTTCAGTTTCGTCTACTCGTCTTTCAGAGAAGTCATGTGACTTTGACTGAATCATAAACAACGTTGAAGTACAGCCCCACGTTTTAGTTTCTGTTATGTCAAGATCTCTTGTACAGATCACACATCTGAAGAACATCGTCGCATTAAATCTAAACAGTGACTCCAGTCCTCACTGTACAGGCTCAGTGGCAAAATGTCTATCAAGGTGAATGTAGTTGGACCCTTAAAACGGAAGATGATCGATCTGTGTGAGGGGCAGATGGAGACGTTTACTGTACATCACCTGAAAAAGAGAATTGTTGAAGAACTGTCTACAGGTACGTTTAAAGGCTCTTTAATAAGACTCAAATCCAGGGGCTGATACATTAAAAAATGCAACACAGAGATTTATCCCTCCAAACAACGCTGTCACACACACAGTAGTTAAAAGAAATAAAAATTATGAACTAAAAACGGTATGTGGTATTCTGGGAAGTTATGACAGATGGTGATAAAGGGCAGGACCGTTTCTGACAATTGGGCTTCCTCATGCCAGACATCCACCGGCACAGTGGATTGATCTTTTTATGATCTATTTATTATTGTTGGACTTTACTCAACTTCTGGTCTATGGCATGTTATCAACATCACCTGTCAATCAGTTTGCTTCCTCTACATGCACACTAGTCCCTGTTATGACTTGCTGGTTTTAATGATATCAGGATATGATACAGATATGGAACATAACCTGATTATTAATATCCTGTATGATCCAGGTTATACTGATCACCTGTGTCTTTGACGGGTCACATTCCAGACAGTCTGTCATTTCTGTATTAGGTGCAGGTATTCTCAGTACGAGACTTCTGATCATCTTTAAGGAATCCAAATTTATTTTTCCTTTTTGCTTAGATGATGACATCCGGATGATCCTTAGAACGGAGCCACTGGAGGAATCATCCAAGCTGTCATCCTGTGGGATCCAACACATGTCCACCATTCACCTAGTGCTGAAAGTGTCTGGAGGCTGATGTGGACGAGATGAAGAAGAAAAGAAAATCTGCTTCTATGCTCCTACTCAGCTTTACGACACTTACTAACGTTATTCTCTCCTGTCTAGATTCTTGCTTGTGTTGTATTAACTCTCAGATGTAAGTTGTTTGGATAAAAGCGTCTGCTAAATGGAATCGTAAGAAAAAATGTCTTGCTCACTCTCACTGCTACAATGAATCTGATCTCATAAAAAAAAAGAAATGTGTTGTAAAAACAAATAAAATGTTTAACTTTACTAATGTCCTCTGTGTATTTGTCAAAAAACAATATGAATTTGAGCAGATCTCACCAGGCCTACTTAACTCACACAGCACAACATAACAATAATAGATTATATTTAAATGCAACATTGCATTTTGGTGAAGTTTACTTTTGAAGGATCACTAATTAACTCATCTGTAATTGTTAAAGATGCAAGTAACTTGATTGTGGAGGAGTTGAATAGGAAACAGCTTAGCAGACTGCAGCACACTTTGTTTATCTGCTTATCCAGAACAAAAAACCCTCTTTTGACTTAAAGATACAGAGACAAAGTCCTTGATAGTTAGGATTACTGTAAACCATCCACTTCCTCCATAGGTAAACTATGGAGGAAGTCACGTACAGACTTCCTCCATAGTTCCTCCATAGGTAAACTATGGAGGAAGTGGATGGTTTACAGTAATCCTGATTCAGCTGTTGGCTGCCTGACAGCTCTGAAAAAGCACCTACTTAACTGTTTTGCTTTTGCTTTGCTGTCACAGAAAACAATCACACCTGATATGAACATTATTCATTGAATTAAAACTTTCCTCTCTATTTAACATGAAAAAGTGTTACCTAAAGTAGTTAAAATAGTCATCTTTACCATTTAGACTCTTAATTCTACAACCAGCATGGATTTTATAAAACCCTCTCATGAGTAGTTATGTGGTTTGGATAAAAAGAAGACAGGTTGTAAACTCTCCTGCAACAGAGTGACTGACACAAACACCACTATTGTTTGTATACAATCAACTTTAAAAACACAGGACATTGACATCAAACACACCCACAAGATTAAACACAAATTTACATAAAATTATATGCATCATGTACACAATATAATAACCAAGATCACAAAGTAATCACCATGCAGAGAAACTGGTGCCAAGAGGACGTTATTTCACTACATGTATGATGATGTAGACTAAAGGTTTTATTGAGGACTTTTCAATGTGCTGTTAGGAAAACACCCATCTACACTTTGTTGTTGTTCAAAATTTGCTTTCATTATCACTGTCAGACATTTATAATATAAAATAAAAACATCACATTCACACATTTATGTTATTTACATGTACACAATAATGCCACTTGTGATGGAAATCTTAGTTCTTACATATTTATATTTTAACTTAGATGAAGATATCTACTTAAACTTTTGACTTTTAGAAAAATGCAAAAGTGAAACTATTTTACTGACAGCTGCATGTGTAGACAGTTTCCCACAGAGAATAGCGTGTTATAAGACAAGAGTATGATTATATGATGTGTAATCAAACTGCTGTGGACTGTTTCGGAAGTCTGTACGTGACTTCAGCCGAAGTATAATGTTGAATGTGGGTACTTAACCTACCTGACATGACTTGCGGTTTGAAATGTGACACGATTTGAAAGAGGAAACAAACAGCAGCCTGCTGTTGCAAAGTTCACTGTCAGGTTATCGCCTCGCATGTCCCAAAATGAAGAAAATACTACTACTGCTCCGAGAAGTAAACCCCTCAGAACTGGAATAAGTTTTATTTCCTGTCATGTGATTTTGTTGAAAAGGAAATTGTCTTTTAATCATTTTTCATTTCTTAATTTCAAAATGTCCAAAATGATTTGCATTTCTTACATTTTCCAAATTCTGTGCAGCAGGAATATGTTATCAGCATCATTTGACATTTAATCATATTATCTGACTTGTCTTTGCTACTTCTCAGATAAAAGGATACCAGGGTTTAGTTTTCTGCCCTGACAGGAAGTTATATCTGTACGTTGACATTACTCCTCCCTCAGATGATGTCAGGACCTGGTCTTCCCTCAGACCTCCTACAGTGTTCTGCTTCACTGCTGCTGTGTGTCTCCTGGCTGCAGTCATGGTGTCTTACAGGAAATGTTGCTCCTACAAGATCAGGATCCACACTGACCCAGAGGATCACATTGGTGATCTGTAGCTGTGAAAACCTTTGAATGTGAACTTTCAGTGTTGAGACTTGAATACATTGTTACTTTGATGGGTTATTTGTTTTTTAAATGATAATTTTAATGTTAAACAGAAATAATTTAAACTTTTATTTAACAGGAAATCGAGCAAAGTTTAAAGGACAAAGAAGCAGTAAAATAACATAATAAACAACAACAAACATCGACATAAACAGTAGAAATAAGAGATTGAATGAAGACATAAAGATAAAAAGAGCTAAATAACAATGATAATGAATGTTATGACATAATTTTAAAAAAGTTGAAATTTAAGTTTAACTACATGAAGATACTTCATGTGGTTACACAGAAATGTGGTTTAATCTGGTTTTCAAGCATACTGTATATTTTCTGATAAACAGTTATAAGTTTTTGAATATGAACTTGATATGACACTAAGACTTTGAAACAATAGATCGTGATAAAAACAAAGGTTTCCTGGGAAAATTAAAATATTTTTTTCACAAATAAAACACTTATTCCAGGTAATTTTTCAAATACCACAGCGTTGCATCATCAATCAGTCTAATATTGTTAGATTATCCTCTTCCACACAGGTATAGAGGTTTGTCTGGAGGCGACACCACTGGAGCAAGGCTCGTAATGTTCACTAGACTCCAAACATTCAGCGGTGACCTTCAGACACACAAAGCAGAACTCCACCTTACATCGGGGACAGACGATGTGTTTACACTGAGTTTTGTCATGCTCCACCAGTTGGCCACAGGTGGGACAGGCACGGAAGGAGGGACAACCAGTGACCCCCACCACTTCCTCAAAGATGATCTCTGGACACTTTCTCAGTGTTTCAAGTAGCAGATTGATGCAGCCGTCATTTTCACAACGATCTGAACGTGGAAATAGACCTTTCCATTCCCTCGAGCACTGCCAGCAGAATAAATAAGTCATTTTTTTGTCAGCTGTGCACAGAGATATTTTAAAATATACTTTCCCATTACTTAAATAATAACTGTACAGTATTATACAGTAACATGTTAAAATATGTTTGACGCATAAATTCTTATCTTTAGTTAACTGCAAGCTGGATGCTGAAGGAAGAACTTTTCCTTCTGCACTATTCAGATTTTGTTTACAGTGATTTTACAGATAAATCATCACAACTGATGTGACAATGACAGACTGATGTTTAAAAATACAACAACACCAAACAGATCCACAGTTTTCACTTGATATTTAATCATATTATCTGTCTTTTCTTTGCTGTGTTTGTTTCTCAGATAAAAGGATGCCAGGGTTTAGTTTTCTGCCCTGACAGGAGATTATGTCTGCATGCTGACATTACTCCTCCCTCAGATGATGTCAACACATTTCCTGCTTCTATCACAAGGTGAATTTTTACAGGCGCCCTCTTCCTCGATCCTTCCTTTTGTTTTTTGTTCAGTGATCCCTATTAGACTTTACCTTCAGACCAGGATAGGACCTGGTCTTCCCTCAGACCTCCTACAGAGTTCACTGTAGCCACAGCGCTCTGCTTCACTGCTGCTGTGTGTCTCCTGGCTGCAGTCATGGTGTCTTACAGGAAATGTTGCTCCTACAGGGTCAGGATCCACACTGTCCCAGAGGATCACAGTGACCTGTAGGAAACCTGCCTTTAAAAACTTTGAATAGAAACTTTCACTGTTAAAAGCCTTTTGATGGCTTGTTTTTTTCTCAGTCACATGTTTTAAAGGATTTGGCTGGTTCTATATTTTTCTTATTGTCAACAAATATCATGCAGAGCCAAACCAACAATAAACTGGCTACAAGTATTGTATGTGAAGCCTGGATTTATGTCTCTGTGCCACAGACGTCTGTTGTTGTCCTAAAACTATTAAAAACATGTCAATGAACCACTTTGCTGCACTGGGTGACATCTTCCTTCATCCCTGAAGAAAGGGTTTACCGTTGCTTGTTTAGAAACGGCTGCAAACAGTAGCCAAAATAGCAACAAGATTGTAAATAAGAAAAATATAGAAAATCACCAGGAAAATGATCATTTTAAGTGAAACAGAAACAATGTACTCAAACAAATTTTTATTTTATTTGAATTGAACAAAAAAAAACAGCCAACTAATGAACATTACCTGCTGTGGGCCTGACTCAATAAAAACAGTTTTTCAGCTGGTTTCATTAATAAATGATACTGAAATAGCAGAATAATAAAACATGACAAAACAAGCAAACAAGAAACAGTAAATATAATATTAACACAAAGAAGAAAGACATGCAGTAAATGTACAGATAAATTATTTAATATTCTCTACAGTAAGTTTTAGTAAAAGCTGAAAGCTGGTTGAATTCTCTTCTTATATTATGACTTAGTAAAATATTATAAATGAATAAAGAGGAAGCTGTGAGGATTTAAAGATGATAGTACAAATTGATTGAATTGAATGAATTAAAATGATACTGTATAATTATGGAAAGTCAAAGTGTTATATTGTAATTAAACTCAACAGTTCAGAGAGAAAATCTCATATAAATCTTACAGTCTGTTGCTTTGATTATCTATGTGGTGATGAAAAATCAAACTAAGACAAAAGATTATTTTTAAAATTTGACAGAGAGATATTATCTTTTTTTTCTTTCTTTTTGCTAATTTACAATCTGAAAATGCTTCATTCATGTTACATTTGTTATGTTATCATTCAGGATCAACAACAGTAATAATGATTGTCATTACAAAGACAGAAAAAAGTGAAAATACAAAAATAATTTTGTATAAAAACATCAACTGAATCAAAAACAAACACACTCTGGTCTTGATAAGATTATCTTCACTTCCACACAGGTATAGAAGTTTGTCTGGGGGCGACACCACTAGAGCAAGGCTTGTAAGGTGTCTTCTCACACTCTTTAAAGAGGTTCAGACACACAAAACAGAACTTCACTTTACATCGGCCACAGATGATGCTTTTACACAGTTTTGTGTTGTGCTCCACCAGTTGGCCACAGGTGGGACAGGCACGGATGGAGGGACAGCCAGTGACCCCCACCACTTCCTTAAAGATGATCTCTGGACACTTTCTCAGTGTTTCAAGTAGTTGATTGATGCAGCCATCATTTCCACAGCGGTCTGAACGTGGAAATGGACCTTTCCAGTCCCTCAAGCACTGACAGCAGAATCTGTAGTCCTTCTTTTTGTCAGCTGTGCAAACTGAGCAGAGGACACTCAGATCATTCAGGTCAGTTCTCATCACACGAGACTTGCAGCCAGGACACTGTTAAGTTGTGTTGTATAAAAAGAAAAAGTGTATTTTTTAACGTATAGCTTTTTGAAATTACAGCAAATATGGTATGAAAACAGATTTTAAAATTGCATCATTAAAATACTTACTGATTTGGCATCCTTAGAATTGTTAAACATTTTCTTTTCAAACTCCTTCACTTCTTCAGGGGTCAGAAGAGCCATTTTACAAACCTCCTCGAAGGACCAT